>NC_135308.1:165959475-166308225 GCF_048772815.1 Callospermophilus lateralis
AAAAAATATTGATTTGCTGATATCTGCAAATAATGAATCCCAGAAAATTACACAAATTACCTCTCGGATGGCAGCTTGACAAATGCCGTCTCCAGAGGAGTGCACAGAATGCCATTTGCCAAACTCATATTAAACATTTTCCCAAGACAGATCTGAAATAACTTTGGGGGTGAAAGTCTAAGTTGCTCGCACATAAAAACGACAACATATGCTGTTGGAATTATATATTTGTGAACTAATTCTCATATAAAATTAGAATTTTGAGGCCTCGGCTGCATTGCCGTGCGTTTCCGTTGTTGGCAATCATCTTGTAACCAGTCTGAATCTATACTCAAAAACCTCATTACGTCTTTCTCATAACATGCTGCGTAAGTAAAATCGGCCTTTTAAGAACTTGAGGAGAACTTGGCTTTTTAAAAGCCTCTCTGTAGCGTGGTGAGACTGCGGGAGGCGGGGCTGGCGGAAATGGGTCCATGTCACGGGCGCTCAGGGCTGAGGCGCAGAAGGGCAGGGAGGTGTCCGCCCAGGCATCCGCTGTGGCTGAGGCCCACACCCTGCCACTGCCCCCCAGCACTCACTGCGAGACCTGGTGGTCAGACATCTGATGGCCCCTGGTGGCCAGAGATCCCAAAGGCCGGGAAAGGAGGGAAGCGCTGGGGGGTGGCAGTCCCAGCACAGAGCCGTGCAGGAGACTGCCCTCATCGCTCCTCTGGACTCTCCATTTTGGCCAACTGATTGGGTGGCCAGTGAGGCAGGGCCTACGGGGAGGACACAGGCAGATCTGGGTGGGGACTGTCCTGTCCCAGGGGCCCCGTGAGAGAGCAGACCATCCAGGGCAGCTCAGCCGCCCGCCTGCTGCAGGGTGAGCCTGGAGCTGGCTGGACCACCAGGGTGGATGCTGAGGGAGGTCTGGCTCCGCAGCTGGACGGGTCGAACCAGGGCTGCTGGGCTGCGTGTCTAAGGAGGGATCGAAAGCCACGTTTCATGTTTTAAAACACATTTATTTTCCATCTTTAAAGACAACGGGGGTGAAAGGTGACCTTCACGAGTTTCTAGCCCAGACAAAATCCCGGATTGCGTGGGCCTTGCGGCCCCATCCTGGCAGGGACTTTGCCCTCCACCAGGGCTGCCGTCCCCACAGGGTGTGGTGGTGGCGTCTCTGCTCCATGGACTTTAGCCCCCCGCTTGGCTGCAGAGTGTAAGACCACTGTTTCCATCCTTCCTCATGAGGAGTGCCCCTCGACCCAGAATCTGTGAACAGATGCCGTTTCTCGCATCTCTTACACATTTTCCAGGGACGTGGCTCCTTACCAAACTTTCCAAAGTATCCTTTCCTTTTTCATAGGAAAAGATTTTGCTCACATATTAAAAGGGAATCCTGTTGGAATATTCCAGGACTCCAACATTAGGTTAGAAGCTGACCAGCAAAGAGTTGTTTGTGATTTTTTTAAAAATCAGAAAGTTGCGAGGTGTGGTGGTACACACCTGTAATCCCAGTGGCTTGGGAGACTGAGGCAGGAGGATTGCAAGTCTAAAGCCAATCTTGGCGACTTAGTGAGGGCCTTAGCAACTCAGTGAGACCCCTTTCAAAATTAAAAGAAAAATAAAAAGTTAAAGAGCTGGGAATGTGGCTCAATGATTAAGTCCCCTGTGTTCAATCTCCAGTACCAAAAAAAATTATGAATTTGTCACTTATACCCACTTCACAAGGATCCTCCCTCTTTCATTTTATTTTGGAATAACTTTACATAAGAGTTGAGAAGACCTTACAGAGGCTATCCACACACCCACCCAGCCATGTGCATTAACCAGAACTAAGAACCAAGATGCACGCCACCATTAACTAAATGGCAGCTTCATTTGGCTCTCACCCATGTGTCCTACTAGTGTTCTCTCTCGGTCTAGGATCCCACATTATCCTTAGTGACTATGGCTCCCTGTCTTCTCTGGTCTGTGACAGATGCCCAGGATTGGAGGTGACCCTGGACAGAGAAAAGAGACTACAGACACCACCCAGGAGAAGCAGAGAGGGGCCAAGAGTCACCACGGAGCAGGTTGAATGAGTGTACATGTTTGTGCATCTGCACATATGTGTGTGCATGTGTGGTGTGTGCATTTGTGTTTCAGTGTGTATTTGTGTGTGCGTGAATGATCACGTGTACCTATGTGCATAGTGTGCTTGTGTATATGTGTGTGTCTGCATGCATGTGCCTTTATGCTTGTGTATTTGTGTGCTGTTTCAATGTATGTTGTGTATATACATGTGTACATGTATGTTTGTGCATGTGGTTTCATGTGAGTGTGCCTGTGCACGTGTGCTTTCTCACATGTGTGGTGGAGTGTGCCTGTGTGTGAGAGCAGGGATGCATGCTGGCGTGTGGATGTGTTCGTATGTGTGCATGCGAGTTTGTTGGGGTGCACCTTTGTGACTGTGTTTTGTACACATGTGTCTGTACACACGTGTGCATGTGTGTGCTTGTATGCAAGGCCTCCCAGCTCAGGTACTGGCAGAGTGCCATGGCCTTGGCAGAGGTGCTGTGGGCAGGACCTGCCGGGCAGGGCCTGGAGGTCAGACCCAGGAGGTCCTGGCACCCAGAGGGTCGAGGCCAGCCGCAGCACTGGTCTTGGCAGCTGTCCTGAGGCCTGCTGTGATGACAGGAACACAGGCGGACACAGTGAAGCAGGATAGACACAGGGCTGGGGACAGCAGCAGGCCCGAGGGGGCATCGGGCACACTCTGCCCTCTCTGCTGTTGTCACCCACCTCCTGGCAGCCCGCAGTCAGGGGTCACCAGGACTCTGAGGTTCTGAGCCCTGGGGTCAGTTAGGGCAGGTTCCAGGCTGGTCTGGGGTCATAAGGCAGCAGGCTCTGCCCACAGCCAGGACCATCCTTCCCAGACCCGCATGTGCCCCTGGGTTCTGCCCCCGAGATTCCCTCCAGACCCCCGGGCTTCCCCTTCCTCTCTGCTCTCGTCCCCAGCACTGCCCAGCATGGCACAGCGGGCACCAGGGGGCCAGCCTGGTGACCCAGGCCTTCTTCCCCTGCAGGAACCTCCCCAGCCTGGGACATGGCCTAGAGCACAGCCCCCAACACCAGCCACAGACCCTGGCTCTCTTTCTCCTCCTCCCGGGGGGCAGCTCCATCAAGGAGACAGGAGGAGAGACAGTGGCTCCCGGGGGGGGGGGGGACGACTCAGCCACCCAGAGCTGCAGAGTGACATTCCCCAGGCAGACTCAGCTCTCGGTGGTCCCCGTGGTCAAGGGGCGTACAGTGGAGACAGCACTGAGAGCAGAGGGCCCAGGATCGGAGGGCAGCTCCAGCTCTAGAAGCAGGCAGACTGAGTGACCAGCAGAGGACGCACGGCTAAGAACAGCCCAGGTCTGGGGCACTGGCCATCCCCCACGCAGGCCTTGGGCCACCCGCTGACCAGGCCCAGGATCGTCCTGTGAAGGCCCAGAGCGGACGTGGTGACTCGGTGCTGGCTGCAGAGCATCCAGAACCATCTTCCACTCACATTTCTCAGGCACTCGGCCGCAACAACTGCTCCTCCAAACTCCCCTCGTCAGTAAACTGTCACCAGATAAATCAGTGCCACCAACAACTCCGAGATGAAGCCCCTTGTACTGGTCACCATGTCAGCGTTTGCAGGTGACCCACCGCAGCCCTTGCAGGAGCAAGGGCCATGGCCATGAAAATCAGACTGCTCATTAGGTCCCTGCCTGCCTGGCTCTCCGCTGCTGCCCACCTTCCTTCCAGCAGCGCCTGCTGCACAGGGTGATTTATTTTGTTTGTGCACAAATTGTATTTCTACAGAGAATTGTGATTTCTGTTTGGGGTATAACTAGATACAATTTTAGCAACCATGTCAATTACTTATGGAAAATCCTGAATTTTTCAAAGAGACCCCCCAGGAGACCAGGCCCAGGAAGGGGAAGCTCGAGGAAAAACTTCACGGTTACTATTTCTAAGCAGTGATTCTGAAAAGCCCGGGCAGAGTGGCCTCAGAGTGCTCCCCTGAGCTGGGCCCTGGGCGCTGCCCGTCTGGAGGGTGGAGGCGACTGCACCCTGCCACGCCCCCTGGAGGCTGGCCCCAGAGCTGCATCCACACCTGTCCACTCTGCACCTGGGGGGTGCTCACTGGCCTCTGAGCCCGCATCCTGGGAACAGTCTCACTGCAGAGATGAGAAGAGGAGGCCCCAGGCCCAGCACCTGGACACCACGGCAGGCACCACTTCCCAGGACCACATCCCACCTCTACCTGCAGCACTTCCTGGGCCCTCCTGTGCTACCTTCGGCCTCCAGGACCAGCCAGATCCAGATGTCCCCAAAGGGCAGGTGAGGCACTGGGGCCGGCTGAGCCACCAGAGCCTCGTTCCTCTCCAAGTGCGCAGCCTGCTGCGGGGCGAGGGCCCACACAGATGCTCAGGAAACAGGGCCCCTCCTCCCTGGCTGGCCCAGGGCACCCTGACTCGCACCCACGTATCCCGTGTGAGACAGGTGAGTCGGCGTCCCTGGGAACCCCCACGTTACAGTCCACGACCAGGAACGGTGAGGTGGCCACACTTCTCTGGGCATGTTTTTGTCTAGTCTTCGCTAAAAAAAGAAAAGAAAGATCAAGAATCCCAAGGACAGGACCCTAAATACAGTGCAGACGGAAGTGAACACACGCCACGGGGAAGCTGGGGGCTCGCCCAACCAGGTGGGCTGGGGTTTGTCGGACTTGGAGCAGCAGCGGGGCAGCCTCTTCCCAAAGGGGCGGGACCCCACCCTGGGCAGGTCAGGAAAGACCCAGGGGCCTCCTGGGAGGGACCTGAGATGTCTGCTTCTGCCGAGGGAAACGCCCCGGCATCAGACGCCCAAAGGCCAGGCCAAGCAGCAGCAGCTCCAAGTGGGCCCAGGGCTGGAGCCAAAGGTGGCCTCCAGCCAGGACCACAAGGATGCCCCAGGAGACCCCAGAGGGCCACTCAGCAGAGGCTGAACCCCCCAGGAGCTGTGAATGGTGTGCATTCCACGCTTACTGCGGTTCCGAGAACGAGAGAGCAGGTCTTGGCTGCCTGAGGACACGCAGGTGGGCATTTCTGCAAGTCACCCTCCGCCAGGCTCTGGGGCCCTGTGGTGACACCAGCAGAGCAATGCTCCCTCCCCACTGGGGCTGGGGTCCCTGAAGGTGGAGACCTGCCCACCATGGGCAATCAGGCATGAGAGCAAGGCCAGGCCCGTGCTGTGTGGCCAGTGGGTGGCTCTGGGCCAGGGTGGAGCTTGGCAGGGGTCAAGCAGGTAGTGGGACGTGAAAGACGCTGCAGCCCCCACTCACTCTCCCCGAGACCCCCACCCCAGGTTCTGCCGAGCAATGCCCAGCACCCTCACTGGCTCAGGGTACCCCATCCTGCTCTCATCCCACCTTCTCCCAAAGCCTCCCTGCTTGTCTACCAAGAGGGCATTCCCCTGTTGGAGGCCCTGGACACACAGGAGCCCTCACCCCACACAATGGCCAGCCTGAGCTCCGACCACGGAGGGCTTGGTGTGTGGCCAGCCTGAGCTCTGACCACAGAGGGCTTGGTGTGTGGCCAGCCTGAGCTCCAGGCCACGGAGGGCTTGGTGTGTGGCTAGCCTGAGCTCCGGCCACAGAGGGCATGGTGTGTGGCTTGCAGAGGCCCTCTGGATGGGCTCTGTGCTCAGCAGGGCACGTGGCAGGGGCACCCACAACCCTGAAACACCCTATAGAGGTCCAGCTTGCACCTGCAGAGCCACCCCCAGCTGTGGATTTGAAAGCAGCAGAAAATGAGAGCCACAGACCACAGAGCATCCTGGGGATCATGGTCAGTCCAAGGAGGGTGACCGTAGGGCCAGGTGCCAGGCAGTGGATGGCACCCCGCCCAGACGGCACAGCCTCATACCTCCTCCAGCCAGGTGGGCAGGGTGGCTGAGATGGCACCCAGTGACAGGGCAGCCAGGCAGCCAGGACACACTCCCGGACAGCTGTGGAGGCCTCTCCAGCCCCACGGTGTTTGCTGGAGACACGGCGCCAGGACTGCACCCGAGTCCTCAGCTTCCCAGCGGCTCATTTGTCTTGATTATGTGCCCGGCTGCCGCCCACCCGGCCTCATTTCCAGCAGGTTCCTGAGGCCCAGGAAGGGTTTGAAGGAAACTAATCAGCGAGAACAGCTGCTCCTGCAGGGCGGCTTCAGCCACAGGAGCTGGGGAGGGGGGACGGAGGCCACTGGAGGAGCAGCTCAGCCCACGGTCGCACCCCCACCAGGACCAGAGAGACTGCTGGAGGACTCTGGCCCAGAGAGCAACTCAGGCTTTAGGGCCGAGGATGTGTGGGTCTGGTGCAGGCTCGTTTGGGGGGCAGCTCCTGTCTGTGGGTTCCACCCATGGCCCATGAGCAGGGAGGCCACTGGAGCTTCCTCACTGCAGCCAGGGGCAGCTCTCCAACCCGCAAGTCCTCCACCCAGAAGCTGCTGCCTGCCCACCCAGGGCACAGGTGGTCAGGTGCCAGGGTCCTGAGCTCTGCTCTCCGCTGGGACCAACCAGGTGTGGGGGCTGCTGAGGGCAATGGAGGAGGCCACATGACCCTGCTTTCTGGGTGCAGAGGTGGCTCCAGCTGCTACGGCCCAGGAGGGGTCTCTGCGCAGAGCCCAGAGGGGACAGGGTCAGAGCTCTCATGACCAGGGCCTGCCCAGGCAGAGTGGAAATGACCTAGAGGAGGGTGGGGCGGCTTCCTCTTCCTCTGTGCACCTGACTGAACCCGGCAGTGAGGACAGGTCAGCGAGCAGCACCCTCGTCAGGTGCATCTGGTTGCTGCGGCTCCCCTCAAGGACTTTGCATCCCTCTCGATTTCCTTTCCTGTTTCCCTCATTCTGTGTGTGTCCTGCATTTCTTAAGTCAGTCTGTCTGAGATCACCCCTGCCTTAGTTTCAAGCAACAAGCAGATACGGGTGTGCTAATCTGAAAAGGAGGACATCCAGGGGACGCTGGAATGCGCAGGGCTGAGGGGCCCTCCCTTGGCACCAGGAGGTACTGCAGCTGCCTCGACTGCAGACCAGCCCCCGTCCCCAGACACACACTGGCTCATGACCCAGGAGATCTAAAAGCCTCAGCGAGGCGGGGCCCCTTGGCTGCCTGCCCTGCCAGCGAGTCAGGAGGCTGAAGCAAGGGGCTGGAAGTCCAGTCCAGCCTGGGCAACTTAGTGAGTCACAGTCCCAAAGTAGAAATTAAAAAGGACTGGGAGTGTGGCTCTGGGGTGAAGCCCCCGGGTTCAATCCCTGCTGCCATTAAAAAGGAAGAATGAGGGCAGAAGACACCGGCCATCCAGCCTGGAGGAGGGAGCGGCCAAGGGCAAGGAGACGGGGAGCACAGGTGTCCCTCCTGCGGGGCTGCTGTTCAGGGTGGTGCGGCTGTGCCCAGTGGAGCCTCACCGAAATCCACTTGGACGTTGTAAACCCCCACCTTCCCAGGCCCGCTAGTGCGCTTTTTCAAATGAATAATACAAATGGTGGGTGAAGATGCTCCATGACATTCAGCGCACCTTATTTACGATGCAGATTCGGACAGGGCTTCCATGCCCAGCAACACCTCCAACAGCAGGTGACCTCAGGCCCCTGTCTCAAATGGGCCAAGCAGCTTGGGTGTGCCAGGGGCCGAGTCACAGCAGAGACAGCAGAAGGCGGCCAGGCCACTGACCCTGCTGTCGCCAACGTCTGCAGAGCAATGTGGCCTCACAAGGTCACTCAGCCTCCGAGAAGAGGGCACCCTGACAGCTGTGGGCAGATGGGCGGAACGGGGGACGCTGTGCCGGGCACAATGAGCCAGACTCAGAAAGTCAAGGGCTGAGTCTTGGCTTTGGTATGTGGCAGCCCGAGAGGAGGAGATGAGGGACGGGGGGGGGGGGCCTGCAGAGTGAAACGGAGCCCGCCACGCTGTGGGCCCTCATGGACACCCCAAGTGAAGCCAGCTTTCTGAACCCCAACAGGAGGAAGACCTTAGAGGAGAGGAGGGAGCAGGCTCGGGAGGAAGGCGGGCGGCAGGTCCCTGGGTCTGGAGGGAGGGCTGATGAGGAAGCCACGTCCCTCACGTCTGACCCTGTGGGAACGAGTCCGACTCTTAGGTTAACGGTAACAGAAACAAAGACATTAGAAATTTTTTTGGAAAAAAAAAAAACACTTGAAAATTTTTAATGTCCATGAAGGAAAAGAAATCATCAAAAAGAACTAAACCAAATTATAATAGACATCATCTTTGGTCAACTCATCTACAGGAGATTTTGAAATTCTAATTACTTTCCAAATTATTTTAAATATGCACACATTGTTTTCATAACACACTGATATAGCATACATATTTGTAATTCGTTTTAAAATGTATGATCAGATCCATATTTTTTGTCTATATACAAAATAGGATGAAAAACCTCATTCGTAGCTCACATTGTTCATGCACTGAAGTAACATTCAGGACTTGTATATCAGTCGTTGTTAATAAAGTTAATGTCATGTTGGGTTGTTGTTTTTTTTTTTAATGTGGCTGCTAAGATCATGTAAAGCCACATGCCAGTGTCCCTCACTGTCCCAGGGGTCACTTCCAGGAAGCCCTGCAGATGCCAGCAGGCACTCAACCCCTGGCACCTGGCACAGGGTCTGTGTCTTCCCTGACCCCACCCCTAGGCTGCCGGCGACACCACCACAGTGGACACTGCACAAAGTCCCTGCCCCGTGTGACTTAGGGAAGGCAAGGACAGGTCTGCGCGTGTTCAGCGTCGGCACACCTTTCCTCCAAGCGGCTTTTACCCTCGTCTTCTGATTCCGCAGATGCGGGACCTGGGACAGGAGGCAGCCACCGCTGGCTCCCCCCACCTCTGCTGAACGGCCCCGGTTTGGTCTCCTCGGAACTGCCCCGCAGTCTCTGGCGCCTGGACAGATGCCACACAGAAGGTTAGGCCCATGCAGTCGCCACACAAGTGCCCTCCACTGCTGTAGGCCCTGAGAGAGAGGCCCAGGTTTCCTCCACCTGGCTCTGGGCTGAGGCTCTCTGAGCATGCCCAGTGGGCAAGACCCTGGAAAGGAAGGAGTGACCACCCCCTCCCAGCAGCCAGGCAGGCCCATGGGACCACGGCCAGCTCCTGTGGTCCCGCACCAAGGAAAGAAGAGACGGGAGGGCAACTGGGACGTACCCGCCGTTCGTGAGGCTGGGAGCGGGTCTGGTTCACCCCTGGATGGGGTGCACTCTTGTCCACAGCCGGCCAGAAAGGGAAGAAGCCACCGGACCTGACACCCCACACAGGAAGCCAAGCAGCGGTGACCAAGTGCCTCTTGGCAGGACCCTGGCCTCCCCAGGCCAAGGTGGCCCAGTCTAGTGTCATCATTCTCAGACCTAATGCAGTGACACAACTGGGTGCCGACCCCCACGCAAAGGGACACCCTGACGAGAGCACAGAACCACCAGGAGGGGCTCTTGTGCCCACCGCCAGCTCCCAGGCAAATAGGGGCAGGGGCCCACCGAATGCAGAGCAGGAGCAGAACCCAAGGAGGGCGGTCAGCAGGCTTGGGCAGTAGCCTCTCCACACAGGAACTTGTCACTCCTCCCTGTGTCCTGTCTGACCACCACCGAGACACCAGGACCTGCTCCAGTGACCCCTGTGTCCTCCACAGGGTGCTCAACATGCCAGGGCCCAGTCCTTGGAAAACTAGTGCTTTGGCCACTGGCTGCAGGCCCGGATCTGGGGCCCTGGACTCTGAGGGGCTGGTGGGCTGCGGCCTCTAGCACGGGGCTGGCCTGCAGCCACTTCATTATGCGCCGTTATCACACTTTGTCCAATTGCCTCGGCATCAAGTGTGGATCACTTGTGAGGGAGTCGGGGCCACACGGTCCCACACCCGCCGTCCTGGCCAGGAACCTGAGACTGGATGTATTTGTTTGGGAAAGGCCGGCACTACTTGTGGCATCTTGCCAAAACAATTTGAAAGGTATCAACAGTTTAAATGACATTTTCACCTTCAGCAGATTCATCTCTGCCTGCTTGGAATGGCGATGCTGCCTGCCGCCGGCAATCTGTGATACGGTCCTGTCAGAAATAGGTGTCAGCCCTCATTACGTTCCCGAGGGTGGATCCCTCTCATCAGGCTCTGCAGCCTCTCACATGCTGACACCCCACTGCAGACCTGGCTGCTCCCACCCTCTCCCTGCGTGTCCCCGAGAGACGCCGCTCAGAGAGGCTGTGGGGTCTCCGTTGCCTGCGTTGGGCGCCAGTGCACATGCTCAGTCTGAAGCTCGGGACGTGGTGGGACAGAGGTCCTGGGCTCCGGGGTTTTCAAGGCCACCTGGAGGGACAGGCACCTACACCGTCGGCTCATGTCCTGTGTTCGGAAGCTCTGGTTGTGAGAGCAGCTATCCAAGAGCAGCTGACCACAGAGGTCATGACTCACCCTTTCCAAGGCCCAGGGATCCAGAGGAGCCAGAGGGCTGGACATCTGGGAGCCATACCTGTAGGCTGGGCTCAGGAGGAACCAGATGTCAGGAAGGGCTGGAGAGACAGGGGCTGGGACCCCAGTGCAGACTCCTCCTGCAGCCTCCAGCTGGACAGTCCACACGTCCCCCTTGGCCCTTCGTCCATGGATCTCAGCTACCCCTCGGCACACCCCCTGTGATTGTGTCTCCCAGGGCAGACACCACCACCAAAGCCCAGCCACACCAAGCCTCCAGGGCTGGGTCCGGGAAGCAGGCCCAGAGGGATCTCTCGGTCCTCCCTGCTAGGGATGCTGGCCATGGTCACAGTGTCATTTCATAAGAGGCCCATTCTCCAAAGAACCAGGAATCCTGTGCACTGTGCTCTTACTAACAGAACTTCACACCCGAGGTGGAGCCAATGGAGCTCAAGTGCAAGCAGACAAATCACAATGACGGTAGGTTTCCACATTCCACCACAGCTACCCAAAGAAGAAAAAGACCAAAGTCAGCACACTCGCACAACCCACCGACAACTTGACCTAAGTGACGTTTCTACACACTCTACACATGCAGGACACGCACTCCTTCTGGTGACCACGGAAGCGTAACAGAATAGACAATATTCTGGACCAGAAAATAAGTTCCAGCAGATTTACAAGGGTTCAGATCATACCAGGTACGTTCTATGACCAGAATTAAATTAGAGATCAATAACAGAAGCTATCTGGAAAGTCCTTAGGTATTTGGCCACTTCTAAATAACTTATGGTTCAAAGAAGATTGTTTCTTTTTTTCTAATATATATATATATATTTTTTTTTTTTATTTTGTTTTTTATTGTATGTGGTGCCAGGGATCGAACCCAGGGCCTCACGCATACTAGGCAAGCGCTCTACCACTGAGCCACAGCCTGGCCCCAAGAAGAGTGCTTCTAACTGAGCAAAAATGAAAGCAGAGCATATCAAACTATGTGATGCAGCCAGAGCAGTACTTAGAAAAGATTCACAGCACTAACACAGTTATCCCGTCCGCCATCCGGCTTCAGGTTTCACACACTGGGTTCTACTAACCACAGACTAAAAGTATCCAAAAACGAAAGAAAGAAAGAAAGAAAAGAAGGAAGGAAGGAAGGAAGGAAGGAAGGAAGGAAGCCTCTGTTCTGAATACCGACTTTTTTCCTTGCCATCACCCCCGATGACGCACTATAGCCACCATGCCCACGGCATGCCCACTGTGTGGGTGTTACTGGCCACCTGGAGACGACTTGGGTATACAGGAGAGGTCGCAGGTGACATGCAAGCCCCTCCCTCTCTACATCAGGGATGCCAGCGCGCACCCTGCTGACCCAGCCCCCAGGAATACCAAGGCATGGCGGTATTAAAATATACAGCCCTCACATCCACGACCTCTGCTTTCTGTAGGGCCTGATGTGACATGGGGCATGTTGCATCAGAAAGGAGGAAACCTAACTTGCTGGCTGCTACCCGCTTCCCGGTCCTGGGGCCGCACATGGCTAGGATGGTGCCTGGCGATCAGCCACAAGGCGTTACCGTGGGTTGTGATGAAGTATGGGACCACTCTAGGATAGGCTCAGGACCCTTCCGCCCTCGTGGACAGCTCGTGTCTCCCATTCCAGCCTGTAGGATGGGTGCACACGTGAGCCCTCCCCACCCTGCTGACCTTTATCCTGATGGCTCCTGGGCCTTATGTTAGCTGTGTGTGCTTCCTTGACTGGTCTCCCTGACGCGTCTGACTGTCCTCCGGGAGGGAGGGCTGGGGGCAGGTGGTCAGTCGGCCTCTCCTTTCTTGGCTCATCCTGGCTGGGGCGTGCTCTCCCCATCTCTTTCGCAGGTCGGGAGGGAACGAGGGCTAAAAACCCCGACAGGAAGAAGTCTGTTCACCAAAAGTGGAAGGACCGGAGCCAAGCCAAGCGAGTTCTGAGGTCAGGGTCTCCCTGAAGAGATGGGGCGATCTCACACTAAGCACGATGCTCCAGCTCTTAAAGAGCTGAGATTCATGCTCAAAAGCCAGGTTTAGAGATCTCAGATGCCCAGGCCGAAAAGGTCTGGGAACCTTGACACGCGCTGCGCCTGGCTGGTGGCGGCCAATCTTTTTGACTGGGCCACCTGGGACCGCGCAGAACAACTGGTGAGGAAGAGGGAGATTAACCCGGGAGAGGACCCCCTCTGGGGGTCCACCCGACCCTACAGAAGGAACATCTCGAGGCGGCCAAGAGCCTTTTAAGACACCTACTCCTCCTACCTCAAAGGGCGACCCGACGTGGGAAACATGTTGAGGAGCGACTTGGGTCACGGCGAGTCAGACCTCTAGCTGCCCAGGAGGAGAAAGGCTCAAAGCCTCTCTGACAATGGCCTCCTAGACCTTTTTGCTCCTTGGCCTGGTCCTCTGAGTTCCACACCAAGTGCTCCTGTCCCGGAACACATGGTAGACAGTCGGGATGGGGAGTGGCCTCCGCCATGTCACCCCTCCCCCGGGGGAAATTCTCCGCCATCTTGTGCAAACCCAGAAAAGCCAGTTAAGCCGCCATCTTGTAAGACGAGCGATGACTTATCCCCATCGTGTATGGCTTTCCTGGTAGATCCTAACCCTGGGGGCAATAGACTGGCCTTATGGTATCCCTGGGAGGGCCAAGATTTGAAAGAACTCAAAAAGGCCATCTCCGAGAATGGACTTAATTCGCCCTGGGCCGAAACCATCCTCCAGGGTCTGGCCCACCAACAGTGCACCACTCAAGACTGGAAACACTTAGCCGAGGCCCTGCTTCCTGGTCCCTGTACCTGAAGTGGTGCGCCTTCTTTAATGAGGAGTGCCACGCTCAGGCTGCGAGGAATCAGGCTGTGACTTATGGGATGCTGTCGGGGTGCAGTGATGGATTTTCCACAGGCCTTCAGCAGGCTGCTATCCCTGCCTCCTACCAGGAGCAGGTACGGGCTTTAGGACTGGCGGCATGGAAGAAGTTGGAGGAAGGCCCCTCAGAGCCCCCATAGCAGGAATTACCCAGAGGGCTACTGAGGATCTCGCCACCTTCATGGAGAGGGAGGAAAAGAGCCTCCAAGGAAACTCCCCCAGGGCCCCTTCGGGACCAGTCTGTCAAGATGCTGGTCGGGAGGGGATGACCACAGACCACACACCAGTCTGTGCAGGGATGAAGGACAGATCTATGGGGAGGTGGATAGTGGCCACTAAGGATGTCGGTACTGTTGGAAAAAATTTAAACGGCGGCCGCATCCCAAAGAAAAACCCCAACATGGCGCCTAACGACCTTCTCTTCCTACTTTCCCTTCTTTTCACTGGTGCGAAAAGTTCCCGCCACCACCAGTTCTCCCGCTGGCGCCATTATTCAAATCCGCAGGCGGGAAACCTTAGCCCCAATAAAATTAACTTCTTGGGCTCCGGAACTGACATCTGGAAGAACTTGCCAATAAACAGGTGACCCGTCACTTACCTAAGCCCTGCCACCTCCCCTTAGATCTATATAAGCCCACAGCCTTTTGTAATAAAGCGGAACCTCTCTGGTGATTTGTGTCGTGTGGTGTCCTGCATCAGTAGTGCGGTGAGGCGTCTTACAGTGGTGCTGAAACCCGGGAGACTGTGTGCTCGACAAACCGAGCCCCGTCTCCACCACCGCCGTCACCAACGACACATTTTGCCCTCATCTATCTTTTTGGGCGCGAGCTCCCTGCACTCACCACTGATCGGGTTTAGGTAAGTTCCCCTCCCCGGCTCACCAACTCCCTTCGGGCTAGCAGCAGGAAACGCGACCGTGATTGTCCGGCACGCTCCTGACGCCCAGTAGGGAGCAGGGAATGCACCCCACTAAGACCTTCACTGGCCGCAGTGGACCCTCTGGAAATCCTCTTCCCTTTGGGGCATGAGGCTTCTGGGTTTACACAAGAGGCTCCCTGGTCTCTTCCTCCTCCGTAGGAGCTGTGTCCCGCTGGAACTGCGTCCCGCCAGAGCTGCTCAGAACTGAACTTCCGGCCCGTAGCTGCGTTCTGCTGGAGCTCTGTTCTTTTCGTTCCTGACTCTCTCATTCTGGTCAAAAAACTTTCCTGACGTCAGGTTGCCCGTGGCCCTGACCCTACAGGGTCACACAGACCGCACTTCATCGGTGACGACCGAGCTGTGCCCTCTGTGCCTACTCGCAGTGGACTGGTCATTTCGGGGATGCTCACGTGATCCTCCATCTGCTCTATGCTTCCAGGAAGCTCCTACGGCCCGGGTTAATTCTCTTTCTCCCTTTGCTGTCCCTTCCTCCACTCTTTCACTATGGGTGCCTCCTCGTCTATACCCGAAACCTCACCACTCAAGTGTCTCCCTAAGAATTTGGCTATTCTCTCTCTTTCCCCAGATCTGAAGCTCAAAATTCTTATCAGATTCTGTACCGAAGATTGGCCCACCTATCCGCTAGATAATGACAATCATTGGCCTCCAGAAGGCTCGTTAGATCCAAACCTTCTTCGGGATCTTTTTAACTACGGCCAGCACCTAAAAAAATGGAGGGAGGCCCCATACGTTGAAGGTTTTAGCCTTCTCGCCCAACACCCCGCCCTCTGCACTTCCTGCTCTCCCTCTCAGGTCCTCCTTGTTTGCAAACCCCTCCCTGCCCCTACTTCTACCCCTGACTCCACAGATTCTTCCTCATTTGACCCAGCAGATGAACCTCCACCTTATCCCCCAGCCCCATCTGCCCCTCCTCTCCTGCCTCCGCTTGATTCTACCGATTCTCAGCCTTTCGTTTCATCCCCCTCCCCTCCACACTCTTCCGCCCGTTCAACCTCCTCCTCTGCTGAGACATTCCCTTCCCCTCCCCTTCCTTCCTGTCCGCTACCAACTGCCTCTTTCAGTCCTCCTGTTACCAGGTCTAAGGGACCCCTCCTACTCCCATGACGATCGCACCCCTTCATGAGGTAGCTGGCCCCGAGGGTGTCATCAGAGTCCACGTGCCCTTCTCCATGTCGGACCTTACTCAGTTAGAGAGGAAGTTAGGCTCACTCACCACTGACCCCACCACTTACATTCGGGAGTTCCAATGGGTCCTGCAGGCATACAGCCTCCCCATCATGACATTTACATGCTCCTAGTCAATACACTTCTCCCTGAGGAAAGGCGACGGTTCTGGGAGCTAGCCCAAGACCATGCTGATGAAAATCACAGGACCAATCCCAACCACCCTACAGACCCACATGCTGCCCCAGAGCAGGATCCTCTATGGGATTACAACACTCCTGGAGGCTTACAGTCTCGTGACCTTTTTGCATCCTGCCTCTTGGCGGGCCTGAAAAAGGCCACCTGCAAGGCTGTTAATTTTCAAAAGGTGCAGGAGGTCATTCAGAAGAAGGAAGAAACACCTTCAGAATTCCTGGATAGACTAACCAAGGCCCTCCAACAGTACACAAACCTCAACCCAGAAACCCTTGATGGCCTTCATGTCTAAATGACATATTTCCTGGCCCAAAGCTACCCTGACATTAAAGCCAAGCTTGAGAAGCTTGAACAGGGCCCCGCTACTCCTCAGACCGAAATCCTCATGGTCGCTTTCAAGGTTTTCCATGGTAGAGAGGACGAAAGCGAATGCCGTAGGCAGAGGGCTGAAAACGCCAAATTCCAAATGCTGGCCCAGGTCATTCAGAGAAGGTCATCACCACACTGTCCCAATAAGACACCCCCTGGAGCTTGCTTCAAATGTGGTAAGGAGGGACATTGGGCCAGGGATTGTCCTTCGAAGAGGATACCCTCCACCCCCTGCCCAAAATGCCACCAAAGGGGACACTGGGGGGTAGACTGCCCAACAACCCGGAGAGGAGGTTGGTCAGCCGCCCGGCAACCCCAGCCTCTCCTGGGCTTGGCAGAGGAGGACTGACGGAGCCCTGGGCCTTCCCTCCTGACTATTACCATCAAGAAGCAAGAGCCTAGGGTCACCTTCCTGGTGGATGGACGCTTCATTACCTTCCTCTTGGATACTGGTGCCACATTTTCGGTCTTGAGGGAGTATTGGGGTCCTACCACACCCTCAAAAACTCCTATTGTCCGGGTAGGAGGTAAACAGATTTTCCCCCGGAACCCCCCCCTTATCATGTTATATGCAGGGATCCCTTTTGTCCTTCACACACTCCTTTCTCGTTATGAGCCACTGCCCCATTCCCTTTCTGGGAAGGGACATATTCTTGTTACTGAAGGTCACCATTCACATATCACCCTCCACCTCCCCCGCCTCTCATTTCCTCATGATGAATGATCCTAGGGACAGATACACCTCCACCATGCACTTCCCGCGACTATCTAAACCAGTTAATACTGAGGTTTGGGATACAACTACGCCCTCTGTGGCTAAGTGCAGTCCTATTCACATTGTCTTATGGGACCCTTCAAGATATATTAGTCAACCACAGTATCCACTCACAACCACAGCCCTCCTCGGATTAGAACCCATCATCCAGGATTTAGTATGGAATGGGTATCTTAGGCCTCCACACTCTCCTTTCAACACCCCCTTTCTGGCAGTTAGGAAACCTAACGGGTCCTACAGACTGGTTCGAGACCTTCACCTCGTTAACTCCTCTGTGGTCCCCATCCACCTGCTAGTGCCCAACCCCTACACCCTCCTCTCTCAGATCCCTGCCACTACTACCCACTTCTCGGTCCTAGATTTAAAAGATGCCTTCTTTTCCATTCCCTTGTCCTCAGAATCTCAGGATGTCTTTGCTTTTCCGTGGACTGACCCTCACACCTGCCATTCTCATCAGCTTACCTGGACCGTCCTCCCGCAGGGATTCAGGGACAGTCCCCATCTCTTTGTCCAGGTTCTTGCCCAGGACCTCACATCCTTTCACCCCACCTGCCCTGACTCTACCCTCCTTCAATATGCCGATGACCTTCTTCTATGTAGTCCCTCTTGGGAACACTCTCAATCCCACACCTCCCAGCTTCTCAATTTCCTAGCGGATAAGGGACATAGGGTGTCTCCCCACAAGGCCCAGGTTTCCCAGTCTTCTGTCACCTACCTTGGTTTTCGCCTTGCACTGGGAAAAAGGAAATAACCCTGGATAGGAGGCAGCTCCTCTCTAATCTTCCATTACCTCGTACGAAAGCCGAAATACTGTCATTCCTAGGACTAGCAGGGTATTTTAGGGCCTGGATCCCAAATTTCTCTCTTCTAGCCAAACCCCTGTATGACCTAGCAAAGGGACCCCCTGGTGAACCTCTTGCCTCCTCCCCCCGCTACCACTTCCGCAGACTTCAGCAGCTCCTCTTCAAGGCACCCACCCTTCACCTTCCCGATATTTCAAGACCGTTTCATCTAAATGTCCATGAAAAAGGGGGACAGGCACTTGGGGTCTCGGGTCAAAACTATGGGCCTACATTTGCACCTGTGGATTATCTGTCCAAGCAACTAGACCCTACCATCCGTGGGTGGGCCCCTTGCTTAAGAGCTCTGGCTGCTGGACAAATCTTACACAGAGAAGCCTCTAAGCTGACTTTCAGGGCCCCTGTAACTATCCACTCCCCACATCACTTGAAGGATCGTTTAGCTTATAAGGGTCTTCAAACTCTTCCTCCATCCAGAGTCCTGTCGCTCCTCACTTCCTTTCTGGAAAACCCTAATATTACGTTCCTCCCCTGCTCTGCACTGAACCCCTGCTCCTAAAGACCCCCGCATCTGACACACCAGCTCATAATTGCTTGGGAACCTTGGATGATTTCCTCCCCTGTCATTCTTCCATTTCTGGGGGACCACTCACCAAGCCTGACCTTACCTGGTTCACTGACAGCAGCTCCTTTAGACAGAACGGCACTCATTACTCTGGATACACCGTAGTTTCAGCCACTGAGATTATAGAGGCCAAAGCTCTGCCTTCAGGAACTACCAACCAGCAGGCCGAACTTGTAGCGGCCACTCGTGCCTGCCTCCTAGCACAGGGCAAATCCCTCACCCTTTATACTGACCCAAAATATGTCTTCCATATTCTATTATCCTGTGCTGCAATATGGAAGGAGCGAGGCCTACTTACCACCAAAGGTAATGCAATCACTAATTCGGCTCTTATAACCAATCTGATAGAGGCCTCCCACTTACCCACCCAGTTGGGAGTTGTCCATTGTAGGTCCCATCAGAAGGACGGCTCCCATATCACTGAGGGCAATGCCAAAGCTGACCAGGCGGCACGGATGGCGCTACCACTTCCAATTATGACCCCGCTGGGAGATATATAATAGCCACTTTAGACTGTCCATCTGAAGCCCCTACTTCTTCCAGTAACAACAAGGATCTCTTCGAGCTCCTCCATACACTATTCCATTCCAATCCTCAGTCTTTGACCCTCTTTTTACAGAGCTTCTTCTCCCTCACCCCCTCTGACAAAGCCATGCTGCAGAATATAGCCTCTAATTGTCAGATCTGTCAGTGGACCAGCCCTCATACTCCTTTAAGGCCTAAACCGTTTCCCTCCCACCAAGCCCGGGGACATGTTCCTGCTGCTGACTGGCAGGTAGACTTCACCAACATGCCCACAGTACGGCGCACTAAATACCTCCTTGTCTTTGTGGACACTTTCTCTGGTTGGGTGGAGGCATTTCCCACTTCCAATAAAAAGGTCCACTGTAGCTTCAATCTTGCTGACAGACATCATCCCCAGGTTTCGTATGCCCACATCCCTACAATCCGACAATGGCCCTGAGTTTATCTCTAGGATCACACAAAAGGTCTCTCAAGCCCTCTCCTTCAAGTGGCATTTCCACTGTCCATATCGCCCCCAAGCTTCAGGGAAAGTGGAAGGGTAAATCGGACCCTGAAGGAAGTCCTTACCAAATTAACAATGGAACTAAACTTAGACTGGGTCAAACTCCTCCCCTTGGCTTTGCTTCGGATCAGAGCTCTCCCTAAGAAACCATCTCTACCGTCTCCCTTTGAGGTAAGGTATGGAGACCTCTTGTACCCCCTGGGTTGGTCATTTCACAAGGACCTCTCACATGAGATTTGTCTTTACCTCTCTTGTTTCATCTCCACTCGGAACTCTGGAAATATCAAGACTGGCTTCTTCCAGACCCAGACTCCTCTCCAAACCTCCTCCCTTATCTCCTGGGAGTTTAGCCTATTATAACACCCCAGAGGAGAAAGGGCCTCTTGCCCTCAAATGGGAAGGCCCCTATCCTGTCGTTCTCTGTACCCCCACTGCCGCCAAACTTTCCTTACCAGGCAACCGTCTCACCCCCTGGATTCACATTTCTAGGTTGAAGCCATATCACCAGGAGGCCCCACCTGCTGACGACAGGACCACCCCAGAGGAGCCTCAAGAGTCACCTCCTAGACCTCCCCTTTACTCCTGCTCTCCACCTCCTAACTATCCTCTGAAGCTTCGCCTGTCCCACGTAACCGCCCGTACTCCACCTTGACTCCCACTCTTCTGAGTGGTATTTTCACAGACATCACCCTTCTCCAGGGCACATCATCGTCCTCCTCTTATACTTGGAGATTCAAAGTCAGAGAGACATATGTCCAAGGCAGCACTCGTTACACTCGCCTAGCTTCTTCGGTTGATTGCGCCCCTACAGGAGGTAATGCGTCTATCTTCCTTCCCCTCTCCTCCCAGAATTCTGAACTCTTAAATAAAACAGCCACTAGGCCTTACCTTTGCTTCTTATATGATCAGACACAGGATTACTGCAAATGGTGGCCCGAAACCTATGGGGGGTGCCCCTACTGGTCATGCAACATTCATAACCACGTGCATGCATCGGGGATTCCTGCGTTGGAAATTTCAGATCGATGTCGGGGTCTATCAATTGGCTATCGCTGGCCCCAACCATCCACGCTGGACCTCTAGGGTGAATGCTTCCTTCTACTGTGACATACCCTCTCCCACCCGCTGTGGCTCCATCTCCATCTCCCGAGAGCTTCAACCCTCCCAGCCCTCAGTAGCTACAATCTCTACTGACATAAAGCATTCCGAACAGCAGTTGTCAGACTCCATACAGGATCCATGTGAGCCTAATACCGGGAGTCCACCACAGTACTCATGGCTTCGACTACTTACCGAAACTGTAACCTCCTTAAATCTAACCCTCCCCGCCATCACACCAACTGATTGCTACTTATGCGCCTCTCTGACTCGACCTTTGCTTGCAGCGGTTCCCTTGAACTTCTCGGCTTCTGACCTCTCAAATTTCTCCACTCCATCTGCCCGCCGTTCTCTCCGAACCCTTTCACCCGACGTTCCATTATGGGAGCCCGAGGAGTCTAACCAAACCGTGATTCCCCAGTGCTGCCTCCTGGGCTTGGGTGTCTCCCAGTCAAAGTTCTGCCACTCTAGCATCACCTCTAACTTCACCTCTCTGCACCACCTGGCTCATTCTTCTGGTGTAAAGGTTCTCTCCTCACTATCTTATTCACCAACACCTGCCAGGACAGGGCCTCTAGGAGCCACCCTGCCACACCTTGCCTCGGACTTCCAGCTTCCTTGGGCTTTCCAGGCCTTCCAGGACCATGGGGGGGGGACAAAGCTGTTCTTCAGGCCACCTGTGGAGTTTTTGTTATGGAAATCCAAGAAAACTAATACACTGAGCACCCAGGAAAAACTCACAGCCGGGCACAGGGGCGCCTGCGCCTGTGATCCCATCAACAAGGGAGGCTGAGGCAGGAGGATCACAAGTTTGCGTCAGCCTCAGCAACTTAGTGAGGCCCTGTCTCAAAATAAAAATTTAAAAGGCTGGGTATGTGGCTCAGTGGTTAAGCACCCCTGGATTCAATCCCTAGTACAAAAAAAATTAAAAACAGTCTGAGAAAATCAGAGCTGGGAGTGTGAGCTCAGTGGTAGACTTTGCCTAGCATTTGTGAAGCCCAGGTTCCATCCGCAGCCTGTGAGAATAAAAATTCTACACCTGATATCCCAACACGCGGGCTATTGGCAAAGGATCAAGGCCAGGAGGGCCGCTCTCACCACTCCCATCCAAGGCTGTGCTGTGGTGCCAGTCATCGAGATCAGGCAGGGCAGCGAGCAACCAGATGGCAAAGGGACAAGTGACACTCTGTTCACAGACGCATTGTCACCCAACGGGAAACCTGTTGGGATCTGCAGGAGAGCTGCTAGAACTAACTAGAGCAATCCATCAAATCATATTTCTAAACGAGAGTAGTAAAAAAAAATCGCAAATGGCTATTTCTAAATGCCATTCACAAATGGTACCAAAAATAACAGTGATAAATCTGAGAAAAGGAGGTGCAAGAGGCTGCCTGGGGCTCAGAGGTGGAGCACTCGCCTAGCTCGTGCGGGCCCTGGGTCGAGCGCAGCACCACATAAGAATAAATCAAGATGTTGTGTCCACCTACAACTAAAAAAGATTAAACCACAAAAACAGAGTGATGCAAGACCTGCATGCTGGAAACCACAGAGCGCTGCTGAGAAGGCAGAGGGACGCATCCTCGGAGGCTCCCCAGCAGGACTTCCATGGGGTTCTTTCATCCAAGGCAGAGCTGCAGGCACGTCAACCTGCGTAAGTGACAGAGGCCCCCCACCCTGGTGCCCCTGCAGCTCTGCTGACCTGAGGCTCCCTCTGGGCTCTCAGCCGTGGGTTCCAGAGCTGAGAAGAGAGAAGGTGCCTGCTATCCTCAGCCCAACCAGCGCCCTCTGCCTCCTTCCTGCACCAGGAGCCCAGGCTCTCCGGCTCCCAGGCAGGCCCAGGGCCCTGCAGTCCAGTGTGGCCCAGGAGGGAGCAACAAAGACCACACCCAAGAAAGCAGGAGGATTCTTGCCCCTGTGGACTCAGGACAGACCCAAGTGGAATGAGGACCCCAGGGGTCCCAGAGTGGGTGGGATATGATGCCAGGTGCTCAGCACTCCTGGACACGCTGTCACACACACATGCACACCTCAGGCTCACCCACATACACTGATGAGCACATGCCCACCCAAATCCCACACCCAACTTACACTTGTACTGACACATAAGCACACACACGCCTGCACACAACTCATATACGTATACATGCTTGTGGGTACATGGTACAGACACAGGGACCCACACACAGGGTCACACATGTCTACATATGCATGCAGCATCACTCACACACACACACACACACACACACACTGCAGCACTGGTGCTCGGTCAAGCCCCGGGTGTTGGGAGTCGAGTCCCGGGTGTTGGGAGCTGGTAGAGATGACGTGGACAGGCACCCATGGCATAAGCGTATGCATAAGTGCCCAGCCTGGCACTGTGTGCCCATCCCAGGGAGCACAGCTGTTGCTCCCCAAAGGCTCACCGGCCAGGGACTTGCCAGATTGGCAATTTGACTAGGAGATGGAATAATGCCACAGCAATAGAGTATGTAATTTATAAAAATGGAACAAAATGTGACGTGCTAAGGCTGGAACTCAGGACTATACCTGTAGGAGCCTATTTGAGGCAAATTGAGACTGCGAGGTTTACAGATATTGTAAATGAAAACCCCGCAGGGCGCCAGTAAGAGTTCATGGTTCCTCTTATTTGGTTTGCATTTAATCACACGATAGGGGAAAAAACAGGTTCTAATTTTTGAGAGCTTTTTAAATAAAATTATTCTAAGAAGGATGCATTTCTCCAAGCACTATAATTAAGTTTCCAAGTCGTCCTTTCCAGCTCCCCCCACTGCAGGCAGCAGGCAGAAGGAATCCTGCCAAGACTCAGGCCACAAGAAGGTTCCCGGCTCTTCCACAGACACTGTGGGGAAGGCAGGTGTGTGGGGACCAGGCACCAGCACTGCTGCTCTCCCCACCACGGTTCCTAATCCTCTACTTCCCGATCATCTTCTTCTCTTCTTCTTCCTCCTGGTGAACCGCAAAAATAGCTTGGTTTTAGCCAGACCTGGATCCCTATGTGTGCAGGCACTTACAGCAAGTGGCTGTACCAGCCAGCCATTGCTGCTTAACAATCCACCCCAGCTCAGTGACTTGAATGAGGAGTGCATCTTCTGCTCACAAGCCTAGACGTCAACTGGATGGGTCTGTCTTGGCTGGGCTCACTCATGGCTCTGAGGGACACTGACCTCATCCCTGGTGGGTTCTCCTGGTGCCACACCTCTGAGCACTCCAGGAACCAGGCTGCTCTGCACACAGTGGGGTCCACAGACCATCCTTGCACCACCATTGTACAGTCTGAAAGACACCTTGGTCCACTCTGCATTCTGTCCTGAATTCCATTTAATGACAATATCAGTGTATCTGCCTTGAAGCACAGTCTTACTTTTTTTTTTTTTTTTGGTGTGGGGGTGTGCCAGGATTGAACCCAGGGGCACTGGCTCACTGAGCCACATCCCAGCCCTATTTTGTATTTTATTTGGAGACAGGCTGAGCTGCTTAGCACCTCACTTTTGCTGAGGCTGGCATAGAACTCGCGCTCCTCCTGCTTCAACCTCCCTATTGCCACCACACCTGGAGAAACACATTCTACTTTCCAACACAGGTAGTCCCATGTGGATAGAGACTGCGATGAAATCTGTCCTCGCTGCAGGGGACTGGTCAAACGATCTGACCCTCACTAGCACATCCCTAGAGACAAGTGCACACTCTCTGCCTTCCCAACTCTGGAGCCTGCTGCTTGGTATCATAAACTGCAGTCACCCCGCTGTGCCGCCTTGGGAACTCTGCCTAACCGACCTGGTGCAGGCTACGGAGGGAAGGCTCTCACCCGTGAGGGTACAGGGGCGCCGGGAGGGAGGGGACTGGCTAAGTGGGCTGTGGTGCAGGGCCTGCGGGGTGCACACGTGGTCCTTTGGCTTCCCTTCCCTTCCCTTCCCTCGGGCTGGGGACCTCGGGCTGGGGACCCTTGGGCTGGGGACCCTCGGGCTGGGACCCTCGGGCTGGGGACCCCCGGGCTGGGGACCCCCGGGCTGGGGACCTCGGGCTGGGGACCCTCGGGCTGGGGACCTCGGGCTGGGGACCCCCGGGCTGGGGACCCCCGGGCTGGGGACCTCGGGCTGGGACCCTCGGGCTGGGGACCTCGGGCTGGGACCCTCGGGCTGGGGACCTCCGGCTGGGGACCCTCGGGCTGGGGACCTCGGGCTGGGGACTCCGGCTGGGGACCTCGGGCTGGGGACTCCGGCTGGGGACCTCGGGCTGGGGACTCCGGCTGGGGACCTCGGGCTGGGGACTCCGGCTGGGGACCCTCGGGCTGGGGACTCCGGCTGGGGACCTCGGGCTGGGGACCCTCGGGCTGGGGACTCCGGCTGGGGACCTCGGGCTGGGGACCCTGCGCCACCTCCCAGGCCGCAGGCGCGGGGAGGACGAGGCGGCGTCCCACGTAGCTCAAGGCCACCCTCGGGGCTGACTCGACGACGGTCTCCTAAGGTGAAGAGCAAACCACACCGAGACCCCGGGCTCCTCCACAGCCCCACGGACGGGGGAGGACCTCAGGACCCGGGACCTGGGCCGCCTCCGGGCGTGGCCGGGGCCACGTGGGCAGTCTTCGGGGGCGTGGCCAGGGTCATGTGTGTGGCCTTCGGGGCGTGGCCAGGTCACAGGTGCTACAGGGCATAGGTGGGCCTCCAGGGAGTGGCCGGGCACTGTGCAGCCACTAGTGTGACCTTGTGCAGCCACCTGGGCGTGGCCAGGGCCAAGCGCGGCCCAGGGTGGGACTCGGTCACGTGCTGGGCTGCCTGGGCCGTGCTGCCCTGTGCCCCTGCTGCCCTGTGCCCCTGCTGCCCTGTGCCCCTGCTGCTGTGTGCGGTGGGGGCGTTACACGCACTTGACTGTTGTGCGACCACCACCCCCTTCTCCGGAGTGTCTCCCCGGTGCTGACCCTCTGATTGACCCTGCTCCACCTCCTGCCTGCTCTGTGGCTTTCAGCGACGGCAGAGTTCACCCCTGGGAAGCAGTGTCTGCCGCCACTGTCCTGTCCCTGCACCTCCGGGTTGGCCCGTGTGGCAGTGGGCCACCGCTGGCACTTGTTGCCCCCACGTGGCTGCTGTGCCCACTTGGCCACTTCCACTTTGGGCTGTACCATGTGCCCGGTGTGGTTGCTAGAGGTGAGGACGGCCTTAGGCCTGAGCCTGAGCGACTCCATTTTAAAACTCCGGTTGGAAACCAGCAGCTTCAGGAGGCCTGCCTGCAGACCCTCCAGTGGGGCTCAGACAAGTCACTTCCTCTCCCTGACAAGCTCAGAGGGCAGCCTCTGGCAGGCTGTGCTCACCCCACAAGGGGAAAGGCACCCATAGGAGGGAAAGGCAAGAAAATTAGGGTGGGGGCCACCAGACCAGAAGCTTTAACCCCAGGGAAAATGACTGAGAAATCCAGTGGCAGCCGACAGGGAGTGAAAGGTGGTCCGAAGCCCTGAGGAGGCCCTGGACTGACATCCCACCTCTTGTCACTGTTTGCTGACCCTCTGCTGGTCCTCACGGCCCTCAAACCCTACAGCCACGACTTCTCCCTGTGATCCTCTCAGCTGGCCATCAGCCCACCCCAGGGGAAGTCTGCCTGTTCCTGACCCGGTCACCGCATCTGAGTGAGGGGCATCTGTGGACTTGGAGCCTAAGCCTGAGACTTTACACCCAGCACCTGAACTTACATGTAGAGGGAATGTCGGTCAGGAGCCCGTCATGGCTGAGTGTGACTGCAGTGCTGTGAATTCATTAATCTAGAACTGTGTGCTGTGAATCGATTATGTCTATTGCAGCGCCTTGCACTAAGGATCGTCGTTTTCTTGATCAAGAACCTATACTGAAATTGTATTGAGTGATTTGAGTGAATAAATCATGGGATGCTGAGAGCCACGGCCGAGTTTGTATGGCCCCTGGCATTTTGCCAACAGTATTGGTGGACAGGCGAGGCATTACTTTCTGCCTCGGCCGCTACTTTTGAGTTCCCGTGCTACTTTGGAGTCCTAGTGAGGATTCCCGGGGATTCCCTGAGAGTTCCCATTGGTTGGGGAAGTGCAGGAGGAGGGATTTCCAGGAGAGATATTTCCGGCAGGGGGTTCGTGGACAAGCCAAGTGGCGTGCAGGAGAATTCCCTGGGAACGTGTGTGAAGTGTTTTCTTGCAGTTCAAAAATAAAGTTTGTTCCTGCTTCAGCAGCTCGTGATTCGTGCCCAGCCAGACTGTGGCAATTGGTGGCCCGTACGGGGACATCTGAAGCTTGGGGGTAAGTGAAATTGCACGTCCCTAAGGGAAGGCAAGAGAATGGGTGACCATTTTAAAAAACAATGTGTTCTTGTTTTGATTTTCTTTGTTGTTTGTTTTTGTTTCAAGCTGGCTATCCCTAGAATTTTCTCAGGCAGACTGGGACAAATGGTTGGCTCAAGGTTTGAAGTTGTTCGCCCCTGAGGAAGAGATAGAAATAGACCACAAATGCACATGTCAAGAAAATAGGAAAATTGATACAACGATTTTTTGTTACGTTTTTGTTTCATTCTGTTTAAGTTTTGTTTTGTGTTATCTTATTGGGTTGCATTATCTTTATAAAACATTAGAAATTAATAAAAAACAAACTGAAAGAGTCTTAAGTAAATTGTTAGAGGTTCAGACCATGGAGAAAGACATTTTAGATCAAAAAGAGAAGGTCTCTCGAGCTAGTCAGACAGAGGAAGAAAATTTAAAGGAAGAAAGCTTAGAGGAGAAACAGCTATTAGGGAAAAAGCTACAACAGGAGGCTGCTACTAATACCGTTCTATCACCAGAGGGCGTAATTCAACCAACAGCTCCACCTATGGAGATAGCTGAGTGGCCCTCAACCCCCGCAGCTGATAGATGGGATCCTGAGAGAGGACCTCAAAGATTAGCATGCCCTGTACTTGAGCAGGCAGGAGGGCAGCGAATTCACCGTGCTTTAGATTTCAAAACAGTGAAGCAGTTAAAGGAGGCTGTAACAACCTATGGTCCTCAAGCACCCTTCACTGTAAGCATGGTCGAATCCATTACCAACCTGGACATGACGCCAGCAGATTGGGCTAGTATGTGTAAATCTGTGCTAAATGGAGGACAATATTTGTTATGGAAGGTTGCCAATGAGGAATTTTGCAGGGATACGGCTAGGCGAAATGCAGCAGCCGGTTACCCTCAAAGAAATCTAGATATGTTGTTAGGAAAAGGACCTTATGAGGGTCAACGGCACAAATTGAATATGATCCTGGCTTATACGCACAAATTGCTGTAGATGTGGTTAGGGCATGGAAAACTTTACAGGGGCATGGAGATTTACAAGGACAATTATCTAAGGTAATACAAGGAACTAATGAACCTTATGCTGAATTTGTAGATAGGCTTATTCAAACAGCTTCCAGAATTTTGGGGGATACAGAACAAGAAATGCCATTTATAAAACAACTGGCTTATGACCAAGCAAATCGTTGCTGCAGAGAGGTCATTAGACCATGGAGACATGAGGATTTAAACATATATATTAAATTATGTTCATCATTAATGAACAAGGGCAAGTCTTGGCAGCTACAGTACAACAGGCTTTAGATGCCAGGCCAAAAACATGCTACAATTGTGAACAAACAGGATATTTTAAAAGGAGTTTCCCCATAGGAGGAGGGTTTAACAAAGCTAGGTATCAAAGGAATAGAATACCAGGGTATTTGCCCACGATGCCGTAGAGGGAGGCATTTGGCTAATAAATGCCGTTCTCAAACCACCATAGACGGTACTCCGTTATCAAAAAATGGACAAGGACCAGGTGTTTACCCATGATATCATGGAGAAAGGCATCAGGCTCCATTGCAAAAAAAACGGACAGGGGGGGCCAAAGGGGGCCCCCCTTCTGGGGCACTAGAGGAACCCAGAAACACCATGGAGGAACCCAGCAACACCATCAGGGTAGTGCCCAGGACACATTATCCATCAGATCTCTCATCAGACGAACCAGAGGGAGCGCAGGGTTGGACATCTGCGCCTCCGCCAGAGCAGCACTAACTCCAGAGATGGGAGTTCAAATCATTCCCACGGGGGTAAAAGGACCTCTTCCCCAAGGAACAGTAGGCTATTGTTAGGACGAAGTTCTTCTACGCTAAAAGGACTTATGATAAGTCCCGGGGTAATTGATCCCGATTATGAAGGTGAAATAAAAATTATAGCCAGTTCTCCAAAGGGTATATCAGTAATTTCACCAGGAGATAGAATAGCACAGTTACTAATAATACCCAGCCTACATGATAAATATTCCAGTCGTACTATAGAAAGAGGTTCCAGGGGATTAGGCTCCACAGGTGTAGACTGGGCTATGCTTTCTTTAAATTTAGATTCTCGCCCCCATGCGAAAACTAAATATTCAAGGACATGAATTAATGAGCTACTGGATACAGGTGCTGATCTTAGCATCATATCTCATCAAGAATGGCCAAAACATTGGCCATTACAACAGGCCACTCAAACGCTTCGAGGCCTAGGAGTGCCGACTAATCCCCATAGAAGTGCAATGGTATTAGATTGGAAGGATCCTGAAGGACGTGAAGGAACTATACAGCCATATGTATTGGATCATCCTCCCGTAAATTTATGGGGACAAGATGTCCTAGATCAATTAGGTTTGACATTAACAAATAACATCAATCAAAATGCACCCACTATTAGGGCTAGACAAGGTTTCAGGAAAGAAAAAAGATTAGGAGAACAAGAACAAGGTATAGCAGCACCAATTCAAATAGATCAAGGAACAGACAGACATGGGTTGGACTTTCAGAAAGGGTCACTGAGACAATAAAAATTACTTGGACATCAGAAAGACCACTATGGGTTCCTCAGTGGCCCCTGACTAAAGAAAAGATACAAGCAGCCCATGACCTGGTCAAACAACAATTAGCGGAGGGACATATACAACCTTCCGTATCTCCCTATAATACTCCCATTTTTGTCACTAAAAATCTGGTAAATGGAGATTATTGCAAGATTTAAGAGCCATTAATAATGAGATGGTTATTGTGGAACCTGCTCAATCGGGGATTCTTCAATTGTCTGCTTTGCCAAAAACCTGGTACGTTTTAGCTATAGATATTAAAGATTGTTTTTTTTCAATTCCAATTCATCCCGAGGATAGTCCACGTTTTGCATTCACTATCCCTGCACTGAATCATGAAGGTCCCGATCAGAGTTATGAATGGAAAGCACTCCCTCAAGGGATGGCTAACAGCCCAACTATGTGTCAAATTTATGTTAACAAAGCAATCCAGCCACTTAGAAATCAAAATCTTGAACTACAAATATTTCACTATATGGATGATGTATTATTAGCACACAAAGATAAAAACACATTGCTAGAATTTTATGCCACACTTACAAACTTATTAAAAAAATATAATCTAGAGATAGCAATAGATAAAGTGTAATTAAATTTTCCAATTAATTATTTAGGAGTTCTATTATCCTCAACCATGGTCTGTCCACCAAAAATTCAAATACGAGTAGATCAACTCAAATCACTTAACGACTTTCAAAAGTTATTGGGAGACATAAATTGGATAAGGCCTTATCTAGGCATACCAACAGGAGAGTTGGGACCTTTATTTGATATCCTAAAAGGTCCATCAGATCCAAATTCACCCCGAATGTTAACGCCTGAAGCAAGAAAGGCATTAAAACTCATTGAAACATATATGGAAAATATGCATTTGGATAGAATTGATATAAGTTTGCCTTTATTATTTATTGTACTACCAACAAAAAATATTCCTGCAGGAGTATTTTGGCAAGAAGGTCCATTATTGTGGATACATTTATCTTATTCTCCTAACACTATTCTTACTAGGTATCCTGAGGGTGTAGGACAATTAATACTCAAAGGAATAAAAGCAGCAAAGGGAGTGTTTGGAATTTCTCCCAATAAAATTATTACTCCATATACTATGGATCAAATTGATGAGTTAGCTAATGAGTTAAATTCTTGGGCAATAATCATGTGTAAATCTAATGTTTCATTTGATAATTACTTACCATCTAATCCTTTATTGTCTTTTTGGTCTTCGCATCCTGTAGTTTTTCCAAAAATGACAAGAAAAACCCCTTTCATGAATGCTCTAAATATATTCACTGATGGGTCAAATAATGGTACAGCAGCAGTAGTTACCCCTGATCAAACTTTTACATTTTTAGTACCCAAACAATCAGCTCAAAAGGTAGAGCTTAATGCAGTTTTACAAGCTTTTGTGATGTTTAAAGATTCTGTATTTAATTTATTTTCTGATAGTTAGTATATAGTTAATGCTATAGTATCCCTTGAAGATGCTGGCAGGATTTCCCCTTCTACTGTTTTCTCTTTGTTTTCCACTATACAAAGTTTAATCTAAGACAGAAAAGATCCGTTCTTTATAGGACATATCAGGGCACATACAGGATTGCCTGGAGCCCTTAGTTTGGGCAACGATTTAGCAGATAAAACTACACATGACATACATATTTTCTCTACACTAGAAGAAGCTACAAATTTTCATAAAAGGTTCCATGTCAATCCTAATACTTTACAAAAGCGTTTTAAATTAACTAAGGAACAAGCTAGACAAATAATAAAACAATGTCAAAATTGTGTGACCTTTTTACCACAAGTTAATCTTGGAGTCAATCCTAGAGGACTGATACCTAACCATATTTGGCAGATGGACGTCACACACTTGCCAGAATTTGGAAAATTAAAATATTTGCATGTTACAGTTGATACTTCTTCCGGATTTTTGATGGGCTCCCTTCATGTCGGAGTAAAAACTAAAGATGTTATAGCTCATTGCTTACAAAATTTTGCCACTGTGGGTGTTCCAATACAATTAAAAACAGATAACGGTCCTGGTTATACTTCTACCTCTTTTAAACAATTTTGCTCATCATTTGGCATTACTCATATAACAGAAATCCCATACAATCCTCAGGGACAAGGCATAGCTGAAAGAGCTCATCAAACTATTAAAATGTACTTATTAAAGCAAAAAGAGGGAATTGGGAAGCAGTATATATCCCCCAAAAATAAACTTAAAATAACCCTTTTTACTCTAAACTTTTTAAATTTGGATTCATCAGGGCTTAGTGCTGGGGAAAGGCATATGTGTCCAAAAATGTACATAAGCCTAAGGTACTTTGGAAGGATATTCTAACAGGACAATGGAAAGGTCCTGACCCAGTGATTGTCTGGAGTCGGGGGTCTGTTTGTGTGTTTCCACAGGGAGAACAGCAGCCGATTTGGATTCCAGAGAGACTAACTAAGGTCCTGACCCAGTGATTGTCTGGAGTCGGGGTTCTGTTTGTGTGTTTTCACAGGGAGAACAACAGCTGATTTGGATTCCAGAGAAACTAACCAAAGCGAATTCTACGGACCAAAAAAAAAGGTGATTTGACTCAAATCCATAACAGCTGATATCCAGAGCTCCAGTTTGGCTATTCTTACATCTGTGACAGTGATTAACCAGGATACTTTTTTCAATATTTATTTTATTATTGCCTTTTCCCACATCATAAAGTTCTATTTTATATTTGAGCTCATACAGACCTAGGTTAATGTTTTTCTGATCAGTTTTTATTTTTTGACTATGGAGTTTTTAAACATTGCAATGGATATTTCACCTAGGTAAAGCTACAAGGCCTTTACTATTGTCTTATGTGTTGTATGTTATGTGTGCACACTTCTGTTTTGTGTTGTATGTCTGTATGTGCGTATGTCCATAGATCATATATGAGGAGCGCTCATGAATAAATGGATCCGAATTTTTTTATTCACGTGATTTTAATGGTTTAATTTAGATTGGTTAAGCAGCTGTTGAAAATTGTTTTAATATGTGAACAAATAAGGAGGTTAACGTATCTGTTTGTTTACTTTCACCTTTCCTTTTTATTATGTTTAATAATTCTGTTCAGGATAATGTAAATTGTTCAAAAAATTGTTTTCTTAGTGCCTGTTGGAATGTTACATAATTTTTTTTTAGCATCATTGCCAGAATTCCTGTCTTCATCCCAGTGCCGGTGAAGACAAAGATAAAACCAAACTACAGCTTCTTCGATAGTTATCACAACAAACTGTATAAACTGAAGCATCAATGAATAATAACTCAACAAGTAATGCTCAATCAAGGAGTCGATTTACTTTGGGAGGAAATGGACATATTGACAGATTCCTCTGCTTTGAACTGCTTGCAGAACTTGCCTGGACTATGTATCACTTGTATGCATTGTGAACTATCTGTTGGTGCAGCGAATTGTGGTAGTGCTGGAGTATTTTCGCTCATGGTGTTACCGGTGGTACAATTTTTCAAAGGAGCCCTCAATTGGCTTAGTGTCATGGCATTTTGCATCCTCCTCCCTTCTACTAGTGATGGTCTAAAATTTGGGGGCCAACAGAGGTGAGGCAAAGAACCTCACCCCCCCACTGGTGCAAAGGCCAAATTTGGGGGCCAACAGAGGTGAGGCAAAGAACCTCACCCCCACACTGGTGCAAAGGCCTATCCACAGGTATGGCTGTATGCTGGACCGGTAGTCAGTGACGGGTATGATCCAATCGCAGTGGTACCAACCTAAGACAGGAGGCTGACGCCTAGAGGTCAGCTCATCCGATGACGGGTAAGGACCATATGTTGAATTGGACTACGTAACAGGCACAGTCCCTAAGCCACATTGCTTATTATTTAATTAAACACAAGGGGGGAGATGCTGAGAGCCACGGCCGAGTCTGTATGGCCCCTGGCATTTTGCCAACAGTATTGATTGACAGGCGAGGCATTACTATCTGCCTCGCCGCTACTTTGGAGTTCTCGCGCTACTTTGGAGTTCTCGCGCTACTTTGGAGTTCTCGTGGGGATTTCCGGGGATTCCCCAAGAGTTCCCATTGGTTGGGGAAGTGCAGGAGGAGGGATTTCCAGGAGAGATATTTCCGTCTGGGGGTTCCTGGACGAGCCGCGTGGCGTGCGGGAGAATTCCCCGGGAGCGTGTGTGAGGTTTTTTCTTGCAGTTCAAAAATAAAGTTTGTTCCTGCTTCAGCGGCTCGTGATTTGTGCCCAGCCAGACTGCGGCAATGGGAAAGGGCAGAAGCGTGTGGCCATTCTTTATTTCTCCCCCTCGACTACGTAAGTCCCATCTTTTGCCATCATGACACTCGGCCCCATGGTGGCTCTGCCTAAGTGTTGGAGGAGCCACCACCGATTCCCATGGCGGTGCCCGAGGCCGCATCCCCACAGTGCAGGCTGACTTCTGGGTTCACAGTGTCCACGCTGGAGGGTGCATGTTGGTGCTCACCGTGGTGTCCACCTGCATCTCCCTGATGGTCAAGGCACCAAGCCTCCTTTCACGTTGGTGCTGGGCATTGATGTGTTTTCTTTAGAGATATGCCTGTGTGACCCCTTTGCCCATCTTTAAACTATGCCATTTGGGGTTTGGTTGGTGAGTCGCTGTTCTATATATTCAGAGTTACTCACCAGCCAAGTTTATTATTTGCAAATATTCTTGCCAGTACTACCTGTTATCCTTCATGGTGTTAATGGTGTACTTTGTTGCACAGAAGTTGATTTACACAAATTAGATTTGTCTATTTCGTCTTGTTGCCTTGACCAAGAAGTCATTGTTAAATCCTATGTTCCCAGACTTGATGTTTCTTCTAAGAGCTTCTGAGCACTGTGAGTTAATTTTTACATATGAGGTAGGTAGGAGCTCATTCCTTTCCTGTATGCATACATATCTATTTTTCCCCACAGCTTTGTTGAACATACTGTCCTTCCATGCAGAATGGTCTTGGCACACCTGTTAAAAATCAGTGGAGCACATACATGAGCATTCATTTCTGTTCTTCCTTTCTTATTCCATTGGTCAGGATGTTTTATTCAGGTTTCTGTTATTGTCACAAAATACCTGAGATAATCAGCTTATGAAGAGAAAAGGTTTATTTGGGCTCACAGTTTTGGAGTTGTTGGTTCAGGATCTGTTGGACCTGTTGCTTTTAGGCCTGTGGCAGGCAGCACTCATAGAAGAAGCCCGTGGTGGGGAAGCTGCTCCCCTCCTAGCAGCAGGGAAGCCAGGAGAGGAGGAGGAGGAGGAGCCTGGGACCCAGTGCCCTCTGGGAGATGTACCCCCAGTGCCCGGGGCTGGGGACTAAGCCTTCGAGGACACTCCAGATTAGACTGCAGCGCCAGCCACGCTGCTGCGTAACGGCTGCCCTGGAGGAACTTCTGAGGTCAGGCAGGAGGAGCCCTAATGCTTTGATGGCGCCTGCCCTGGACGGGGCTGAGGGCTGGGAGAGGAAGGACGAAGGACGCCGAGTGCTTCTTAGCAGCTCAGGGCGGCCCAGGGCGCAGGTCTTCCCGCTCCCGCGGGTCTCCCTCCTGCTCCCTCTAGCAGCATCCTCGTGGCCACACACAGGACAAATCAAGACAGTTTCCAAGAAGGAGGGCGTCCCCACACCACCCGAGTGGCTGAGCGACAGAGACGCACGGGGAGGCCACAGAGCACTGGGTAAGTGCAGAAGGCAGCCCAGCAGCACAGGAGGCAGGACCTTGCTGTGCCCAGAGGACCAGGAAGGAGCTGGCGAGGCAGCTAGGCCCCTGGGCTCCTCCGACTGCCCACCACACGCCCAGCGCCTCCCAGTGCTCCCAGTCCAGCCCCGGAGCTCGCACCTGCCCGGCATGCATGCCGATGGCAACAGGGGAGTTGAGGATGCCCCCAGGGCCTCGAGGCCACCCCAGGACAGCAGGCCTGGCTGCAGGAGCCAGGGAGACAGGGAAGTGGACACTCTTCGGGACAGAACGGGCCCTGCCTCTTGTGCGAACTGAAGACCGGGTTTCTCCCCAGATGAACTTGAGCTGCCACAGAGGCCGCCGCAAGTGCAGGAGCCAAGACATGTCCTGGGCAGGCCCCTGACGTCCCCCTTTCTCCAGGGCCGGCCTGGCCCTCTGCTCCAAGGGGCTTCCTCTCTCCTTGGCTCACACTGCAGGAGGGTCATCAGGACAGAATGGCCCCTGTGCCTCGCTGTGCTGTGCCCAAGGAGAGGGCAGGGACTCTGGGGGAGAAGAGGTACCTCAGCCCCGCAGCCTGCAAAGCCAGAGCTGGGTGGTTGGCAGCAGCACCTGCCCCCCAGACCTGGCACCTAGCGCCAGAGGGTCAGGACGGGACCTGGTTGGTCCTGGCCAGGGACTGATGGGCTCCTGGGTGTCTCACCCTCTGCTATGAAGCTACCAACAAACCCACTCCCAGGCTGCTTTCCCACTTGGGTAGGGTGTCCACCAGGGGCTTCCCAGTTCTGGACAGGGCCTGACCAGAGGGAACTTGAGGCCCCTGGAGAACAACCATGGAAGGATGAGGGATGGACACCCTCAAGAAGACGTGGCAGGGCAGGGTCATGACGGTGGCCTGGTGCTGCCAGGAACCCTGTGGGCTTTAGTGCATGGACACGAGCATGTCTCTGGCTCCTAGGACTGCCCAGGGACAGACCAGGCGTCCTGGGAAGGACGGCCTCCGGCCTGCTCTGCGACTCCCCCAGGGGACTGCTGCGTCTGAGCTGGACGATACAGAAGCTCAGGTCCCCACACACAGAGCACAGCCCCAGCCCTGCTGGGCGGCCCTGGTGCCTGCAGCCCACAGTGACCTCAACACCGAGGTCAATCCCTGACCCTGGGCCCGGCACCTGGGACTGCTGCTGCTGCCGGGAACAGCACACAGCTGGTGTCTATCAGCAAGTGGCCTCTACCAAGCCAGCTATTTATATCCTCTTCCCTAGCGGAATATAAGGAAACGTGTTGGCAATTTTGACTTTGTTTCATAAAACACAGGATGGGGCCAAATGGGAGTCGGTTTCTGAACAGACTTGGATTACAGATCTGGGAAATCGAGTTCACTCTCAGCTGCAAATATCACTTAGAGAGAATGTCGTGTTTGCAAAGGAAGCCGTGTGTCGACAGATCCTCACCTCAGACCCCGAGACCCCTGCCTGCCTCCCTCCACTGGGACATGCCCAGCCAGCAGGGCTGACACAGCAGGTCCCCAGGTCAGTGTGGCTGGCAGTGACTGCCCCAGTGGACACTGCCTCAGGCTGCAGGTGGAGCAGTGGGTGTAGAGGTCTGGCAGGAGCAGTGCCCCTCCCCAGCAGGGGCCTGGAAAGCCTCGGGGAAGGGTGACCTGCCCCCAGGTCACCACGTTGGGCCGAAGTGACCCACCTGCTGCCCCAAGGAGCTGCCCCCTTCAGGCGTCCTGAGAAGGAACGGCCTCCTCCCTGCTCTGCGACTCCCCCAGGGGACTGCTGCGTCTGGTCTCTCCCACCTCCTCTGCCCCCCACGCTCAGGAAGTGCTGGGGAAGTCACCCAGAACAGAGGTCCCCTCTGCCTTGGGTGCTCACTGTGAGCCCTCCTGGCCTCCGTCCCCTCCCCATAAGATGGACACAGAGGGTAGAAATGACTCGCCCAGGTCTGGAACACAGAGCCCTGGGGCAGAGCCCAAGAAGCTTAGTCCCACCCTGCGGGCAGCACTGGACCCTGGCAGGCCCATGCCCACAGCCCCAGGAGTGGGCAGCACAACAAGAGGCCTGCGGGAGCCAGGAGCCTGGGTTCTCATCCCGCCCGTTGGATTTCTCAGGGTGTGCCCAGGCCGATTGCCTGTCTCCCTGGTGCACAGGCTGGGTGGACCACGTGGAGATTCTGTCCACCGCTGGCACCCTCTGCAGATCTGGAACAGGCGGGAGACTCACTGTGAGCCCCGGGACCTTCGCAGCCCTGGAAACCCAGAGACCTGTCCTTCCGTACAGCAGCTTTTGGGCTTGGACAGGTCAGCTTCCACCACGGGTCCTGGGGTCAGAGGCCAGCATCCCTGCCAAGAGGGAAGAGGACACAAGGCCCAGGACCTCTGGCCAGGCTGACAGCAAGGGGAAACACACACATGCAAAGTCAGAGAGACGCATAGCCACTGCCCTGCCCTCCAAACGACAGTCACGAACCCGAACACAAGTTTGGCTAAAGTACAACAAGAGTTCTAAGGCGTCCCGCTGTCGGCCCACTACTCACAAACACGGCCATGCTCAGAAAACAGCGCATAAAAATGGTGACTGGGCTTGGGCTCCAGAAAGGCCTGGGAGGTGACTGGGCCTCAGTGGACGGCCGCCACCCGAGGCTGGGCACCCTGGCCTGACCTCCTGCCCTCCTCCTGGGGCGGCTGCATGAGGAGCTTCCAAGACGGGGCTAGAGTTCAAGGCGTCTGTTGCTTAGGGCTCCAGGGTGACCGCCAGCCAGCCAGCTCCCCGCTCCAAGTGCAGGTCTGGGCCTCTCCATCGTCTTGAGCCTTGCGTCCTTCTGGTGCTGGGGATTGACCCCGGGCACTCTACCACTGGCCCACATCCCCAGCCCTTTTTATTTCTTTGTTTTTACTTTGAGACAGGGCCGCTAAGTTGCTGAGGCTGGCCATGAACTCGGGACTGACAGACCCAACCTGTTTCTTTTCTTAAAATTGGGAGCCATCTTGCCACAAAGCCATGAAAAGATAATTTCAGCTTTACCATAAATTACTGCAAATTCTGAACCTGCTTGGAATGCCGGCCCCATGCCTTGAACTCACCCATGCCTGGCTCTCTGACCAGAGGGCAGCCCTCTCTGAAACTTAGTGACACCTCATAAATATTGGCCTTCCCTGGCCAGACAACGACCCTCTGTGAGGCTCTAATGGTCCTCATAAATTCTGATGTTGGGGCCAGCAAACAATGTGAACTACCATCAGTGTGATGCTCGTCAGAGTTCTGTTACCTGTAACCCCCCTTGGTGTAACTTTCCGGGCTATAAAGCTGGGCTGCAGGAAAGCTGGGGGGCTGTCTTGTTCCCGCCGTTTTGGGAGGGAAAGGCAGCCCGGCCGGTTGAAATAAGCTTGCTTTAAAATTAAAATTAATTGGAGTCCGTGGTCTTCTCTTGCGTTCTGGTCTAACAGGGACCCCCCTGCCCAGCCTCCCAAGTCGCTGGGATCACAGGTGTGGCCACCGCGCTGCCCCACGTCTCCCACCACGATCCACAGCACTGTCAGGATGCTTTCTCACGGCCCTGGTCTTGCCTGCTCGCTCCACAGCCCTGGTCCTCACGGGCTGTGCTCCCTGACAGATGGCGTGCTCCGGGATCGCACAGGACCTGGCCTCTGCCTCCACCTCATCCCCACGGTCCTGTCCAGGTCCCCATGCTGCAGCACGCCCCTCCTTCCTGCCCTGATGACCACCATGCATTTCACCCCACTCGCCCTCTGACATCCGGGTTGCCCTCCTTTGGCTGCAGTACTGCCCCCGAAGGCCGTACCACGGCTTCTCCTGAGGTGGCTCTCGTCTCTCTTGAGGAGACCCCACAAGGCTACAGTCCTTCCCCTCCGCCTTCAGATCTCAGTGCCCCACGGGTGTGCAGAGGGGTCCCAGGGCTGGAGAGGGGTGCGACGGGCCTGCCTCAGGCTGGGCGTGTCCCTGGAGGCCTGCTCCTGGGGCCAGCTCCTTTCAGCTCATTGTCTTGTTAAGCCAAGCTCCTGCTGATGGAGTCCCAGAGCTGCTCTCCTCCGGCGCCAGGGGTTTGGTTTTGCATTGAAGAAGCCACACCCCAACCCAAAGCCCTAAAGGTCGGCCCTTCTGGGACATCCGAGTTGAGTGACATCTTTGGTCCAAGTGGATTTGGCTCTTTGCATGTTGAGGTGGGGCCCAGATCTATTTGGAGTTGGATGTCCAGCTGCCATCTGGGTTGAAAAGCCGCGCTCCCTGGTCCGAGGAGCTGGCGCAGGCCTGGGGGTTGGATGCCGGGCCCTGTCCACGCCCGTCCTCCCGGCAGTGCCACGCTGCGGGCTTGTGGAGGCCCTGTCCTAAGTTCTGAAGTAGGCACTGTGAGTCCCCCAGTGTGCCCTGAGTCAGGACTGCTCAGGGTGTCACGAGTCACTCAGGTCTCGGAGACCAGCCTCAGGTGTGGATCCTCTTCTGCAGAGGGTCCCGGAGCACTGCATGGACCGGGGTCTTCCAGCACTTCAGTCGACGCTCAGCACCGCTCAGCCCTGTCTGGTTCTCAGCTCTTCCTTTGTTCCTGATAAGGTCCCTCTTTATTCTTATTCTACAACAGGCCCTTTTCCTCGGTGTTCTTGGTCCAGCTAAAGCCTGCTGACCAGGACGAGGCTGTTGACTCCTGGCTTCAGGTCGCCCTTGCTACTGTCTGCCTGACACTCTCTGGCCCTGCCTTCCCATCCCCTGCCTTTCAGTCCCCAGCTTTGCCGTCCCCTGCCCTGCCGTCCCCTGCGCTGCCGTCCCGTTCCCCTGCCCTGCCGTCCCCTGCCCTGCCGTCCCCTGCGCTGCCGTCCCCTGCCCTGCCGTCCCCTGCCCTCCATCCCCTGCCCTGCCGTCCCCTGCGCTGTCGTGCCGTCCCCTGCGCTGCCGTCCCCTGCCCTGCCGTCCCGTTCCCCTGCGCTGCCGTCCCCTGCGCTGTCATGCTGTTCCCCTGCTCTGCCATCCCCTGCCCTGCCGTCCCCTGCCCTGCCGTCCCCTGCTCTGCCATCCCCTGCCCTGCCGTCCCCTGCGCTGCCGTCCCCTGCCTCCCCGTCCCCTGCCTTTCAGTCCCCAGCTTTGCCGTCCCCTGCCCTCCATCCCCTGCCCTCCATCCCCTGCCCTCCGTCCCCTGCCCTGCCGTCCCCTGCCCTGCCGTCCCCTGCCGTCTCCCATTTTGCATGGTGTCTCTTGGTCCGAGGCTGTTGTGGGAGAGGCTCCCTGCAGACAGGCTGTGTGCACACTGTGTCTCTGTCCCTGTTCTAACTGGTTTTCTCGTGGTGGAAGGACCTTTGTTCTTTTATCTATAAGTGGTGCCTACACATGCCGCAGGCGCCCACCGCCCCGCCCCGCCCGCGTCCCCATCTCCAGCCTTCCCTGACTGCCTGGTGCTCTCCTCTCATCCGCTTGGTCATTCAGGAGCATGGAGCCTGACGTCCACATATCTGTGAAGCCCCCCAGTTTCTGATTGGTTCATAATCTCACTCTGTTGGAGTCAGGGATTGTACGGAGGTTTCAAGCCTCTGCAGGCGACTGGGCCCTCGGAGGCCTGGTGCGGGGTCCGCGGTGGAGAGCTCTCGGATGGGTCGGTGGCCGGCCCGCCTGGTGTGTGGGCAGATGCGGGGGTCGGCATGGCTCCCACTCTTCTGCCCAGCGTCCTGACCGCTGCACACTGGAAACGGAGCCCGAGGCCTGGGTGCTCCCTGGGCCTCCGCGTCCCCACAGCTCCCTCCCCAGCTTCCCACGGGGATCCGTTCTTATTCCTAAAAGGAGTCTCCAGATGCGCGGCACAGCGCTGGGTCTCCGCCCGGTCTGACTGTCTCTGCCTTTTGACTGGATTGCCTGAGCCATTCACTCACGTCCAGTGTGACCGTGGACACACCCCGCCCGCCCCGCCCGCCTCTCCTGCAGAGTCTTGCGGTCTCCGCTGCTGCCCTCTGGCCTGTCCCCCCTTACTGCTCGGCCTGACATTTCCTAGTCAACGTTTCAGGGCTGTTCTGATGTTTTTTCTTTGCTCAGTCTCATCTTAACCCATCAGAATGGACTCAGTGGGTTGATTCTGACCCGACTCTGGTGACGCGTTGAGCGTGTTTTCACGGCCTACTGTGAAGTCTTCACTGTGACATCCGGTCCTTCTCAGGCCATGTCCACATCAGCCTTCCCGTCTCCACCGTCTCCTACTTTCTGTGGCAAACTGGAAACTCAGGGACAAGTGCACACTGTGGACCTGCCCCCACCCGACCCCCGGGCTGCTCAGTGCCCGGTTCTTCTTTCTGACTTGGTCACTTGAGTGAAGTTGGCCTCCTCGACCCCGTGGCAGTGGGCGCTCTGGACTCTGGTTGTGCTGCCCCCTTGCCGGCCTTTGCACCCAGCTGCTGGGCTGCGCTGACTACCCAGCGACTGCTCTGGTTTTAACAGGGACAAGCTGCTCAGCAGGCCTGAGATGGGGCCACCCTTTGAGGTCTCTTCTGACCAGAGGGCTCTTCTCACCTTGCCCCTCTCCTTGTTCTTTGTACAGAATCAGCTGAGACCAAAGCGTCCTCAGGTTCCACATGAAGTCCGTTCCTATGGGAGAGCTGGGGCCTGTCCTTTGACTGCCTCTCCCCTGGACCAGACCCTGAGCCCCTCAGCAGGCAGCAGCCTGGGTCTTTGGTCGGGGTGAGCTGGGCAAGGTGGTCCCCGCAGCGGCCCCACCTGGAGTGCAGCTCAGAGCTCAGGGCCACACTTTGCCTGTTGGCACAAGGTTGGAGAGACTGGGAATGCTGGTGAGCGCCCGGGAGGGACATGGAGCTGAGGGGAGAGCGAGCCTCATCCTCATGGCCAGGTCTGTCCCTGTGCGTGTCCACAGCGTTAGTGAGGAGAGACGGGCGAGGCCCAATGCCACTGAGTCTTCCTCGATTTTCCTGAGGGAATGCCTCCTGTGTCGCCCGTCAGCTCCATCACGTTTGCTAGGGAAGGACAGCTCAGCAGAGCCCTGGAACCTGGTGAGGGCCTCAGACCACAGCATCCTAGGAAGACCCCACCTGGCAGGGTCAGGTGGGGAATGGAATGCCTAGATATGCTGGGCAAGCAGAGGCCGAATTCTCAGAGAGAATCTGTTCAGTTCACAGCCGCTGAGCCATGGAGCCAACCTAGGTGCCCTTCAGCAGATGAACGGATAAAGAAAACGTGCTCTTAACACAGTGGAATATTACTCAGCCATAAAGAAAACGAAATTATAGCATTTGCTGGTAAATGGATGGAGCCAGAGGCTGTCGTGTTAAGTAAGCCAATCCCCCCAAACCGAAGGTGAATGTTCTTTCTCATCCATGGACACTGACACACAAAAAGGGAGGGTGGAGAGGGGAAGGACAGCAGTGTCCCCAGGACCCCTGCAGCACCCTCTCCAGGTGCAGCCGGCCTTCCTTTGTCACTCTTGCACTGAGCCACACCCTAGCCCTTTTGAGAAAGTCTCAGGCTTTCCTGGAACTTGTGATGCTCCTGCTTCAGCCCCCAAATGTCGGGGATCACAGGTGGGCCAGTGCCGCACCTGCTGTAAGTGGGGGACGTGAACCAACCCACACAGCACTGTGCACCTGGCTTTTTTAAATAGCTGGAAATCTTTGGTTCCCCTTTATCTAGCAGTTTTTTCTTTTAGGAGGGCATAATGAATACCTACTCGTTTTACAAACAATGAGAAGCAGGAGAGAAACACAAAGGGCACCCATCTGCCCTCCCTCCTCTCCATGTCCCCACCGTCAGCTATCCTGGGCACCCAGCATGCTCAGCCACAGCAGGGGCGCAGATGGCCTGGGATGTCCCCCACCAAGGGCCGAAGGACCCCAGCTTCTTCCCCACCTGCTTTGGTTTGGATGTGCTGGCCCCCAGAACTTCCCAGGTGAGACAGTACCAGGTCTGGGGGGAATGATCGGGTCAGGATAGCCTGACCCCATCAGGGGGCTGACCCCCTAATAGGGCTTGCCTGAGCGGTGACTGAAGGTGGGTGGCGGGAGGAGGGCACTGGGGCGTGGCTTGGGGTGTCTGTATCTGGCGAGTGGAGTCTCTGCCCCTGATCACCATGCGAGCAGCTTCCCTCTGCCATGAGCCCTGAGGAATGGAGGCTGCTGTCTATGGACTGAGACCCCAAAACTGAGCCCTCAAGTAAACTCTCCTCCCTCAGCTGCTCTGGTCAGGTCCCTCAGTCACCGCAGCGGGAAAGCCGACGACAACGCCACCCCGCCAGACTCCCCAAGCCCGCCCCAGCCTCAAACAACTCCCGACGGGAGAAGACTGGGGCGACCTCTGGGCCGGGGCTGCCCTGGGAACCTCCTTCATGGGGAACTCCCCCCGGGCCCTTCCCACTGTCTACATTGTTGGAACCCCTTGGAAGTAGCGGGCACCTCCTCCCAGAAGCCCTCCTCGCGGCTCTGCCGGCCAGCAAGGCACCTCATTACCCAGCCGCCTGGAGCAGAGGGTCCACTGGTGTCCCTCATGCTCCCCCACCGACTGCAGGCCAGACCAGACCTGTGGGCACCGACAGGCCCAGGCCAGGACAGAGCAGCCTGGGCCAGTCCAAGTCAGCTCTGGCCAGAGCCTTCTCAGGCCTGCCTCTGGTTGATGCTGTCCAGAGGTGGGGACCCCCCAGGACCCACCCACATTCATTCCGCTCTGGAGACCCAGCTCCCTGCAGAGGAAGTCCCCCAGCTGCTACGGGAGCCCCAGCACTCAGACGCCACCTGTGTGCCCTCTCCCTGGGAGCCACATCCTGCCCACTGGGGGATCCCCAGGTCCACAGGGTGCCACCCACACTTGGGGTTGGGCAGCTCTAGGTTTGAAAGGAAATGGGTCTAACACCCCAACCTGATCCAGAGAGGCTTGTGTGTGGGATCCTGAAAGCCCTGCAGAAGGCAGGCGCACTGCCCCAACCACCCCACCTACAGCCCACCCCACCTACAGCCCACCCCCACCTACAGCCCACCCTCACCTACAGCCCACCCCCACCTACAGCCCACCCCCACCTACAGCCCACCCCACCTACAGCCCACCCCACCTACAGCCCCCCTCACCGACAGCCCACCCTCACCTACAGCCCACCCCCACCTACAGCCCACCTACATCCCCCCTCACCTACAGCCCACCCCACCTACAGCCCACCTCACCTACAGCCCACCCCCACCTACAGCCCCCCTCACCTACAGCCCACCCTCACCTACAGCCCCCCTCACCTAAGCCCCCCTCACCTACAGCCCCCCTCACCTACAGCCCCCCCACCTACATCCCCCCTCACCTACAGCCCACCCCACCTACAGCCCACCCTCACCTACAGCCCACCCACACCTACAGCCCCCCTCACCTACAGCCCACCCCACCTACATCCCACCCCACCTACAGCCCACCCCCACCTACAGCCCACCCCACCTACAGCCCCCCTCACCGACAGCCCACCCCCACCTACAGCCCCCCTCACCTACAGCCCCCCTCACCTACAGGCCCCCTCACCTACAGCCCACCCCCACCTACAGCCCCCCTCACCTACAGCCCCCCTCACCGACAGCCCCCCTCACCTACAGCCCCCCTCACCTACAGCCCACCCCCACCTACAGCCCCCCTCACCTACAGCCCACCCCCACCTACAGCCCCCTCACCTACAGCCCACCCCACCTACAGCCCACCCCCACCTACAGCCCCCCTCACCTACAGCCCACCCCACCTACAGCCCCCCTCACCTACAGCCCCCCCACCTACAGCCCCCCTCACCTACAGCCCACCCCCACCTACAGCCCCCCTCACCTACAGCCCACCCCCACCTACAGCCCACCCCCACCTACAGCCCCCCTCACCTACAGCCCACCCCCACCTACAGCCCACCCCCACCTACAGCCCCCCTCACCTACAGCCCACCCCACCTACAGCCCACCCCCACCTACAGCCCACCCCCACCTACAGCCCCCCTCACCTACAGCCCACCCCACCTACAGCCCACCCCCACCTACAGCCCCCCTCACCTACAGCCCACCCCACCTACAGCCCACCCCCACCTACAGCCCACCCCCACCTACAGCCCACCCCCACCTACAGCCCACCCCACCTACAGCCCACCCCCACCTACAGCCCACCCCCACCTACAGCCCCCCTCACCTACAGCCCACCCCCACCTACAGCCCACCCCCACCTACAGCCCCCCTCACCTACAGCCCACCCCACCTACAGCCCACCCTCACCTACAGCCCACCCTCACCTACAGCCCCCCTCACCTACAGCCCACCCCACCTACAGCCCACCCCCACCTACAGCCCCCCTCACCTACAGCCCACCCCACCTACAGCCCACCCCCACCTACAGCCCACCCCCACCTACAGCCCCCCTCACCTACAGCCCACCCCCACCTACAGCCCACCCCCACCTACAGCCCCCCTCACCTACAGCCCACCCCACCTACAGCCCACCCTCACCTACAGCCCACCCTCACCTACAGCCCCCCTCACCTACAGCCCACCCCACCTACAGCCCCCCCACCTACAGCCCCCCTCACCTACAGCCCCCCTCACCTACAGTCCCCCTCACCTACAGCCCCCCTCACCTACAGCCCACCCTCACCTACAGCCCACGCCCCACCAGCCCCTCACCTGCACCCTGCCCACTGCCACACCCACGTCTGTCTCCCTCTTACCCAATCATCTGCCAATCATCATTGGCGCCCGTTGGAGCCCAAGGACAGGTCCTGACGCTGCCCAGAAGCGCTGCCCAGAAGCGCTGCCCAGAAGCGCTGCCCAGAAGCGCTGCCCAGAAGCGCTGCCCAGAAGCGCTGCCCAGAAGCGCTGCCCAGAAGCGCTGCCCAGAAGCGCTGCCCAGAAGCGCTGCCCAGAAGCGCTGCCCAGAAGCGCTGCCCAGAAGCGCTGCCGCAGCTTGTCCTGTTGGGTGTTCCACGCTCCCTTCCGCGGCCGGCAGCGCCCCCTGGCGGCGCGCGAGGGAGGGGCGGGAGGGAGGTCCCGGGGTGGGGGCCCCTGGAAGTCCCCAACAGCTGGGGGCCTGCGGGCACGCACGCCACACTGGTGCTGCGCGGGGTCTGTACACCCAGATCCCGGCCCGCGAGCCTCGCTCCTGCCGGACCTCGAGCCCCCTAAGCTCCCTGAGACCTGGCGGCCGCGGACTGGCCAGCCACTCCCCGCCCCCGCGACCCCCGCTGACCCCGGGGCGCAGGAGGAGCGCGAGGCGCGGTGAGGTGAAGCAGAGCGGAGCCACCAGGTCCCGGGCTGGAGTGAGGGTGCCCTGGAACTCGCCGCCTCTGCTCTTTGATTTGTAGGTCGGATACTTCGTACACATTCAAGACTGCGAATGCTTTTTAAGATGCATTTCTTACTTTAATTAATAAAATCACTGTGTATGCACTGAAATTAGGAAATCCCTGGGAGGGTGCTGGAGTGACCCTGGCCACATTATAGTTATATCGTGTGCATGTGCGGATATGTAAGACGAATCCCGTCAACGTATACAACTAAAAAGCACCGACAAAAATGTAGGGGCGGAATTCCCGGAAATGGGCCTCGAGCAGTTTTGCCATTTGGTTCGGAAAGCCCACAGCTGGGTGGCAAATGGCCCAAACGGCAGGGGGAGGCAAGGGGAGGCAAGGGGAGGGGGACTGCGCCTGCCGGTCCCAGGGTGGGCCTGAAGAGAGAGCAGGGAGGCCCTGCCACAGCACCCAGCAGCACTGGGTGATTCAGACCTGCAGTGGAGAGGCAGCTGACGGGCACACACCCCGAAACACCCCAAACCTGGAGGCACGGACCTGGAGCCTGCATGGCGCAACAGAGCTCCTCACAATCAAGCCCGGTTAGAGCCAGCTGGCGGTCCAGATTCTGAGCAGCAGGCCACTGCAAAAAGGTTGAGCGTCCTTATCTGAAATGCCTAGGGCCAGAAGTATTTCCCACTGCAGAGCTTTTTGGATTTGGGACTATTTGCAGACTTTACCCAAAATTCTGAAAACTGAAAAGTTCATTCAGGAATCAAAAAGTTCCTGAGGTGTGAATAAGAGCCACACAGTTGGGACCCCGGGACCAGATCAGCACAGTTCCAGGTCACCAGGAAACCACTCAAAACCACCTGTTAGCTGCTCATCACTGACCAAAATACAGGACACAACTCCAAGGAGGAGAGATTCATTTTTTCCATGGTTTCACACGTTCAGCTCATGGTCGACCAGCTCCATTGATCTGGCCTGAGGCCAGGTGGGACATCAGACGTGATGACGGAAGGAGGACGTGCAGACGAAAGCTGCTCAGCTCATGGTAACCAGGCAGCAAAGAGGAGGAGCGCAAGGAAGGGGCCACCCAAGGACCCACTCTCCTCCCACTGTGCCCCACCTGTCTACAGCTCCCACCTCCTCTCAGTCAGCCATTCCGATCATCAGTCCCTCAAATGGACTAATCCAGTGATGAGCTCAGACCCCTCGCGGTCCAATCACTCCTCAAAAGCTGTTCCTCCGGACATGACTACATTGAGGGCCAAGCCTTTAACACAGGAGTTTTGGGGGGACATCCCAGATACCAACCATGACACCACCCAACATCTCATCACTGGGTTGTCCTCTTATCATCAGGATCTGAGCGTTATTTTTATGTTCTGGATGAGCTCTCTATCAGACAGGATCTGCACACACTTGCTCCACATTCATGGCTTCTCTCTGCATTCTCTTCACAGGACCAGAGAATTCTCAGTTTCTACAAAGCCCAAGTTGTCTCCTCCCTCCCTCCCTACCCCTCCCTCTCTCTCTGGGATCACACTTTTGGTGCACATCTAAGAAGCCTTTGCCTGACCTGAGATCACCAAGGTCTTCTCCTGATGGTTCTACAGGCCTGTGGCCCACCGGAGTCAGTCTTGTGAACAGTGAAGGCAGGAACAGCCTCCGTCTTCCAATAGACGGATATAGGAGCATTCCAGCGCCATCTGTAAAGGACCATTCTTGGCTATTAATCATTTCTGCATCTTTGAAAATTTTTTAAAAAGGTCGATTTATTGTGGAAGCATGGATCTTTGGCATTCTAGTCAGCTTTTCACCACTGCGACCAAAAGACCTGACAATCAACCTTTTCAGAAGGGAGAGTTTATTTGGTTTCAGGAGCCGACTCCACAGCTCTGGGCCTCAGCTGAGGCAGGACACCAGAGGAAAGGCACGGTGGAGGTCAGCAGCTCAGGACAAGGCACCGGGAAGCGGAGAGCTCTGCTCTCCAGGGACAAAATATAAACCCAAAGGCACAGTCCCAGTGACCACTCCTCCAGCCACCCCCCACCCACACACGGTCACCTCCCAGTTAATCCACACAGGGGATCAGTGCACTGATTCGGTTTTGCAAGGCTCTCCTAACCCAATCACTTCACCTCTGAACCTTCTGGCATCGTTTCACAAGTGAGCTTTTGGGGACACCTCACACCCAAACCATAACAAAAACGTAGGTGCACAAATCCTGAAATCATGTTGTGTGGGACCTCCGACTGGCTCTTTTCTCTTATTTTGTCTAGCCCTGTTTCCATTTCTATAGAGTCAGCCTGTCCATTTTCTCTCTCTCCCTTTCACACACACACACTCACTCTCTCTCACAAAAAAAAAAAAACCACCGATGACCTTGAGTTAGGGCTCTCTCTTGAGGACACACATTGCAGTGTGCAGTCTTCTGACCACGGACGCAGCACATCTCTCCAGTGACTTTCTAATATCAGCAATGTTCACAATTTAAGGCTTAAATCTCTTTTACGTCTTTGGTCACATTTAACCCAAAGTGTTTCATATGTGTGACGCTGCCATAAAGGATAGTGTTTTGATTTCAATTTGACTGTTAATAGCTGGCGTGTATGAACATTACTGTGCTTTGTGCGTTGACCTTGTATCCTTGTGTGGATGATCATGAGAACCATTCCATGCTTTTTATCATGCTTGCTGTAGGATTTTCTGCATAGGTGGCATGCTGTCCCCCTACCCCATGTGGCATGGAAAGTGACACTTCCTGTTCTGCTCCCTGAGCAGACTCTCTCCACAGAAGCCATGAGTGCAGTTTCCTGTCTGGCTCTTGCTCCCGGGGGCACAGGGATGCAGATGTCCTTTACCTGCTCCCAGTCCTCCTGAGGTTGTGACAAAAATGGGAGCATCTGTCAGATGACCATATGGTTTTGTCCTTCATTCTGTTAACACCAAATACTGCACTCACTTTCAGATGTCAACCCGACATTTGTGATCCTGGGATGAACCCCACCCATGAACCTCATTTGGTTTTATCTATTTTTACACATTGTTGAATTAAGATTTGTGTGTGTGTGCGTGTGTGTGCGCATGTGTGTGCGTGTGCGTGTGTGTGGTGCTGGGGACTGAACCCAGGGCCTTGTGCGTGCAAGGTAAGCACTCTGAGCTATGTTCACAGTCCAGAATTTAAGAATTTTTGCATGAAGCAATTATACACTGGGATTCCATCCCACTCTAGTTGGAACGGTAGCCATCAAGAATACAAACAATACTAAATGCTGGGGAGTGTGGGGAAAGGAACCCTTTCCATTGTTGCTGGGATTGTACTTCAGGACAACCACCGTAGAAAGCAGCACAGCATTTCCTCAAAAGACTAGGTATAAAAGCACCAAATGACCCAGCTATACCTCTCTTCAGGATTTATCCTCAAGAATTAAAATCAGAATTCTATAGTGACACATGCACACCCATGTTCACAGCAGCACAATTCACAACAGCCAATCTTCAGAACCAGCCTGGGTGTCCATCAGTAGATGAACAGGTAAAGAAAATGTGGTATATTTTTGCTACAATGATTTTTTTTACTTGATTTTGTTTCCTATTTTTCTTTCTTTTCTTTGTACCAGAGATTGAACCCAAAGGCACTCAACCACTGAGCCACACCCCAGCCCTTTTTGTATCTTATTTAGAGACAGGGTCTTGCTGAGTTGCCTAGAGCCTAGATAAGTTGCTGCAGCTGGCCTTGAACTCACTTCCTCGTGCCTCAGCCTCCCAATCCTGTTTCTTTATTGGTGCTTTCACCTGTATGCTTGCTCTTTCCACGTTCCCCAGGTGCAAAGAAGGGACTTGTGATCACCTCTTTTCTAGCACAGACATTTGGTGAGTAAATTTGCGGCAGGGGTGTCCCACAGATATTGAGATAATGAACATTTTTGTATTCATTTCTATTCTATTAAAAATGTTTTCTAGGGGCTGGGGCTGGGGCTCAGCGGTAGAGCGCTTGCCTCGCACATGTGAGGCACTGGGTTCAATCCTCAGCACATAAAGATAAATAAAGATATTTTTAAAAATGCTTTCTAGCGCTAGGGCATGACTTAGCAGTAGACACTGGCCTAGGAGGCCCTGGGTTCCCTGGTTTGGATGTGAGGGGTCCCCCCCCCAAAGCTCCTGTTATGCAGGAAGGTTCGGAGGTGAAGTGCTTGGACTGGGAGAGCTGTGACCTGGGTGGCAGCTGCAGGCAGGTGGGTCACTGGGGCTGCCCTGGAAGGGGGCGTCTTTCCTGAGGCCCCTCCCTCCTTGCTCCTTCTGGCTTCTGACCCCACCGTGCGCTGAGCAGCTCTCCTACCCTGGGCTCTCTGCCATGATGGTCTGCCTTATCTTAGGCCCAGAGCAGTGGAGTCGCCGTCTTCAGCCTGAGACCTCTGAAACCATGAGTCCCCATGGACCTTCCTTCCTCTAGACTCCTCTCGTAAGGTCTCTTGGTCCCAGCAACACGAGCTGGCTAAAGCACATCCCCAGCCTGTAAAAAGAAAGAAAAGAAACATTTAAAGTGTTTGATTTCTTTTCTGACCCAGGAATTATTTAGAAGTATATAATTTCATTTCTAAATATTTGGGGGATTTTCAAGCTATTTTTTCATTTCTTGCTCTTTTGTTTCTGTTTTGGATTTTTAAAACTTCCATTGTTCAGAGAACATGCTTGATTTGGACCTGTTAGGCCTGTTTCACAGGCCCGGCACTCGGCCGGGCATGGCAACACCCAATTCCCTCCCGGAGACTGCATTCGCTGAGGCTGGGCATCCTGTCCTACACGTTGCTCAGCTGGCGTCCCTCGGCTGATGCCTGTGTCCTCCCCTGCCCCGTGGGCTCTGAGGGAGGGCACCAAGAAAGCTGACTGTAACTGTGGCTTTCTCCTGGGGATTCTTTCAATCACTGCTCTGGGTTAGCTGTCCAGATGAACTGCCCTTGGTCACTGGGAGCTGACCTCTTTATCCCAGATGCACTTTGCCTGGAAATCTTTCCTGACACTTAAGTGGTCTTGCCATCAGTATTCTGATTGCCATTAGGATATCTTCCTCCATCATTTTTACTTTTTTTTTTTTTGATACTGGGGATTGAACCCAGGGACACTCAACCACTGAGCCACATCCCCAGCCCTATTTCGTATTTTATTTCAAGACAGGGTCTCACTGAGTTGCCAAGCGCCTCGCCGTTGCTGAGGCTGGCTTTGAACTCGCAATCCTCCTGCCTCAGCCTCTGGAGCAGCTGGGATTACAAGTGTGCGCCACAGAGCCCGGCTCATCTCTTTACTTTTAAGCTCTGCTTCCTCCTGTTCACAACATGCTCCTCAGGTGGCTGTTGCAGCTTGGATCTGGGACAGCTCCCCGGAGGCTCACGTATTGAAGACTTGAGCCCTCAACTTCGCAGTGTTCAGTTGGGGGGCATTGGGGAGTGCCTGGGTCAGGAGGGCTCTGACCTCACCAGTGGATTAATCCACTGACAGCAGATGGACCTCTGAGAGGTGGTGTTACCTAGGCGGTGGGATCTGATTGGAGGAAGTAACTCGTCTTAAAAGGGTGTTCCCTTTTAAATTCTTACTGGTACATTATAATCATGCATAATAGTGGGATTCACTGCAATATATTCATACAAGCATATACACAATGTGGTCAATTTCCCTCTCCAGCACCTCCTCCCCCCCACATACCCCACTCCCAGGTCCCTTTCCTCTGCTCTACTAATCCCCCTCAGTTCCTTCCTCTGCCCTACTCCTCTCTAGCTTCCATAGGAGAGGATCCATGCAACCTGTCCTGCGGAGTCTAACTTATTTCACTTAACATGATGTTCTCCAGTTCCATCTATTTTTCTGCCAATGACATAATTTTGTTGTTCTTTGGCATTTTGCTCTTTATGCCTGAGTTAAACTCTACACTGTACATATACCACATTTTCTTTACCATTTATCCAGGGATGGACACCTCAGCTGGTTTCAGTTTGGCTATTGCAGGCTGCTATAAAACAAGGGTGAGCATGTACCACTGTAGTATGATGACTTTTATTCTTCAGGACAGAGTGGTACAGCAAGATCATATAGTGTCACCATACCTAGTTTTCTGAGAAACCTCCATACTAATTTCCATAGTGATTGTATTAATTTACAATCTCACCAAGAGTGCAAGAGTTGCTTTTTCTCCACACCCTCTCAAGCATTTATCATTTTTATTCTTGCTCATTTCCTCTGTAACTGGAGTATCATGAAACCTCAGCATAGTTTTGACTTACATTTCCCCAATTGCTAATGGTGTTGAACATTTTTTTTCCTTTAAACATTTTTTTGTTAGTTGTAAATGGACACAATACCTTTATTTAGCATTTTTTATGTGGTTCCGGGGATCGAACCCAGTGCCTCATGCAGACACTGAGCCCCAGCCCCAGCCCCAGCCCCATTTTTTCATTGATTTGTGGACCATTTGTGTTTTTCTTTTGAGAAGTGTCCATTTAACTCATCTGCCCAATCTATCACCTTGTCTTCTCTGCTCCTCTGCCTGTGTCCTCCGTCCTGACACCCCTTGGACTAACATGGTGCTGCCAGTATTCCTCTTCATCTCTTCTGTTGACTCACTAGCTGTAACTCCTTGATTTCTGGTCTATCAGAGTAGCCTGCAGTCTGCCTTGCAGCAGGACTGCACTGGCTCTCAGGGAGTATAAACTTACAGTCCCCTCCAGCAACTTGACCTCCCTTCCACTTGAGTTGGCACACCATTTGCTGCTACGCAGACCCTGAACCCCACACCACCTCCTTGTCATGTCTGGTCTTCAGCCTGCTGCTGTGAAGGTACTTTGAGGTAATGGATGTTTCTACTGCTCCCATACACGTCCATCTTCACCGGCACTGCTGTCACCTGGTGAGTCGGTACTGCGGTGCCATTTCCCTTCTTCCTGAAAGACCTGCTGAGCAACCTGGTGGTGCGGGTCTTCCGGGACGCACACTGCTGTGGTTTGGATGTGAGTCACGTGTGGCACCAGGCTTCCCATGCAGAAGTATTAACCGGGCAGAAACTTCCCCATCTGAAGTATTAAGAGGATGGAGACTGGATCCAACTGTGGCATGGAGAGGTGGGCATTTTGAGGGGTAGGATGGGATAAGGTCGCCATGGTGGAGCTCTGTGATTGAACCCTGGCGGCAACACTCAGGTGCTCCCTACCCCTTGCCAGGTGATGCTCTGGGAGGCTACGGGACTGCCAGCAAGAGGGCAGTCCCTGGAGGGGAGCCTCCAGCCTTGACCACGACCTGAGCCAAGGAGAGTGGCCCTTCTCCTTTTAACCCGCCAGTCGTGGTGCTGCCCCACTGGGAAAGAAAGCAGGCTGGCCCAAACGCTGCTGGGTTCCACGTGTCCAGAAGCCTATCTTGCCTTTCATTTTGATACCTATCTCCCTGGGCAGTGCCCAGGCTGAGGGCGACTTCTTGCTCCACTGTCCTCCACTCTGAACAGAAGTCTCTGTCATTCTGATCCCTGTTCATCTCCCCGATTTCAATTTTTTAGCTCAAATTTGAGGCAATTTGTGTACTTTGTGCCTGGTGTAGTTTTTGTTGTGCATGTGGAGCTTATTAAGCTTCTTAGAAATTTGAGTTTACATTTTTCATCACATTTGGGTGATTTGGGACTACTATTCCTTAAAAACTGAAACTGTCAATCAGTAGCAAGGAGGTGAAGCCACTCGAAGACTGTTAACTGCTAGTGGAATGCAAAATGAAACAGAAAGGCCATGAAACAGACTGGCAGCTTCTCATGAAGCAAACCTGCACCTACCGTGTCATCCACCAACCCTCCTGGGTGCTGACCCAAGAAAAAGAAGACCTACACCCGATGCCATGCCCTAGGCATAGGTACAACAGCTGGACACCAGGAGCTACCCAAAATTGGAGAACGGCTAGACAAGTCACGGGGCGTCTAAAGGCAGGGTGCAACACTGCGACCTGGAGGAACTGGACACACAGCAAGGCGAGGCCCTCACTGCACTGTGGCCAGATGGCCACTGGGGCCCTGCAGACCACACTGCACAGGGCCCTGCCTAGGACAAGGTGGATCAGGGCTGTCAGGCCCTCGGGCTGGAAGGGTCAACAAAAGGTGCGTGAGGATGGGCTGTGGAGTGTGTATATGTTTACCTTGATCATAGCACTGACCTGTTCTCAAAGCTATTGAGCTGTGCAGGGAAATGAGGTGAAGTCTATTGTGAGTCTCACCCCACACCTGGCTTTAAAAGGGACTTCACCTTCCAGTTTCCAGTCTGGCAGAGTCCCCACAACCGTGAAAAGCAAGGCACACTGAAAATTCAACAACCCTTTTTAGATGCATTAGAGAAGTGAGGTCGCAAGACCACCCGACTCCAGCTTTGGAGAGACCCAGGTGACCAAAGAGGATCACAGTTATGAGAACAGAGACTCGGGAGCCCAAACCTGCCCGGGAATTAGGCCAGGGCAGAACCCAGATGGAAACTGACCATACGGACAAGTCCAGCACCAGGGAACCAGTCCTGGAGGTCCCCACGTTTCTGAGCTTTACCATGAGTTCTGCAAGGTATCATGGTGAATCTCAAGGGAAAACACCTGTCGTGTTTCTGGCAGGCGAGGAGAGGAACCATTCTGAAATACGTGGAGTGCTCATTTTGTAAAGAGTTCTGTTCTTGAGGCAGCTGCTCCAGGAGCCTGAGAACTGGGCTGCCCCAGAGCCTCACTGACATGAGGAGAGGACAGTGCCCTCTGCTGACAGCCAAGTCGTCCACGTGCACAGAGGGAGTTCCACTTCAGCCCCAGACGTCCCTCTCACCCATGAGGGCTCAGAAGCTCTTGCAAAGCACACAGCCCATGCCGTGCAAGCCACCAAAAGCCTGCAGCTCACCAAAGGACCTCAGCACATCCTCCCCCACCCGCCCATGCCTCACCACACCCCACAGGCCCATCTGCTATGGCTGCTTCGCCCAGAGCACGATGCCCTGCCCTGGAGACAGACTTACTAGGGAAGACCTATGAGAAACCTGACATAATAAAGGGGAAAAGGTTTGAAAACAGCAAGCATCAGAATCAGGCTCAGAGCAGGGATGTTGGAATTATCAGAACTGGAATTCTAAACATCTTTGATGCAAGTATTCTAAATATAATACAGCCTGTCAGAGCAGGTGGGCGATGAGAGCCAGAAATCCTAAGACCCCAAAAGAAAAGCCACCTATCAAAATGATCATAACAGAAAGGATCAATGCCCTTGGCAGACTCCACTGGCTCACCAAACACAGCAGAGGAGAGAATCTCTGAGCTGGAGGGTACAGAAACCAAAGGCCTGAAGGGAAAAGAGAAAGGGCCTGAAAAACAACCCAGAAGATCCAAGGGCCGTGGAACAACCGCAGAAAGCAGAGAGAGGCCCACATGGTCCACACCCGCTTTTCACACACGGCCAGGCCAGTGTCTGCTGTATCCCGCTGCCCCTCCGATCAGGCCACCTTAGTCTGTGTGTGCGCACCGTGGTGTTGGCTCAACAGTGACATCACCTCATGACCATGCCCTTCTCAAAGACCCACCCCTTGGTTCAGCAGTGAATGGCTGTACTGTCTGTGATGCGTCAGATGGTGGAGTAGTTGTGAATGTTTATTACAAACTCTACGGAAAACACTTTAAAGAATAAAAATGAGTATGAATAATAGCCTAGGAAAGTAAAGAAAATGGAATCATAAGATTTTCAATCAAAACTACAAAAGGTAGAAAAAGAACAGAAGAAAAATAGGAGCAAAGAGCAAGGATAACAAATAGAAAATAATGATAAATATGGTTAATACATACTATTTATCACTTATCATATTTATCATAGCTACATCAATCATGACTTTGAATGTTAGCAGTTAAGACAATGAAAAGACAGATGTGGTCAGCGGAACATCAAACAAGACCCAAGTACACACTGTCTGTAGGAAACACTGTGAATACGAAGACACAAATAGATTGAAAGTGAAGGATAAAGCGATCGCAGGTTCACACCAACTGAAAGGAAGTGGAAGAAGCTATCATCGTTTCCAACAGAGCAGACTGTCCAGCAAGAGAGGTGTCGGTGCACAAAGTGGGTGTCACTCGACCACAAAGGGCTCAGTTTTCCGAGACAATGTAACGTAACAGCCCTCAGTGTGTATATGCCTAAGGAGGTCAAGACGTGTGAGCCAAGGGGAGACGGGGGCCACAACACCCTCTGTCAGAAACAGATGCCGCAGGCGGGAACTCAGTCACTCAACAACGCCCTGGGCCCAAGGGGTATGTAGAGACCACCCACCCCAACAAGAGAGACATATTCTTCTCAAGCACACGCAGAATGCTCAAAATAGACCACACTGTGAGTCATAAAGCTCAGTTACAAAATGGAATTGAACTATAATGGAGTAACAGGAAAAGCAGAGAACCCCAAAATACTGGGGAATCAACAACATACTCCTAAATATAGGTTACAAAATAAATCAAAGAATATTTTAAACTAAATGAGTGTACACAGGACTTATCAAAATGTGTGTGATACAGGAAATACAGAGCACAGAGGGAAGTACTGAAGACATGTTATTGCAAAAGAAGAAAACGCTAAAAGCAATCCTATAAAGTTCCATACTATGAAACAAAAAAAAAGAAAGGAAAACTAAGTCCAAAGTAAGATGAAAATAAATAATAAAATTACAGCAGCAATCAGTGGGATTGAAAACAGGAAACTGCTTAGATAAAATCAAGAAAACCAAAAGTTAACTCTTTGAAGGAAGTCAATAAATATTGATAAGAAAGAGATTGAAATCAATAGACAAAAATCAAAAGATGATTCTTTGAAGAAAATTAATAAAATAGATGAGTCTCTAGCCAGGACAATCAAGAGAGAAAGAAGATAGAAATCACTGCTGTCAGGAGCCAAATATGGCCACCCTCCAGCTCTCCTGAACACCAAGGGACAACAAGGCTTCACCTGGATGAAGAGTGTCCGAGAAGAGCTCGGCCAAGACACACTCAATGGCAAGAAGGTAAAAGCTTTCCCACTAAGATTAGGAACAGAGCCGGAGGCACCCTCTGTAGCACTCCTTTCCAACATTATCTTGGAAATCCTAAATAATGCAATAAGACTAGAACAGAAAATAATGGGTACACTAATTAGGAAGGAAGAAATAAAACTGTTTTTGTTTGCAGATAACCTGATGATCTACGCAGAAAAGCTGAAGGATTTATGGGGAGAAAAAACTCCTGGAACTAATAAGCAATTATATCAAGGTTGGAAGATACACAGTGAAACACAAAAGTCAGTTGCTTTTTCATATAACAACAACAAGTGAGTAGGATTAGAAATTAAAACAATACCATTTACTTTAGCAAACAAAATTGACAATTCTTAGTTATGAATCTAACACACTAGGTACCAGAGCTATATGAGAAAAATCATGCAACTCTGGTGAAAAAAATCAAAGAAAGCTATATTCCATATTCACAGATAGGGAAAAAAATCCAGTATTGTCTAGATGTCTGTCCTTCCTAACTTGAACAGTAGATTAAGGCAGACTTGACCAACATTCAGCAAGTTATTGCAAGAATATTAACAAACTAACCTAAAATTTACATGGAGAAGCAAAGGAACTAGAATAGTAAAACAACACCAAGAAGAACCAAGTTGGTGGGACTGATGCCACTGACTTCAGAGCTTCACAGTACGCTACAGGAATCACGATGGTGGAGCCTGATGAGAGAAGAGACTAACAGATCCACGAAAAAAAACAGGTGCCCAACACAGGTCTATGGATTTTTGACAAAGAAGAAAAGGCAATTCAGGGGAACAAATGAAATGTTTTCAACAAATGGTACAGGAACAAACAGTAACTACACATAAATAAAAGTATTTCTAGACATTCTTAACACTCTTCATAAAATTAACTCAACATGGATCACAGACCTGGATGTAAAGTGCAAAGCCACAAAACTCCTGGGAGGCAGCAGAGGACACCCAGCTGAGCTGGGGCTTGGGAAGGGCTCTAACACGACTAAGACACAAACCAGGAAAGAACTGGACTTCATTAAAATATCTGAGGCTATCAAGAGAATGAAAACAAACTACAACCAGAGAAAATATTCACAAAAGTCATATCCGAAAGGTTACTATCCACCAACACACAGATAACTCTTAAAACTCAAAAATAATAAACAACTGAGTAAAAATGACCCAAAAAACCTTAAAAAGCACCTCACCAAAGAAGATATACTGATAGAAACGAGATGTGAAAAAATGCTCCACATCATGTCATCCTCAAAGTGCAAATTAAACAACTGTGGGACACCCCTACACACCCGTTAGAAAGGCCACGATCCAGAACATGACTCACCTCGTGTTGGCAAAGATGGGGAGCAACGGGAACTCTCCTTCACTGTTCACAGGAAGACAAAATGGCACGACTACTTGGGAAGGTGGTTTGGCAGTTTCTCAAAAAGCCAAATAAACTCTCAGCATTCAGCCCAGTAATCCTGCTTCTGGATTCACCCAAGTGTTGAAAGCCTACCTTAGCACAAAACCTGCACGGGATGCTTACAGCAGATTCATTCACAACCGATGACACCTGAGAGCAGGCAAGATGCCCTTCAGACAGCGAATGGATAAAGAGCTGTGACTGAAGTCTTGAAAGGCCAGGAAGAAACTCAAATGCAGGTCACTGAGTGAGATCACGTTATGAAGGCAGTGAAGGGGTAAGTGGCATCCTCCCAGGACTCGGGGCAGTGAGATGATCCTCAGTGATCCCGTGCAGGTGGACACATCTCACCTACACACCTGTTAGAACACCTAGAAGGTGCGCCACAAGAGTGAGCTCTCATGTAAACTACGGGCTTTGGGTGACAGACATACATCAGTGCAGGCTCTGTAGCCTTCTGATGGGGGACATCCCTAGTGTGGGAGGCCGCCGGGGGAACAGGGAGCACGTGGGACATCTCCATGCTTCCTCCTCAGTTTTACTGTAACCTAAAATTGCTCTGAAAAATAAAAACAGCCAGGCATCGTGGCACACGTCTGTAATCCCCACAGCTCAGGGGGTGGGGCTCGGAAGGCCAGCCTCGGCAACTTCGCGAAGTCCCAGGCAACTTAGCAAGACCCATCTCAAAATAGAAAATAAAAAGGACTGGGAATGTGGCTCAGTGATGAAGCGCCCCTGGGTTAAATCCCCAGGTACCAAAAATAAATAAATCAATCCAATTGATTAATTAAGAGTGTCTTTAGAGTCTGGGGTTGTGGCTCAGTGGTAGAGCACTCCCTAGCATGTGCGAGGCCCTGGGTTTGATCCTCAGCACCACATAAAAATAAAATAAATGTACTGTGTCCAACTACAACTAAAAAAATAAATATATATAAAAAAAAGTAAGACTCACTCACTCCACTTGCCAATCACCAATTTTCCAGGGCATTCCTGGTTCACCAAGAATGAGCCCCTTCTCAGGACTTACTTCCAAAATCACCCCTCCTTTGTCATTGTCACTCCACCTGCCCGTACCCCGTCCATGACCAACAGGACTGAGGCTTCACGCTCCGGATGACACTGACCTACTTCTCACTGGAGCTCTTTGAAAATCATTCAAATTAACCCTTAGAACATGAGCTCCTCAGAGACTGTTTCTCAGCCTCTCTACATCCCAGCTCTTGATCCCTTACAGGAATCTGAAAAGGAAAAAATTAAGAAAGAAAGGAGAGAGACAGGGAGGGACGGACAAAAGGAAAGCCTGAGTACCTAGCTGGGCTCCCACACTGATCTGTTAGGCAAAGAATTCCCTTTCCAACAGTAGTTCCATCTAAATATGCTTCTTCTCATCAGAAGAAAAAGTCCCGAGTTTTATCTTCAATCACCTGGTAGAGATCAATGAGGAGAAAGGCCAGGTGGCCTCATCACGCACACTCCACCTCTGCTCACACCCTGCCATCCAGGCCCAGGAGGGACCCCAGGGCCTGCCACAGACACCCCAGCCAAGGGGGAGGTGGGGGTGGGGGAGTGGGCCTGGCCTCCTGGCACTGTCCAGGTGGAGGCTACTGGGTCCCCCCAGGCCCAGAGGAGTGTGGGCGATCCCGTCCACCACTTCCAGCTCAGGAGGCAGGTGCTGGACACCGAGTCCCCTCCCTCTGCAGCTCAAGCCTCCCACTCCAAGGGCAACTCTCAGAACCTCAAAGTGGTCTGTCCAGGTCCGGCCTGTGTGCACTTCAAGGCCCTGGCAGGACTGGGAGTCCACTGAGGGGCCCACATGGTCGTCAGGGCCCCTGCCAGCTCTTGAGCTTCAATGGCCCCCGTTTTCCCGAGGGCCTGACCACGCCACTTGCTTGGGGAGAGGAGACAACCTTTCTCATAGCTTTTCCTTTCCGAAAAGTGGCACTGCTCTCCCGGCCTGGGCAGTGCGGTATGCTTGGGGGCAGAGACTGAAGAGTGGAGGTTTCCTGCCTCCCTGAAGGCCAGAAAGCACAGTGCCTGCGGGCAGGAGGCTGAGGACACCTGGGCGGGGAGGCCTCGCCAGCACCGCTGGGGGCAACAGCATCTCCAGCGCTCTGAGGACCCGTGTTCTGTTAGGAAAGCCACTGGCGGTCTATCCCAGATGCGACCACAGATGAGAACAGCTCTGCCTTCCGGCTCGCCCAGGGCTCCGCGCCCAGGCTCACTGAGGGGCCACACCAGCTTCCTGCCATTCCTGAGCGACCCCACCCGATGGCCCTCCCCCAGCACCCCATCTGCATCACGGGGAGGCAGACTCCCGGAGCAGGGAGCCCACCCAGCTTCCCTACAGCTACCCCAACACAGCTGCTCCAAGGCTGTGCGGCTTCCCACCAGGGACAGTGGTCACCTGAAACCCCAAATCTCCCCCCTCTGACCCACCGCAGCCCCGGGCCTCACCTCCTTCCAGTCCCCCCACAACTTCCCGTGCTGTCCCGGGTAGGGCAGGTGCTCCTACTCAGGAACCTGGGCCTGCAGTCCCCTGGGGACAGGGCACCCGCTGCTGCGAGAATGCCCAAGACCTCTGGGACCTGGGCGGAGCCCACCTCAGGCCTCTGGCAGGTGTGCACATGCCCTCTGCCCTGGAGGCGCAGGGCACAGCCTCCAGGTTGCTGAGGCCCCTTGGACAGTCGAGCCCTCACATGAGAACCCTATAAAACCACCAAGAAGAGGAAAGATCTCGTTGGGCTCGCAGTTCCCCGAGTTCCAGCTCCTGGTCACCAGCTGCATTGCAGTGGGCCTGCGGTGAGGAGAGCACCGGGCCCAGGGTGTGACGGGGGCAGCAGCAGCTCAGGGCAGCCAGAGGGGTCAGGGGAAAGACACCGTCCCTCCTTCCACCCAGCTGCCCCTGCACAGCCTGACCCATCTGTGCTCAGGGGAGAAGCCCTCCCGGTCCCTCCACTTCCCAAAGCCCACCTCTGAGCAGAGGGGACAAGCCTTCGACACGCGAGCCTCCGTGGCACATTCCAGACTGAAACCATGACATTCTGCCTATGGCCCCTAAGGCCCATCTCCACCTCATAATGTCGGGTTCCTTTAGCCATCTTCAAGAGTCCCCAAGTCTCAGCAGTTCTGGCATCGCTCAGAAGTCTCCCCGATGCCAGGTGCAGTGGCACACTCCTACAATCCCAGCAGCCCAGGAGGCTGAGGCAGGAGGATCACGAGTTCAAAGCCACCTCAGCAGAAGCTGAGGAGTAAGCAACTCATGAGACCCTGCCTCTGAATAAATACAAAATAGGGCGGGGGAATGGGCTCAGTGGTTGAGTGCCCCTGAGTCTGATACCCGGAACCCTTCCCCCCCCAAAAAAAGTCTCCCCCAAGACTCAAGGCAAAAACCTTTAGCTGTGAGTCCCTGTAAAAATCAAAAAGCAAGTCACATACTTCCACATGCAGCGACACGGAGTGAACAGTCCCATTATGAAAGGGAGAAATGGGGACATACAAATAAGGAATGGGACCCAAACCAAGACCAAAACCCAGCGGGGAACACCACTTCTTGCAGCTGACTTCATGTCTGGCACCGGGCCTTGTGGGCGGGGGAGCAGCACTGCCCCAGGCATGGTCTCTCTCAGGCCGGCTCTACTGGGTGCTGCACTGTCCTCAGCAAATGCTCCGTGCTCCTGGACTTTATGATTTCCTGGGGTCTCCTGTAGCTTCAGCTTCACTCAATGTGATCGATCACCCTCGCAGGGGCTGACTGCAGGGACTCCAAACCGACATCCATTGCCTGGCCTTCCCTTGAGAAATGTGAGACAGCCCAGGCCTCTCCGACTCTCATCCCACTGCCCAGGACCAGCACCATGCAGATGCTGCTCCTCTACGCAGCGGGAGCAGGAGCCGGGCTGTCTGGACTGTGGCTGTGGCAGGCTCTCCGCGCCTGAATGACTGGACATGGTGAGATTGCTCCTGAGAAAACAGCTCCATAGGTGGCTCTGGAGCCACGGGGCATCCTGGAACTTGCTCCTTAAAGGACAGTATCTCAAACAGATTCTACTTTGACACCCTTGAGCCTGAAGAGTGGGGTCTGGCCAGTTCCTGAGGTGCTCCTAAGGGGTCTTTCTTTTTTTTCTTTTTAAGATCTTTTTTTTTTTTTAGAGAGAGAGAGAGAATATTCATTTCTTAGTTTCCGGTGGACACAACATCTTTGTTTGTATGTGGTGCTGAGGATCGAACCCGGGCCCGCGCATGCCAGGGCTACCGCTGGAGCCACATCCCCAGCCCCCAGGGGTCTTTCTCATTATCCTGAGGCAAGGCACCCGGTTGCTTTTTAGTCCTGCTAATCTCTTCAGCAACCACACTTCCCACAGCCCCACTTTATATTTCCTCCTTTTCTAACCAAATCGTAATATTTTCAAATCTTTCCACTCCACTCTTGGCTCCTGATTCTCACTGTAAATCCAGCTAAAAGCATTCAGTCAACACCCGTGCCACAGCCTGAATGCTATGTTGCTTTGAAATTCTCTCTGCCAGGCTAGCCCACCTCCTTTAAACACAGCCTCACAGAGAGTCGCTGGACAAGTTCTTTGCCAGCATGTAACACGAATGGCCTCTATTCCATTCCCAATCGTGTCCTCGTTCCCATCAGAGACCTCAAGAGCACACTCTTTACTGTCTGCATTTCTATCAGCCTTCTGGTCTTCCAAACTCACATCTGTATTGTCCATTAAGCTCTTCTTACGGCTTTCCCGGGCTTCTCTAACCCACATCTCCCAACTTTTCCAAACTCCTCCCACAAACCAGTTTATAAAGTCCTCTAAACCACATGGTCAGACAGAGTCACAGCAACAACCCCACTTTTCTGCACCAATGTTCTGGTAGCTTTCTGTTGCTGTGATAAAGTACCTGACAAGAACAACTTAGAGGAGGAAAAATTTTGGCTCATGGTCTTGTTAGGTTGGACATAAGGCAAGCAGAAGGAATACAAAGGTGCACCAGCATCCATCGGGCAGCCCCCATCCCTACCTAAAACTCCACTTGTCACACTTCCTGTGAGGGAAACTGGGCCATCTTGTGGTCAAAGGGAGGAAGCTAGAACACTACAAGAGGAATATTTGCTACTGAACATATTGTTAAATCATGGTCTGCTCCCCCTCTAGGCACTTTCTGGGGAAGAAACAGACTGCACGGGCAGCAGAGAAGGAATACCTCAAACTCAGCTATCAATCAAGGTGCCAATCAACCCCAGACCCAAGGGGGGGGGCACGACGACTAACATACCCCAATAAAAGTGAGTTCCCCTGTGTAGACGGGGCCTTGGGCTTCTGCACAGCGCATCCCACTCTGCTGTCCCGGGGCATTTTCTTCCACTTTTGTTTTCACTTTTATGAACCTCTACTTGTTGTGTCCTGCTCAATTCTTTGCCGGGCACTTAAGATCCTGAATCCAGGACGCCCTGGGGACCTCAGGTTTCAGTCCAGGGACAGCCAGCTCCATTGCTTAGGGTCTGAGCTGAGGCAGAGGAAAGCTGCTCACCTTATGGCAGCCACAAAGGGAAGAGGAGGGAAGGGCCAGGGACAGATACAGCCCCCAGGGCAGGCCCCCACCTCTGCAAGGACCCACTCTCCAACCAGGCCCCACCTCCCACAGTCTTCACATTTCCCAGGAATCTACTCAGTTATAAAGTCATCAGCACCCTCAGGATTCAACCACTTCCCCAACTGTGGAGGGCCACGGCCGAGTCGGGATGACGATGGCATTTTTGCCAGAAGTAGTGGTTGAGAGGTGACGCCAGCGAGTTCTCGCGGAGTCCCCATTGGTTGGGGAAGTGCCGGAGGAGGGAGTCTGGCTGCGGCAGTCTGGCTGGGCACGAATCACGAGCCACTGAAGCAGGAACAAACTGTATTTCTGAACTCCACCAGCACACTCCACACACGCTCCCCGGGAACTTTCCCGAATGCCACGCTGCTCCTCCAGGAACCAGCAACCGGAAATATCCCTCCTCCCGCACTTCCCCAACCAATGGGAACTCTCCGGGAATCCCCGCGAGAGCTCAAGCGGAACTCAACGGGAACTCCGCGAGAACTCGCTGGCGTCACCTCTCAACCACTACTTCTGGCAAAAATGCCATGCGTCATCCCGACTCGGCTGTGGCCCTCAACACCCAACGCCCACCTCTGAATGTCACTGCACTGGAGACCAAGCCTTCAACACATGGGCTTTGGGACATTCCAGGTCCAAACCATGACAACACTCAGCCCTCAGCTCCCAGTTTCAGGCATCAAATCCACAGACAGGGAAATAACATCTACAGGGGCTTCTGTGGTGGATACTAGTTCTTCCAGTTCTTCTAGGGCCACATCACACCTCTACTTCAAATCCCTTCAAGATACACAACTACGCAGGCCAGCGCCGCAGCCTGCCCACCTACCAGGGCCCCCATGGTGACGTCCTGCCTCCTGAGCCCTCCCTGCCATCCACCAGGGAGGCCCCCTCTGTGCTGAGCTTGTTGAGTGGATCCCCTCTTCCAGGCAGCCCTCCCTGGCTGTCAGGGTGGACAAGGCCCGGCCCATGCCTGGCTGCCCAGGCCTAGGATAGCAGGCCCTCCTCACCCTCCAGACTACAACAGCCCCCTAGCCCCTGAACATTTCACAGAAACAAAGAGCCACAGGAAGTAGCCTGTCCTGTTGAGAGCCACTCATGGACTATGTGTGGACCCAACTGGCATCATAGCCAGTGAATAGAAAAATCTGGTATCTGGGAACTTCCACCAGCACTCCTGCTGGTGAAGACTGCCCAGACACATGGGAATTTCTATTCTGTCTTCCAGGTCCCACGAGATGGGTGACCAGCACCAGACATGGGTGACCTCCAGCAGCCACCTAGGCACACAGACTCTCAGAGATGGGTGTGGCTTCCCAAGAGGCCAATCAACCTGTTGACTGAAGACACCACAAGCAAGTCTCCACCCCTGAAACCTTGACCCTGCCTTTGATGCACCCTAAATAAGCCACCAGAGTCGTTTTCTAGTTGTTCGTCTCCAGCTCCTATGTGGGCTGGACCTATAAGGCGCTCTGCAATTACAACTACTTTTCTGACTTTACCTGATATTTCTTCTCTAACGACTTCGACTTTACTTTCTCAGGTGCCTTATCCCCTCCTGAATAGGAAAATTTTACCCTGGCGAGGTGCTGGCCACCTCGCAATACTAATACTCTCCATCTTCTCCTGGAATATAAACAGCAGGGGAGAGGCCACACACAAATCTGGACCCTGGTCCATCTGAGACCAGAGAGGCCCCACACTTCCACACACAACTTCCTACTAGAGAACTCTAAGAAGCCCTGGCAGCCCCCATCTGGACCACAGCCACCCAGATGTAGAGATCACAGCAGTGAAACTGGGCAAAGGCTGAGTGACACAGCAAGGCCCGTGACAGCCTGGGCCTCAGTCTTCACCAGGAAGTGTGGCCAGGGTGGGCCACAGCCCAGTTAGAAACCAAACATGAATGATGAAGCTCAGAGTCAAAATAAGTGAAAAAGAGAACTGAACAACAACAAAGAAGAAAACCACAAAACTCACTCTTAGAAAAATCACAAAACTGACAAACACTCAAACTTCAGCTACAATCACAGGGAGGGACTCTCAAATAACTGAACACTCACCTAGCACGTGCAAGGCCCTGGGTTCAATCCCCAGCACCACGTAAAAATAAATAAGTTATTCTGTCTATCTACAACTAAAAAATAAATATTTTTTAAAAAACAATGAAAAATGAGATTTCACTACAAACATCAACAGAAATAAAAAGTTTTTGTAAGAGAACACTATGACATCTGTAATCCCAGCAACTCTGGAGGCTGAAGCAGGAGGATCGAGTTCGGGGCCAACCTCACAATTTAGCAAGACCTTTTCTCAAAATAAAATACAAAAAGGACTGGGGATGAAACTCAGTGATAAAGTGCCTCTGGTTCAATCCCCAGCATCCAAAAAAAAGAGAGAGAAACAGCGAGAGAATACTAGGAACGACTGTATACCAATGAATGAGAACACTAGGAACGACTGTATACCAATGAATGAGAACACTAGGAACGACTGTATACCAATGAATGAGAACACTAGGAACGACTGTATACCAATGAATGAGAACACTAGGAACGACTGTATACCAATGAATGAGAACACTAGGAATGACTGTATACAATGAATGAGGCCCTCTAGATGAAAAGGACAGACCATCACTAACAAAACTGACTCAAGACGTGGAAAGGACGCAGAGACCTAGAGCAAGTAAAAGAGACTGACAGTGATTTTAAAAAATCCCCAGGCAGAAAAGATCCAGGTCCACAACCACACACTTGAATGAGAATGACAGTGACCCTTCAAAACTTCCCCAAATAATAGGAAATACACTTCCCAATCCATCTCACGAGTTCAGTATCAGCCTGACACCAAAGCCAGATAAAGACACCAGGAGGAACACGCGTGCCACAGAGCCTCACGGACAGACCCACGTACCCCCAACAGGACACCAGCACTCGGGATTCAGCAGTCTACAAGAAGGAGTTGTGCCCATGACCAAAAAACATTTATCCTGGGAATGCAAGGTCGCTTTAGCTCCAAAATCGAATTGATGTAACACACCACCATAATAAAGGACAAACCACATGACTGCCTCAATAAATACAGAAAAAAGGAAAATGTAAGGAAATTGAAATCTCATGTAAGTTTCAGGTGATGGAAAATCAGCCTACTCTGGAACTCACCTGGGAATCCTCGCAACATGAAAGACAGTCACCACGTGATGGAACCAGGTCTGGAGTGGAGGAACACGAACCCGGCCACTCGAGTCACAAACACCCAGATAAAGGCGGGGACAGGGAACCAGACAAAGTGGCCTGAGCAGGTGCTGGACCCCACAGGCAAGCCTCATGTGAAGGCGAAGTCTGCTCCCCCGGGGACCAACCCCACTGAAGGTCAACCCTCAGCACCCTTGCCACTCCAGGGAGCCCCTAGCCAAGGTCACCAGCCACTCTCATTTCCTGCCTTTTCTGTTTCCCCAGCAACATCTGTCACCTGCCCTCTGCCCATCTTCATTCCATATCCCCACATTGTGCTAATGTCCAACCTGTCCACTCTGGCCATTTCACCACACTCCCCCAGGCCCCCAGGATTCCTCCATACCCTCACCCAGAGGACTCTCCCTGGGCCATCACCATTCCTCAGGCTACACCTGCCATGTCTTCCCCATGCGGCACCCCTGTTAACTCCCCCAACGAGGGACCATGCCCGCACCCCAGGAAGGACACCCTTAAACCCAGGAAAGGAAACCCAAACCAGGCCAGAGCTGTAGATGGCCTTGTCCTGGCCATCTCTGCCTCCCCTTTTGCAGTGCCCCCAGCACCCTGCACTTCACAGCTCCTGCTCAAATGGTTAAAGCCCACCTCCAGGGGCTACGCAGTCCCCTCCCAGGACCTGTCTACCCGTGCACAGTGCAGGTGGGCACACCTGGGCCGGGAGCCAGGTGCCTACTGTGTGGCACAGTGGGCTGTAAGTAGGGTGGGGGTGTCAGCCACAATCCATAGCCCCACAGATCTGCCAGTGTCCCCACATGCCTCCCCCCAAGGAACCTCAGCTCTAACAGCCCCATCGAGTTCTAAACCATCCTCACAAAGGCAGCAAAGCCCCCAAACTGCCCAAGTACGGGTCAGGGAGAAGGCTGAAGCACCTTCCATGTAAACTGCAGTAAATCTGCCGTATCTCCAAAGATGCTGGCTTGTAACAGGCTGCAACCAGCAGATCCCACACCAATTCATGTGCAAAACAGTGTTCATCCTGAGCACAGGAGAACTCCTAACACTGCCGAGGACATTCCTGCCTACAGGAACCTTGGAGAAAGACAACGTGGAGAAGGTCACTATTCCAGAGCAGTGCAGGAAGATGGGTACAGCAGCTATCTCTGGGCGCAGCCCCCAAGCCAGCCACCACAGCCGCGGGACACAGTGCACAGATGCAGACGCTGGCATCCGCTCACTGAGATGCATTCTCACCAGTTCCTCAATACCCTCAGTGGGTTAGAAATTAAAATATTGAAGTATGGACTTTTTATGAACATTATTGATTCATGAAACCATCCACTTAGAGGCCAGAAATCAGCTCCTTGGATTGATGCAAAACCCACCATTGGCTTTTCCTGCTGAGCTGAAGGCCCACAGCCAGGCAGGGGTGGATATGACATGAGCCAGGAACATCACTGGGCCCAGTGTTTATGGTGCAAGAAAATGCCTGAGGGGGACGCCAGGCAGAGGACCACCCCCAGCCACAACTTCTGAGCCCCACACCTGGTTCCTCAGTATTACAGAGAGAACAGATGCTCATTCCCACTCAGTGTTGCCCATTCAGGGCCAGGAGCCAATACAGGTATCCACCCCAACAGCCATACCCTGGGTTGGGTGCATCCTGGGAAGCCAGTGCCCCATGGGGCTCCTGGCCTTCGGGATCTGTTTCCACCTCTGAGCATCTGCAAAGAGAATGCACCCCATGAGCCCAACAGCTGAGACCAGAGAAAGCTGCTCAGATATCTGGAAGTTTCCCTGGCCATGGTGCTTGATGCCATGGGGTCAGGGTCAGGAGGGACCTTGAGGTGTCCAGAAGCTCATTTGCAGGCCCCACCCTTCCTCAGCTGGGAGGAGGGAGGAGGATGGGCAGGGTTAGCCTGGGGCTCTGCCATACCCACAGCTGTCCCCACATTCCCAAAGCCCACCCCACAGGGGCCACCCAGGTCCCAGAATGCCTGGCCAGGGGCACTCAGGGCAGGACTCCAACACTGACATAAGCAGACACTGGCATCCACGAAGTCTCTAGTGGTCACTATATCCTTGCCTAGGAACTCCTACTAATAGGCCTCCTCCAGGGTGGCTTCTGTGGAGAGCGAGGCTGGCCCCCAATGTGAAGGGACACAAGCCTGATGCGCATTATGAGGGGGCCAGGGGTGGGGGTAGGTGTGCCTACCGAGGAACAACCAAGCAGGACAAAAGGGAGTACCTAGGTGCCCCAAGCTACTTCCACAGGAGGTCACCAGGTGGTTATCAGACTTGGGGTATCCACATGCAGTACACAGGTCCATGTTGGCCCCAGCCCCAAGAGGAGAGCCCAACTCAACCCAGGGTTGCACAGGAACCCAAGTCATGGGCTAGGTGCAGCACCCAGAGAGGCTCAAAAAGTACTAGCCAGGGACAGGGACAGATGGGGGGCTCAGAATGAGGCTCAGAGGGAAATCCCACAGAGTGGGCCTCAGAAGACTGCCAGGGTCACCTCCAGAGAGCTGGTGATAGGACCCTAGCCCAGCCACCTTCAGGGAGGTGCCCACACAGGAAGGGGCCTTGGGGGCCCTCTACACCCACCCCTAGGGGTTCCAGGAGGTCCCCAAGAAACACCGAACACCCTCAGCCCTCAACAGCCAAGCTCCCATTCCTGACCGGGTCTAGCATCTCAAGGTGCCGAGCCAAGGACCCAGGCCTTGTCTAGCATGAGGCCAGGCGGTCAGCCCCCCATTCAAGTGCAGTGCTGACACCAGACAGACCTGGACAGATGGAGTCAAGCTGGCCCTACACCACAGCGGGAGCAAGGTAAGGTTCTGGGCAACAGGGCTGGGACAGGTGATGATGGCTGGAGAGACCAGGCAGACTCTGGAAGCCTCCTGAATAGCACCCAAGTAGGGCGCTCTAAGGCATGGCTATGTAGGATCCCAGGGTCAAGGGCATTAACACAGGCCAGTATCCAGACTGCAACTTAAAGGCAGCTACCCAGGTGACCTTAGCATACCAGAGGCACAAGGCCAACCTACCCTCCTGCTGCCCAAACACCCCTGCCCCCAATTCCCCTCTCCCCCACATAGGCTAACCCAGACAGATGCACCAGAGGTCAAAAACCAACTAAAGCTTATCCCAGAAACAAGAGCCTGACTCGAGCACATTTCTCAGCTCGGGATATCAGGATTTGCGGGGTGGGGGTGGGGTGGGGGAGGTGTTAGGAAACAAAGCAAGTAAATGGCTCAAGCAGATCCCAGCAGCACCCCCAGAGCTCTGTGCTGCTCGGGTCCCTACTGACCCACAGACCCTGTGCCACCAGGATTCTGGCCCCTCTCCTCCTTCCTCTGATCCCTGAAACCAACCCCAGGTCAATATACCTCTCCAGCGTGGTCCTGGGACCACGAGCAACTCCGGCCTGGCCAGGCCTGGTGTACATCAACCTTGGCAGTCGGGGGCAGCCTGCCACAAGGGCCACAGAGTGTGCCCACAGCAACCAGGAGGCATCTGCCAAATACTAGACAAAAACTATCAAAAGGAAGACTTTTTATTTCAAGTTTCTATGGAAATATTACAAACATGTAGACTTAAAAGAAGAACACTTAAAATTTTTTAAGTAACTATAGCTTTAAAATAAAAATATGATCAGGCAAAATAATAAATAATGCCATCCCAGGGCAATGTTTAAGATCAAGGCATGCCGTCTGCCTGGCCTGGCCCTGCTCTGCATCTGTCCACATCCCCCAGCACCCTGTCCTTCAGACCACTCGTGTGCCCGGCCTCCTAATGATATAGGAATGAAAGGCCCACACCATCCAAATCTTGACTTTATTTTTAATATAAAAAATGCAAATTTGGAAACCCACCCTACTTCCCCCCCTAACATAATGCTTTACCTCTTAAAAATAAAAATAAAGTACTAATTCTATATACATCACATGTACCATACAAAAATGTATCCAAAGTTCTATTGCTACCAAAGTGTTCTAAATTAAAACAAGTTACAGAAAGCCCCTCATTGTAAACAAAAGATTACAAGTTACAAAATCAAAGTACACACAGGCCAGAGTCATTTATATAATCACGCAACACATTCTGCTCCCAAACCAAGTTGAATTTTTATGTGCCTGTATAAAAATGCATATCAATATACTTTTGCAAATTTATTTTTCATTATAAAGCAACTGAATACACTTTCTACAATAAATAATCCGCTGGGAGGCACGCCTGTAGGAGTCGGGGCGGACCAGAGGAGACTCAGGGCAGACAGGACGATGAGAAGGAGGGCCCCGCCCAGCGTCACGCTGGCGGGAGTGTTTTTGGTGATTTGCAAGTGATGCACACAGCATAAATTTACTCTCCATCTCTTTGCACAAAGTACCATTCAAAATAATGTCATTTTCTTTCTTAAAATACACATTTGTCATTGTAAATTTACATCCCCGTCTTATTAAATAAGTGGTACTCTGTGTAAAGAGCATGATTTACAAAATTATTAAACATTCAAAAGTCTTTTTTAAAAAAAAAAAAAGCTACATACAGATGGAAGCAAGTGAGGCACGCGGCACCACCAGAGCGTCTTGCCCACACCGCACCCCACCCACCACGCGCCAAGACGAGATGGTTTCATAGAAAACTCCAAAACAAAACCTCCCCCCGCCCCTGGGAAAAAGAATTAAAAGAACTATGACTACGAAATCAGAATAAGTTAAGTTTTGAACAATATACAAACATATACAGCTTATGAACACTATGGACAAGGCTCACGGCTGGCGACGGCCTGGGCAGCCTTCTGCAGGAGCTGCCTCAGTCAATGTCGCTAAGGTCGCTGGCCGGCTCCCCATGCACACGGCTCAGGTGGTTCATGGCCCGGTCAAAAGCAATTCGCACAGCCTTCCGGATACTGGAGTTCCGCCCTTCCATCATCTTTAACTTGTCGATGGTCTCGTCAACACCAAGAGGAACCATCTTGGACTTAGGAAGCCACTGCCTTTTTAAAGAAAAAGTAGGGAAACTAAGACCCATATGCACATTCTGTAACCGCTAACCACCAGCCCTTGTGGACTAGGAGCCTGGCAAAGCCCAGCTGAGGCTGGCTGGTGTGGACCAGACTCCTCCAGGAGCAGAGTAGGTCACGTGCACAGTGCATCCCCACTTTCCCCGTCCCTCTCAGTCATCTCCTGCAAATCTCCTCCCTGAGGACAGGCATACACACATTCAACACAGGCCAGGTGAGCCCTAGAACAAGGGGATGCCCTAGGATAGGATAGCAAGAACCTACGACAGAGGTTCTTGGATGAGCCAGGTCACGGGAGCCTCCCTCCAGGTGTGATAAGGAACAGCAGCCAAGCAGCCAGCAGAAGCAGGTAGGCAAGGCAGAGAAGATGGCACAGGGTGCAGATGTGTGCCCCAGAGTGGCTGGCTCCCTGGAGTGGAGTGAAACATCTCCTTGTGGCCAGATAGGGAAAGCCCACACCCAACTGGATGCTCCCCTTGGTGACACAAATGGTCAGGACAGTTGGTGTGGTGTGCCCCATCCTCAGAGGGGGTTCTGGATTCTGAACCACGGCACACTGTGGGTTTGAGGTACTCTAGGCCTCAAAGCAGAGCTGGGGAATGAAAGAGCCAGATGGTGCATGCAGAGAGCTCTAGGTAGAGGGACCTGCATCTTGACAGAGTACAGAGTATGAGGCCCACTGCAGGGGCCCCTGGAACACCACTGTAGACACCAAAAGGAAAAGAAGAAGAAGAGTTCAAGCTGGCCAGGACTCAAGAAGAAGAAGAGGAGGCTGCTGGTAGAGATCATTGCTTGCTGGTCTTCCCACAGTCCCTGTGGGATCACTAGACAATGCCCTTCTCAGACCCCACCATGCATACTAGAAGTGCAAGGACCCAAGGTAGCCAGCACTCTGTGGCACTTCGGCCCCACACAGCATGGCAGGGTCCAGTGCACTGAGCAGGAAGCAATCCCCAGCCCCGTCCTGTTCTGCAGAGCCCTGGCTGCTGACACTCACCAGCTTCTCTTATTGTCAAAGAACAGAACGAGGAACAGCTTCTCATCGGACTTGGTCTGCATGTGCTCTCCAATCTTCAGCACGTCCAAGGGTGGGGCAGGGATGGTGACACCGTTGTGGTGGCCAGGCACTCGAGGCATCTTGGGGTCGATGATCTGCCAAGGGCACACTCCAATCACTCTAAGAGCTCACATCCAGAGCTGCACACCCAGCACACCCCCAGCAGCCACTCACACACCTGCCTCCCGCCATGACGGCCACACACTGCCAGCAGCACAGGCAGGCACCGCACAGCAAGGCACAGGCCATGCACTGGGTCCCAGGCCCCAGGAGAGCAGGCCCCGCCCACAGCGCCCGACTCACCAACGCCGGGTAGGAGGGGTAGCCGCTGCACTTGGCCCACACCACTTTCAGGGGCTCCAGAACGGAGGCTGCGGCGTCAGTGGAAATCCACATGCTGTTCTGCCCCACTTCTGGGAAAGAAGGAAGCCCCAGCAGTGAGTGACCCAGGAGAGCCGCAGTGCTCCTACGGCCCAGCACAGCCACACAGTCTAAGGGCTGCAGACTCCCAAGCACGCCCCTGGCTTCTCAAGCAGGAGGGCAGTCAAATGAACACTATCCCTGGGTCTGAAGGAGAGAGAGCCATCCCACTGCCCCTCCTATGGAAGTCAGGGACCCATGTACCCCTCAACTCCCCATACAGCCTGCCCATGGTCCACGTGCCTCCCTATGACCTGGAAAATCCCATGCCATCCACAGCTCCAAGGCCAAAACACCTATAATGCCAGGTCCCCAAAACCCCACTTCCTGAGACCCTCTCTCCAAAGGCAGGCCCCTGGCTTGATACAGATGCATCTTTTAAAACTGAAACCTCAAATTCAAAATCACAATCCTGGCCACTTGCAATAAAACTACCACCTGCTCCTAGGACCCGTCCCCCACATTCCCAGAACCCACCACCTCCAAGAGCCCACACTAGCCCCAGCCCCTCCTCATGGCAGTACACTCTCATTCATCAGCCTCTCCCAGTCCCCATGGCACCCTGCCGCAACCCTCACGGCCTGATCACCTGCTGCCCCACACCAGCCTCCCTGCTGTCCCTGCCCTCCCCACTTCAGGTCTCCGCCCTGATACCCTCACAGCATACAGCTGCCTCACAGGAGACCTAGCCACCAGATCCTAAGCCCCAAGCAACAGAGGGCATTTCTGTCCTCAGGACTAACCAGCCAGGCCAGCCCAGCCCCCATCCACCCCACTGTGACCCATTCAGCTGCAAATGGCAGGTGAACCCAACAAACACCTGCGCTGGGATGATCTGGAGCCTTCTAGAGCCTGCTTGATAAGGTCCAGGGTAGTCCTGGGAGCCCAGCACAAGAGTCCCTCATAAGGGAAGTGGTCTCAGCTCATGGCACAGTGGTCCCTGGGACAGTCTGCAGTCTTCACCCCTGAAACGCTCACCAGAGGCCACACACACAACTCACCAGCTGCAATCCTGGCCGCCTTGGCATAGTTCCCGTTTTCAATGCAGGATATCAGCTCACTCCTATCCTCCAGTGTGTGTCTGCGCACAAGGGCAGGCTTGCCTCGCCCACACTTGGGTGTGCTAAAACTTGAGGAGGAAAAGCAGAGTTCAGTCCAGGACTAAGACCCAAAGCACAGAAGGCCCTACCCACTGCTTCCCCCAATCCAGGCTGCATGGCGAAGCTGCCAACCACCAGGCTAGGTTGCAAAGATGGAGCCTAACAACCCTAGGACTGGCCTGCTGGTGGGGCTAGAGGAGGACAAGCCTGTCACTGTGAGGGCTGTTCCAGCTGCCAAAGTGGCCTCCATGGGGCAGACAGGCTTGTTGGGCTATGCTGACCCCATCTTGCTAAAGGCAAGATTTGGAGAGAAAAAGACAAAGTGTAACTCTAACTATAGATTCTAAAATGGTGCTAATCTTTTATGTAGTTTTATTTTCCACTTCTAATTAAGTTTTAAGAAGCAGATCGATATATCTCATGGGAACTCATCTTTACAGGGCAGAAAACACACAAGGTCCCCAGGCCAGCCTCTCTCAAGGGGTCTTAAGATGGAATCTAAAGGCAGGCAAGTGCTGGGGAGACGCAAGAGTGGAGATGAGGCCAGTGCCCACCTCGAGTCACAGAGCGGGCTGTTGCTGGAAGAGATGCTAGACTCGGATGCACAGCGCCGTCGGGGTGCAGCTCTCCTCCCCAGGCCACTGCCTGGCTCCTGCTCGGTCCTGGCACCCCCAAAGCCATTGGTGAGACCTGGAACACAGGCGGGCAGGTGCCGGGTCAAGCGCTGCCAAGGCTGCTGCTCACGTCTGACTTTTCTAGGCCTTATGCTGTACTTTTTTCTTCAATATGGACTGTGTTCTCCAAAGAACCCTTCTTACCCCGTGACCTGCAGCAGTTAGCCCAGCGCTCACAGCACCGGAGACCCAGAAGCGCTCAACCAAGTGAAGTGAGCAGTAAAAGTAAGCACAAGTCAAAGTTACTCTGTGGGGGAAGAAGGCACTCTTCTTAAAGAGACCTTCTAAGAGGTCCCATGAAGGCAAAGCCAAGGGCATCTTGCCATCCCTTCCCAAATGACCAGGTCACACATACTTCCATGAACTTGTGACAAAGGCCAGCCTGCCCTCCCTAAAGGGACCAACCCTGGACAAGGCCCATCAGATCCCCAAGGCAGTGGGGCACAATCACCATCACCAAAAATGTCTAAACTTGCAGATCTGCAGGGCACAGAAAATTATTTTTTTTCCTTAAAGCTTTATTTCAAAAGACAGGTATTAACATGAACCTGAAAAATGCTGGTAAAATACTTCAAAATAGGAAGTGAGGCCCCCATTCATCAAGGCTCCCCCAACACCACCAGCACCAAAGCACTTGGGTGCACTGCTCAGGCAGGTGGATTCGCAGGGGTCCCAGGGTCAAGTGGCTGGACAAAGACCACTTCATCATCTTAGTGAGTAAAAAGTGCTTTAGTCACGGCAGAGCTCAGCTCATCTGCCCTTCCTCCTGAAGAAGCCAGACTCTGGATCAGGAGGCTGGGAGGGGTGGCATGTCCTGGGCCGCACACCTGGCAGGGCTCCCTCTGGTGTCAGTGGGGGGAGGAGGAGGAGGAGTGCTTTTTCCAAAACAGAATCCCATCTTCAGGCTTATCTCATCCTTAAAACAAATCAATTGCAAATCTATTTTCAGAGTAATAACGTAAAGCATTTTTTCAGGAATCTTTTGGAGTGCGTGGCCAGACTGCAGGCTTCCAACTGCACGTGCGCTTTCTTGCCTGCCTTCCCTCCGTGAAAAGGACCTGCTTCTGCTGACACAGGGCTCCGACATGCAACAAGCTTCTTCACACCCTCCAACATTTGCTCATTTGCAGTGCGGATGACACATAGGCTGAGGCAGAGTCTGGTGCCACACTCAAGTCACAGAGGTGCTGCAAGGCTGACTGATCCAGGAGCAGAGGAACACACGCCCCAACTCTGGCCGAAGTCAATATAGGTAGCCCACTCAGCAAAGACTGACAGACAGATGGGACAGACGGATCCCATGCTCAGGACCCAGGGTCTGAGAAGGGACTGAAAGCCTAGTGCCCTCTGCCATCACTGAACCAATCTGCCACAGACTTACGGGTCTGCAAGTAAGTCTCAAGGTCTTGAACCAGCAGGCACCAGCATAGGTGCCTCCACCCAGGAAAAAGCCCAGGACATCAGCAGGACCAGCCAGGACCACACACACGGCCCAGCAGCCAAGGCCACTCATTCAAGGTATAGGGACAAACGTCACTCCAAAGCCTGAGTGAAAACCCAATGCAGTGATTTCAGATGCCAAAGTGCGATCTCAAGGGACACTTGCCTCCCTGGGATGTGTACAATCCAAGACCCTCAGTTACAAAGGCCAAGTAGCACAGCCAGGCCAAATGTCAGGTCCATCAGGGGCAGCTGGGAAGAACCTCAAACAAGGAAGGAACTGAGGGCACAGCAGCAGCCAGCCTGACCCACACAGCTGGTGGAGGCCAGCTGGGGGAAGATGACGAACAGTGGTAGCCACTCACAGAACCAGCCTGGTGACAGCAAGCCAAGAGGAAGTGCACACAGCCCAGAGGCACCTGAGTGCTTCCAGGAATGATGGTATCAGTCCAACCCACACCAAGGAGCCTGGCTGGGACCCCAAAGTGACCCAGGAAGCAAAAGATGAAAACACAGAGGAAGGTCCGTGATTCTGAGAAAAAAGAGAATGTTCAAACGTCTTCCACTTAGTTTTCCAGAGCACGCACTTGGAGGGCACCCCACGTACAGGCTGAAAAGCTGTGTGCACCCAGAGCTTCCTACTTCACAAAGTCTCCGCAGTAAGTGCCTTAGAAGGGGCAGGCACCTGCGGGGAGCTAGGCACACGGCATAAAGCAGAGCTCGAGGCCACGTTACCAGGAGGGTGTCATGCAGACACAGCTAGGGACAGCCAAGACAGGCCAAGGGCCCAGGACAAGATGTCACTCCAGGTCCCGCAGGTAGGACTCGCCAGTTGGCCCAGCAGACGTTGCACACAGTCAGTCAGAGTGGGCGCTGCTCGATACTCCAGGAAAAAAGCAAAGCTGAAGCAGGGCTGGGACACCTGCATAGCCAGACTACACCCTGCAGGGCTTTCAGATAGGTCCTGGACATGCCCTAGGAGGCAGTATGGCTCAGGAATCCTGGGCCAGCCTCAGAAAGGCCTTGCAGCCACAGCCTGGAGGCCACAGGACTATGATGCAATAGCCAGGCACAGACCCTTCCTGCCTCTACTTCCATCATGGCCCTTGGACTGGCCTCCTGTGCTGATCCCTCCCACCAGCTGCAGGCTCAGGACAAGACATTCTCATGGCACTGAGGCCACTGAGCTCACCAGGACCCCTTCCCCTAAACTCTGCAAAGAACTAAACAACACCCAGTCTAGGATGAGCACCCAGCCCACAGGGCATCTGCAAACAGCAGGAGATCACAGAGCACCAAGCTTCTAAATCATGTATACAGTGGTAACTTTCAGCCAATGAAAAGGCTGGTGTTATGATAAAGAACAAGTGAAAAAATGAAAGGGGCGTACTTTGAAGGAGTTACTGCTCCAAGCCCCAAGCACTCACCTGTAAGCACAATGGAGCCTGCAAAGACCAGCCCCAGGACTGCCCTGCTCTAGAGCAGACCATGAACCAGTACAGATGCTATCAAGCCCAGGTGGTCCCAGCCACGAAAATAGCTAAAGAATCCCTGGTAGCTCCCTTGTACCCAGGACTTTTTGTAGCACACCTGGGATGTTGGGGTGATCCCAAAGGACTTCCTGAGTCAGTCAGGACTCCCTTTTCCAAGCAGCTCACACACATGGGCAGGGAAAAGCCCCCAGGTGGTTCCCTGGGAGATCAAGGTGTCCCCACCCACGTGGATGCCAAAAACCCTCTGGCTGCACTGGATGAGAACACCAGGGCCTGGTAAGCTGGGCAGGCCAGCTCTCTGCCCTCCACCTTCAGCCCTATGGTCTCAGATACACCTGAGAATGGAGACACCATGTGTGCTCAGCCTGTGTGAGCAGGACTCAAGCCTCACCCCTGCCATGGCCAACAAGCCACCACGGTGTTTCCTGGTCTCATGTAACACAACATGAGGTGGGCACTGAGCTAAGGCCCAGTGTCTTGTAGTCCACATCCTCCAGGCACGTCAAGCCTCTGCCCTGCTCCAGACCAGGGGGCCAGAGCACTGCAGGCAGTAGAAGGTGCCACATCTCCTGCTGGCACATTTTCAGTTCCTGCCTGCCCAATGGACTGCACTTTTGGTGCCCTTTCCCGCCTTTCAACCAAAGTATAGCAAACAAAGATGACTCCAGCCACTGCCTGCTTTTGCAGAGATGTGCTTCATGCAGAACAGCTAGGGACAGCCAAGACAGGCCAAGAGCCCAGGACGAGATGTCACTCCAGGTCCCGCAGGTAGGACTTGCCAGTTGGCCCAGCAGACGTTGCACACAGTCAGCCAGAGTGGGCGCTGCTCGATACTCCAGGAAAAAGCAAAGGAAAGAGAAGCAAAGGGAAAGGGGAAATAAGATAGAGAACCAAGAGATGAAAGATGCTAACAACTGAGGCAGAAAAATGGTGTCTGGGCCCCATCTTCAGAGGTCATCAGAGGCCAGGTCTGGGCATGCTCAGGATGGAGCTCAGACTGTCCAATTATGTTGTCCATGCTATGACAGTTTTCTGCCGCAGAACAAGGCTCTCCTCGCCTCCTTCACAACTATCCAAACGGGGAGGCCCAAGGTGCTGGAAAGTCCCACCAGCTGAAGTGGGATGCCGGGGCACCAGTGCCACTCCCCCCGCAGGGCTGACTTAGAGATGGGTGGGCTGGCCACAGCAGAGTTCTCCAAGGGCTGCTGTCTGTGTTTTTGATTAGAGGATGGATGAACGGATGATTCCAATATGATCCGCAAGAATTACGTGCAAGGCAAGGAGCAGCGATGGCTCTGTGTCCCACTCCAGTCCAAGTCGAAGTAAGAGAAAGGGATTAGGATCCAAAGAGGGAGCTACCCAGCATATTAGCAGTTAAATGAGAACCTGGAAAACAGCGAAAAAGCCATTTAGTGGGACTGGAAGTGCAGAGACAGCTCAGCCCCCTCCCTGTGCAGGAGGCAGCTCACTGGCTCGCCCCCCACTCACGACCGTCTCTAGCAGGAGGCTCCAGCACTCGCCCTGGACGGAAGGTCTAGTGTTGGAAACAAGCAAGCAGTCACAGAGGAAGAAAGTAATCGGAAAGGGCCAGCTCTGAAGGTGTGACACCTAGGAAAGTAGAGTCACAGGCCCTGAGCCAACATAAGGCCTAATGCACCATAGGCCTATCCCATAGCCACAAGCCAGGATGGCACAATGACAGATGGATGAGCAGTCTCAGAACCAACAAGTCTTTCCTTGATCTAACTTGGAATCTTGCAATGCACTGGAGAATACCAGAGAGCTTCCTATAAGTTCAAAGCATAAAAGTGAATCTGGGAAAAATCAGGACTTCTGAATACTTCAAGGCCTCGGACTACAACTCCAGCTAGAAATTCAGGTGCACAGAGAGCACCAGACAGTTCAGAAGGAAACACAGCTAATACAAAGGCAGGACTGGCTCACTCGGCCTGCACCTGGCCTACCCTGGGCTAAGCAGACACAGCAGCGGACACCTGCTGCTCCCAAGAGTCTGATCTTAGCTCAATTAAGGTTCCCAGCTGCTCAGAAACACGCTTAGGAATCCACCATGCATCCACTGACTCTACTGCCATTCTGGAACAAGAAGCAGAAACCTCCATTTCAGGCAGGGCCAAGGCACACTGTGGATCACACAAATCACAGGTCCGCCATAAGGCTGCCTTCAGACTCACCGTCACCACTGAAAACCTGCAAAACACTCCAGTGAAATACAGAAACAAGAACGAAAGAGGCACACGTCATTTTTCACAAGCAACACCTGCGGAACAAGTCTGCATAGCCCCTGAAACCACATCTCTGGGTGCAGCCCACCAGCAGCATCCAGCAAGGCCTATTGGGATGAGGGCCTGCCTGGCAGAAGCTTGCCACCTGCACATGCAGAGGAAGGCCACAACCTTGGACACCAGATACATGGAGGTCCCCTTTCCCACAGCACCCTGAGCCCTGTGTTGCCAACAGAACAAGGCCTAAATTTGGCTGAGAAAGGCAAAAGCATAGTTAAGGAGGAGTCCCAAGGCTAGAAATGTCCAACCTCTACCTTCATAACAGTTGTCTTATAAAACACTCAAATCACTTCATTTCTAAATGATAATGCAATACCCACCCATTTAAAATTAGAAGACAAGGGTAGAAAGTTCCTATAAGATTGCATGAGCAAATCAAAATGAAAATTCATTCCAAGGCCCTGGGTTCAATCCCTATCAACCCTTCACCTTCAACTTCTCCCTCCCCACCTCCCACACACAATTTATAAAAGCATGGTATCTTTATTAACTATGGGAGGAAATGTACAAAGATCCACATGGTACTTCAGGCCAGCAGTCCCCCAAAGGTGGGAGGCTGCAGACACCTGCAGCTGGCCACACCCACTACCCTCCCCATCTGACCAGCACCCACTCTGGGACATAAAGTAACAACTACATCAGCCCCATGTTCTCACTGCCAAGAGGTACAGGAAACCACCCACACTCAGGCAGTGGAGAGGAAATGCGCTTCTGTTTTTCTAGGTATAAGAGGTGGACAACGAACAAACAGGAACCAAGCTTTGACCAGGGCCAGAAACCAAAGGAAAAACACCTCCAAAACAAAAAAAGACACTGGAGATCTGATCCTGGCACCTTCCAATTACACAGCCATTATAGAATGACTGGCGACAGTCATTCTTTAAAGAACACAAGAAATTTATTGGCCCTCACCTGAGGGGCAGGTTTGGAGATTGCCAAAGAGCCAAGGTGGCTCCCTTCAACAACAGCACGGTGCAGTTTCACGGAGTGCCATGGAGGGGCGCCTGGGACACCTGTACAAGCTGTACAAGCTCGGCACTGTCTCGGCAGGTGGTGAGGCCACACTGCACCAAACACTTTAGACGCATGTGCTAAGTGCTGCAACAGAAGGTCCAGCTGCCAATCAGGGTCCTGGGCTCACAGGGACATCAAGAGACCTCCAGAGGGCTGGGAAGGGCTGAGAGGCCAGCAAGTGCCTGGTGCAGCCACTCACAGTTCACCCAGACACATAATGGTCAAGGTGCTCAACCAAACCACACGTAAAGCTGAGTTTTAAAAAAACACAGAGAAGAAAGGAGACAAAGGAGAAATCAAGGCCATTCCCCTGAAGCCTCAGGACCAGCCCTGGCCTGGACACTCCTCACAAGGGTGCCAACCCTGGACTCAATCCAGAGCTTTTGAAAGGAAAAAAAAAAACCACCTTTTTTTGTCATCTTCTCTGGAAATAAGAAAACAGGACACTGTAAAAAACAGCTCAGCACCAAAAAGTTCATATGAAGACCCCTGGAGGAAGAGCATGTCGCGTGGCAGCCGCCCCTGACATTTACCTGTGTCCAGGCGCTTTCCCGGGGACTCCTCCTCCACCTCGGAGTCTCCACATGTGCTCCGCGACCTTTTCCGTGGCTGCAGTAGAGTCTCCAACCTCGGAAGGACTACAGACAAAAAGGTTTTGGTCCCTAGCTGAGGAGAAGTTGGCTGGGTTTCAGTGTTCTTGGCAGACTTTGGGGGGCTTACACTTTTCGATTTGCAGAAGAGAACAGAAGTGCGTCTGTTTACATCGCTTGATGGCTCCGCCACTGCGGAGGCCGCCGCCGCCGGCACATCGCCACTACTGGCGAGGGTGGGCTCTGGAGGGTGTCCGCTTACCAGTGCGCTCTGAGTGCAAGTGCTATGTGATGCATTATCAAATGTGACTCTTTTGAATAGTTTACTCTGCTCGGGGTTGAGTTCTACTGGTTTGAGGGTTGGTGGTTCTGAATTAGTCTCCGAGTTTGAAGGAAGAGGTAATGCATCTGATGGTTCAAGTTTAGGGGGAGATTTATCTCCTGAAAAAATTATAAATAAAGTGATTTTTGAAACTGAAGATTATAAAATCTATCATAAAACTTACTATAAATGTGAAGTCCACCAATACACTAATTCAATCAAGGAAACAAAGCATCACACACAACCATCTGTCGAGCAGTGGGGCAGCCCGGGGTCCCTCGGGCCACACTGTGTGCCTGTCCCTAACCAGAGACTGCAGTCTGGTACCCTGGGCCCAAGTGCACAGTTACTTTCTGGAGAAAGCTGAACATGTGCTTCGCACACATCAATATTGGCTTGTCACGATTTCTACAATCAACATTCACTTACCTTGAGGAGGACAAAACAGCCACAGAACTAAGGGGACCTCACACAGGATCCCACAGCACTCTACACTGCACCCGAGGCGCGCCAACAGAGGGAACAGACGTTAAATGGTTCTGACCAGGGCTAACTGCTGGGAGTGGCTCGGGATTAGGAAGGAGTCCCAGGAAGGGCAGGAAATGCCCCACTCCTTCAGAGTACCCATCTGCACAGGAGCCCTAAAGACTGAGGGCGATTCTCACATGCCTGATTTGAACAGTCTTTGGGAGAAGACTATTTTAGCCTCTTGCAACAGGTGTTTAAAAACTACCAATACAAAAGGACATGGAGCCGAGCTCCCAGGTTTAACCCTGGAGGCAGCTGTCTGGCTCCGTGGAGAGCATGAGTGCATGCCACGCGGGGCCAAGACACTGGGGTTCCGGGGTAGGACTGATTTGGGCTACAGGAGGTGTGATATTAAAAAGACAAAGAGAAACAACTTAAATGATCCAGTAGTATACATTATTACTATGTGTCTTTTTTTTTTAATATTTTTTAGTTGTAAATGAATACGATGCCTTTATTGTATTTTTATGTGGTTGAGGATCAAACCAGTACCTTCCACATGCAAGGCAAGTACTCTACCACTGAGCTACAAGCCCAGCCCCATGTGTCATTTTTATTTTATTAAAGCTGCATATACCCACAAATCATTTGAAATATGTAAGGTTGATATTTTAAATTCAAGAGTTCACTTTGAAAATGAAAAGCTTCACAAGTTACAAGCTTCACTATGTGTCTGGCCATCTGATCAACTCAGAGCAAAGACTAAAGTTATCTCTAACCCTCAAGAGCAGAGCGCAGCAAGGCTGGTCACGCACCCACAGATGTGTTACTGCCTGCCACAGCAATCCCAGCACCAAGGCAAAAGTGCTGCCTCAACCAAAAGGCCTTCTGTCTTAAAAAGTGTTACACAGGGAGCATAAACATATCCAGCATGTAACACTCATGTCCCAGGGGCCAGCCACCTGCTTCTCTAGATCACAATATCTAGGAATTGGAAACACTGAGCTCCAAACACTGACATCAGTGCAAACAAGTCTCCTCACCCGCCCTGGTTAAGTTTTAGGAAAACATGCTAAAATAAATAAAATAACATTTTTTAAAAAACAAATAAAATAAAACAGTTTAGGAGAATGTACTCACAAAGCACACAGGAGTGCCAAGCAGATGTGCCTGGGGAACACGCAGAGCCTGCGGAAAGCTCTACTAACACTGTGCCTGCACCGCATCCCTGACAAAAGGGCTGGCTGGTAAGGGGCACGGGGGTGCCTGGGGCTGTCACCAGCTTGATCCTGCAGCCCAGCTCAGCTTGGCTCCACTTCTCTCCTGGGGCCTGAAGGCACGAGGCCTGTGTCCTGGCTAAGCTACCTCTCCAGGGCTGAGAAACCCATCTATCTACCACTCTGGCTCAGCCCTGGGGGCCTTGTACTCCTGCACAAAGCCATTCACCGCAGTCCACATCTTCCAACCCCTGGTGCTGTGTGGCCATGCAAGCTCATCCACACTCCCCATGTGTCCTCCACCCGTGCCCTGTAGTCAGCCCACATGTAAGCCCAGGTTCCCAGACACCACCCTGTGGCTCACTGAACATGCTGCTGTGGTGTTTACAAGGCGGACACAGGAGAGCAGGCACTGAAGAGAGAAGGTTGCCCAGATATACAGACTCAAAAACACCTCCACCCACTGTGGGACCCACACAGGCTGCTCAACCTCTCTGTGCCTCCATTTCCTCACCCATAAAATGGGGAAACATCAGCACCCCAGCCTCTCTGGGCAGCTGCAAGGAGAGTGAGTTTCTAGGGTGGCTGGCTATGAACACATCCCCAATAGCTACCACCCCTTCTGCCAGGGCTTTGGCTGACAGAGAAACGTGCCCAGTCAGGTCACTCAAGTTAAGCCAGATGGGAAGTTAATACATGCCTATGAAAATTCTTTGTATCAATGGCTGTTATCAATCACATGCTATTATTTAACTGCATGTGAGAAATGATCGATTAACTTCTAGAATAAATTCTACACAACTCAAGCACACAGCTTGAATGTGAATATAAAGGCAGGTACCCTGAAGTACCCCTGGCCAAGACTTGGCTCACACATAGCAGCAAAACTGCTAAACATGAAACAGCCTCACACACGGGGTCAGATCCAGACTGGCTACTCCATTAAACTGAGGGATCTGGTGACCATGCTTTGACACACCTGGCCACCTTCCACCTGAATGCTTGCACCCAAGCCCAAACCTCTGGAAACCACTGGGTTGGGTGGGGGGTTAGCCCATAGGAACATTCCCACCAGTGCTACCAATCGCTGTCCTCCTGTTCCTTTCATCAGCCACCCTGCGGGAACAGAGCTCACACACTAAGCATTCTGCACTTGAGTTAAAAAATCCCTTCCAAACGTATCTATCCCTTTAGGCCATAGCATGGCACGTACACAGCAAGAACCTGACTACTATACACACAGTGGTGCCTCATGCCTACACTGCACTGACTCTGGAGCCTTCAGCAAGTGTCAAGCACACCTCCTTGTGACCCATCCAGGAGTGAGGTACAAGCCTCACTCACCATGTGTGGGCTCTTGCTCCTCCCAAAGCCTCTGCTTCACCAATCAACTGAAACCCCACTGGGTGTAAAGGCAGAGAGAAGGCTCCTAAGAGCTCAAGTTCACCTCACAAGGCTCACCATGCCCAAGTTCTAGACCTCGACCTCACCCAGCTGGATCTTGGTAACTCGAGTCAAGACAGAGGGGAACCTGGCAAATCAGCCACTCACCCCTGGTGTCAGACCAAGTCACGGCCAGCCAGAGAGCTGTGTGTCAATGTGCAGCACCTAGGGTTATCCTGCCTGAAGTTCTTCACATGCAAACAACACAAATGTCACATCAACATCTTTCCACTGAAATTTAGGTGAAGCCATGCATTTGATATCAAGGAATTTCTGTCTTTACAGGAGTAACAATACTGCAAGTATATTTAATTAAATAACAGAGGTCTTAATCTTTCAGAAGAATGTGCTGAAATATTTCCAAGCATCTGGTCCCTGGCCTCAGCCATCACGGACACACTGAGCACACCTCCACACCAGCTCAGACGCACTTCTGGCTGCCCACCCCATGTTCACGCCATTCCCCATAGCATATCTGCTCTGCCTGGAGATGGGACGCTGCCCTCTACTCCCCTCAGAACAGATCAGGCTGTTTCTTTCCCCATCTGTCTTTCCCCTTAGCTAGAAGGAAAACACCCTTTTCCTTCAGCCATTCTAGGTGTCTTTGCTTCAGATAATACCACGCATGTTTTCTCTTAAGATGACCCCAGCTGGCTCATGCTCAAGGTCAGGGGAAGCTGGGGAGCCACACTCAGAGCCGAGTGAGGGTCCTGGACCCTGTGCACACACTGTGGATGGAAGGCACCTTTGAGGAAAGACCTGCAAAGGCAGCACATGACTGCAGTGGTAAGGTGGTGTCAGGGAGGGGGCTCTCCAAGGATGGAGCTGCTCCGATCAGGGTAACCAACCTGCTGACAAACCTCCTCCCTTAACTCACTGTTTTGTTCAAGGCAAAGAGACACTATACCTAAGAGCTGTTAAACCACAGGATCATCCTCAGTCAGGGGACCGGCTCAGGCAGTGGCAAGAGGATCACCCTGGGAAACAGGCAGTGACACCATCTAAGACCCACCAGGGCACAGGGACAGCAGCAGATCCCAGAAAGTCTGGCTGTCAAGGTCCCATGAGCAAATGCTCGTCAAAGAAAGGTGCAGAATCTCCAGAGTCAGTAGGGTGTTACATGCTAGTGACAGAGGCTCACAGAGCACAGGGTGAACATGGGACACGCTGAGAACTTAAATCTTTACCGTGTGAACAGACCACACCACCACCAAAAAGGATGGAAGGGAAGGGCACAAGCACACCCCAGCTGGACAAGCAGGAGGACTTGCCAAGCCCAAGAAAGCCCAGGTGCTGGAGTGACTTCCTGTCAGCGCCTGACAGCAACAGGATGGAAGGCCTGACCACGCGGGGGCTGTCTGACACATTCAGCAGCCACCAACGGGGAGCTGCAAGAAGTGACATTGTGGGGACAAGAAGCAGGGAATCCCATGTCAATCAAGAGCACACTCACAGCAACTGCATCTGTGGGTCTGCGTTCAGCTTCCCTATCCCCACTTGGATATGTGAGGAAAACACTCTGGGAGGTGAGAAACCACCATGGACAGCTGTGGCAGGGACAGGAGTGGCAGGAGCAGATCTTGCTCTACTCTACTCTGTACAACTGGAACCAAAAGGGGGTGGTGAGTAGCAGGAGTGGCCTGCCGGCTCCACTCAAGCTGGTTTCTAACTCTCACCTGGACCCTACCTCCTCAACCCAGACGTGTACAATTACCCTCTTGCTACTACAACGCTACGTCTGCACTGGACTCCCCCAGTTTCTCCACTAGACGGATGGATTTGTCCTCCTGTATGTCCCTCAGACCCATCGGAAGACCTCTGCAGTCAGGAGAGTAGAGTCCATGGAGGGTCTTCGCAGGAAGGGCTCTGGCCTCTGCTGGGAGACACTGAGCCTCCTCCCACCATTGCACACCAGGGGGAGACTTCAGGGATAGCAGCCACTCTGAGGACTGGTGCATACCTCAGCAGCCCCCTCACTTACAAAAAGAAGCATTTCTCACTCTTACATGCAAACCACCTTGCTCTTCTATACACTAGAACATCTGCATCATTCTTTAAAATGCTTTTTTTCAGGCCTGAATTTGGCGGGGGGGGGGGGGTGATATTTTATTCTCCGTGCCATAAAGTCTATAAACTATGCAAGTGCCAAAATATGATACAAAAGGCACACACTGTACCATCTTTTCAAAAGGAAACAAAACCTGGTGGGAAACCATGATCAGAGTTTTTGTGAATTTCAAAGCTTACAACAATAGTGATGACCACAGAGCACTGGTCAAGGCTGACCCCCACCACGCTTACCTTCTTCCCCTGTGTCAGGCCCCAGCGGAGCAGCATCCTCTTCAAAGCTGCCAGTCCCTGACCCCTCTGGTGGGGACTGGCTGTGCTGCTGGCTAAGCTTGTTTCGAAGGACAGCAATTTCTCTTTTGAGCAGTTTTGCCCGTTTACTCCGCGAGCCGCTGGACTTCATTGAGCAGGTGAGGTCCAACTTGTCCAGCAGCTCTCTTAGCTGCTCCTCCAAGCCCAGGTGGGCCCTATTGGCGGGGTCCAGCAACCTGTCCACTAAACCAAAGGATAGACACCATAAACCATCAGATTCCAGGACCCCTCTGAGAATACTACACTAGTCCCAACTGTCCCCAAAACTGCCCTTGGCCACTCAAGGCTGTGCCCAGGCCCCTCTACCCATTCTCTGAACCCACAGAGGGCCAACTGCCACAAGGAGACACAGGAGGCTTTTGAAGGAGAATCCCTACTCCCACAGCCACCAGGCACAGTGGGGACAAGGTAGACGAGCAGAGGCAGTATCCAGGTGACACCCACCTCCTGCGGAGGGTAGGTCCCAACTAGGTCTTCCTGGGTAGACAGCCAGATCTGAGCAAGGGTGCACAAGGACCACCAGAGAGATGCACATTCTCTACCAGTTCCAAGTCTGCCAGCAAAGTGATGGCATGCCAACAGGTCCACCTAGGACTGGCACTCATCACAAGATCCCAGCCAGTCTTCAGAGACAGAATACGGTGTGGCTTTTCTGAGCCTGAGCTAAAGAGCTCACAGGCGGTTCTGAATCCAGGCATATTTACTATTAAAGTCCTTACAATTTCACAAAAACACCCCAAAAAAACCTCATGGGGTACAAATCTTACACCATCGAGAGAAGACCAAGAAAGAAATCACTCTTAGAAGCTACCCAAGATGAAATCAAGAGCCAAAGGAAGACAAAGCCAATCAGGCTTGTGTGGCACAGTGGCCCAGGCCTCTGCAGAACCCTGAGTCCTCCTGAATACCTTGTCTCTGCAGGACATGCAGCCCTTGTGTGGGAAATGAACCAACATCTGCAATGTGTGACTCACATCCCTGTCGCAGTTCCCACAAAACCTCCAGAGGCAGTCTCTCACGCCACCTGTAGCCCCCAAGGAAACAGCCTTGCAATGCCGGCCTCTTCCACAGAGGCCAGCAGCTCCTCCATCTGTACCTGTAGGACAATACCATAAGACTTGGGGTGCCTGGTGCCAACAGAATAGCAGTTGCACCCTCCTTGAGCAACACCATGGCTCAAGCGTTCCCTGCCCAAGGAGAGAAAGAAATGACATTGGACTTCTCATTCTTATTCTTCTCCTTAGCAAAAAGTCCAGCATAGAAATTTATTTAGCAACATGCATGATCATTTTCTCAAAGATACCAACTCATAGGTCTCTAAGCCCAGTCTGTTCAGGGGAATCTTGTGGCCACAGTTAGCAGGCCTTGAGGAGAAGAATCAGGGCCTATGGGGTCAAGGGCTCCCAGTTATCATATGGGCCCTGTTTCTTTTTCTTTTTCTTTTTTTTATACCAGGGATGCTCAACCACTGAGCCACATCCCCAGCCCTTTCTATATTTTATTTTTAGAGACAAAGTCTGAGTTAGGGCCTCACTAAATTGCTGAGGCTAGCTTTGATCCTCCTGCCTCAGTCTCCTGAGCCCCTGAGATTACAGATGTGCACCACCATGCCCAGCTGGGTTCTCCTGTTTCTAAGGGCAGCCAGCACCATGTGGAGGAAACAGTCTCTGCCCAGGGCCACAGCTGGTGAAATTCCACACCAGACAGGAAAGGCTGGGGGGCTGTTCCCCTTCTCCCCACATGCAGACTGGAGAAGACATTCAGGGAAGTGAGGTGAGCGTGGAAGAAAGAGGTCACTCCAAGACCATGATTCTCAGACCTACCCAGGACCCCAGGGAACATTACAGAATACAATGGTTCTGACCTAACCAGCTCTATCTGGGATTGCCAAGAGTCATCACCTCTGAGTTTTGAATCTGTGGTTTTTTCCCAATTTTCTACAAAAATACACATTCCCCTTGAAACCAGAAACAAGAAATAAAAAGACATTCCCTTCTTTAAAAAAAAAAAAAAAAAAAAAAGTTCAACCTATCCCGCATGCCCTAGTGCTGGCAGGAAATGGTCCCTCTGGGCTAGATACAGGGGCCAGAAGCCAGCAGCCCACAGGGAGACCTATGTCCTGGCTGAAGCCACAGTCAACAGGGAATGGAGGGAAAGGAAGAAACCCAGACTGCACCAGTCCAAGTCCAGTCTCAGTACTGGTCAGTGATTACCAGCAGGCAGGTCAGGTCAAGAAACCAGGAATATGAGAACTCTGAACAAATGACCCAAATACCATGACTTTTAACAACTCAGAATTCAGGAAAACCATGCTTTAGGGTGTTCTACCTACTCATGTGGACATTCATGCCACTCAACAAACACCAACATGGGCTTGAGAAGCAAGGGTCAGCAAGGCTTCCATAGATTGCTCAGAGGAGGAGACAGATGAGAGGCAGGCAGATATGGCATGTGCCTGGGGCAGCCAAGAAGTACAGGCCCAACTGGGGTCAAGAGGGCCAGGGACACACTTTTCCTCAGGCCCTTCTGCAACATGTGCAAACCATGAGAAGAGGTCAAAGGCAAAACCAATTAGTTTCTATCCTTGCCCATCAACTCTGACAAGAGCTGCAAGACATCCTCATAAGCTGAACAAGGACCCCGCTGGGCACAAATCTCTAACTCAACTGCCTTCATGGTCTGTATCATGGAGACCTGGGCTGCTGCAGGTCAAATGTGCCTGAAATGTAACAGGACCCGAATGATATATGTTGTATACAATACACACCAGGTTGCAGAGAGAATAAAAAATAAATAAAACAAGCACCCTCTGGCATATCTGCACTGACCACATGGCAGGAATCCTGATGCTTTGCACAGTGGGCTGGGAAGAGCATCCTCCTGTCTTTGCCTGGACACAGCACCAGTTCTTACCATCTTCCCAGGAGAAAGGCCGCCGAGGGGGCACGGCAGGCCGCTCGGGTAGGTGCATTCCAGAGGCCTCTTCCAGGCCAATGCCGTCCAGCTGGCGCCGGGCCTGCCTCAGAACCACGCCGCCCTGATCGCGCAGCCTCACTGCGGCTCTATAAAACACGGTGTCCTTGGCATTGTACTTCAGGCAGTTATCTACAATGAGGTCAAAATCCTCCTCAAACGCACGCAGGTTTCTATACCCCTGAGCTTCTAGCCGTTTCCTCATCGTGGCAAAGTCCATGGGATGTTTAATATGGTCCAGATAATCCGGTACCTGATTTTAGGGAGGAAAACAATCATTTACAAACTAAAACAGAGTTCTGAGCTTACTCTACTTACCTACACTAGCAATCATATTTGTAAGCCACACACCCATCTCAAGAGTATTTTCATACAGCTAACAAATGGCAGCACCAAAGCAATCTGACAAGGACCCTCCTGACCCAAGTTTCTTTAGCTACAAGTACCACTGGCCAGGCAATGGTGCCAACTGCTGAGGCTGAGAGGAGACGCCCTCAGGCACTTGCTGTACTTCACAGTGAAACCTATTTTTAATAAAATACTTACATACAAAAATCCTGCTCCATTTGTGTTCAATGAATCAAAGAGTATTCTGCTGTCATGTATAACTGATTAGAATAAGTAAGTAATATATACATGCACTAAATAAAATTAGAATATGTCTATAGTGTTCCCCAGCTAAACATTAACCATCAAACAGCAACTCTTGAGACAGAAGAGCAACACTCACCTCCTTCAAACTCACGGGCTGGGCAAAGATCTTAGCAGGGTCCTTCTCCTGCAGCTGCTCCAGGACTGAGCGCAGCAGCACAGTCAGTGGAGTCAGCCGCAGCTCCATGGCCATCTGTTCCACCTTTACCTGCAACAACAGCACATGCTCACCATCAGGGACGCAGGCACACCCCTTGGGAACCTTGGTTCCTTACGTTCTGCACAGCCACAGAGAAACCCCTGCAGACCAGGCATCACATGTAGGCCAGCCCCTGCTATAAGGCAGCCCTCCTCCTGAGCCCTGCCTATACTTATTTCAAGGAATCTATCAACACAGCCTTCTATTAAGGACCTGCAATCCAGGGGCAGTCACCTGACCTGGCTCAAGGGAGGTACAACTATGGGGCTAACTATGAGGCAGGAACATGCTGGGAAGTGGGGCTGCCTAAGGGTGTCTCCAGAGCTCCTGTGAGGCAAACAGGGGTCCTGGATATCCACAGGTCGCTCAAGGAATAGCCCAGGGTAAAGGGGGACCTCACCTGCTCACGCTTGAGCTTCTCCCTCTTGCGCAGCAACTCGATCAGCAGTCGGGCGCGCTCCAGGTCATGCCGGAGCCGCTGCCAGTACTTCAGCTTCTCTTTGGCTGCTTTCATTTCTTCATCGTTTTCTCTCTGAAAACATTAATTGAAACTTCCCCTCAGTCAAGCGCACAGATTCTTCCTGTCAACGGCCTCAGATACCTGCACAAGCAGAGCCTACTGTGCCTTGCATGCCAGTACCAGCCACATAGGTGTCCCACAGGCCTGTCCCAGCTGTGGAGCTGAGGGAGCTACAGGACCCCAGGAGAGCTGGGAAAGGAGAGCATGACAGGAATGCACCAGGTGCACAAAACCAGGTCTGTGTCCATCCACCTCACAGCATAGAGTAGCTTGGGCTCTGGGCTTGCAGAGAGGCGTGGGACAGGCATGCTAACACCCAACCCTGCCCTTGGAGATGGCTACACTCTGCAGTCCCCAAAGACGGCTCCTCTCCTGCCTTCCCTCCTTGGGGGGGACAGGGTGGTGGACCAGGCAGCAAGTGCCATGACCTCCCCATGGACTATGCCAACCTGTTCCCAACAAGTCATAGATATGAAAGCACAGTACTGCAAAGCCATGGCACGTGGTGGTTTAGAGAGCACACTGGGTCTGCCTGGCTGTATAATCGGTCACCCTGGCTATACAGAGGTCTTAGCAGGATGAAGAACCACAGCAACCCATGCTGGCCCTACAGACTCACAGAAGCCTCTCAGAGGGTGTACTCAGAGGCACAGGCACACTCCCCTACAGCAACCACTGCAGAGTATCCAGCAAGACAACCAAAGCCCTTCCCAGCAAAGGACCAGCTCTCTAGCCACATGGCAGCAAATGACAACCAGAAAATTTACCAGCCAATGTAAGACATGCCAACAGGCCTCCAGCACTCCTATACTTTATCCAATCAAGACACCCTCCCACAATGCTCCCCTGCTCCGGGCCTCTCTCTGACAACACTTCAAACTTCCTTTTCCTGCCTAGTCAGGGCACACCCACACTAAGAACACTGGTCCTCAGGTCACTGCCCAAAGTGAATACCCATCCTCTGCCTTATGGAGAAGGGACATGGCAGGGACACTGCACCCCACTTACAGGACCATCTCCATACAGTGACTCAGCATGCTCTGACCCTACCACCATGGGAAGGAAAATGGCCTACCTGGGATGTCTGCCCTGTACTGCTGAAGGATGACCCCTGGACACACACCACTGGGCAGCCACAAGCCAGGAGCTGACATCAATTTCTAGAACAAACCCTACACTCATGGGACCACGCTATCTCTGGGCTGCTCTGCCCCTCACGTACCCACACCCAGAGGACAAGCATGCTTGTTCAAGGATACAAGGTCTGATGGCAAATGGTCATGGACTCCACCACTCAACAGTGAAAAAGCCCTGAGTAAAGATGGTGCAGGAAGGCCAGGAGGCACACAAGCCAATGTACCCTGGGCCCATCTCAAACCAGGAGGTTCCTGCCTGCAGGGAAGCAGTGTCAGCGCCCACCATAGCGGAGGTCACAGGGAACACCTAATGCTACTAGAAATCCTCAGGGTTAACAATCTCACTCACATGAACAACACCAGTAACATATTTAAAATGTGGATCTGACAAACCACATCCCTAAAAGCATCTGAAAATCATACTGCCTATTAGTTGGAAACATCCTGAGGATACTTGGCCTGGACTGTGACACCAAATAATCTTCTAAATACCAAGAAGCCCCTTCATGTTCACGAGCTAGCAAAATGTGCTAGTTTGCCCAAGGCCTAGGTTTAATAAGAAAATGCCATCCAGCAGCAATGTAGTCACGTGCATGGTGATGGAGCACTGTGGCCCTCACTCCTGCATGCCATGGCATCATGACTGAAGGGCCCAAGTACACACAGTCTCCTCTACTCCAAAGTCCTAAACCTCCTTGTTCTGCAAATGTCAACTCTGGAAGACACCTCATAGGAGACCGAAGTAGAGAGGTTTCTGAGAGGGGCAGGTATAGAGGTGGTTGCCCACTGCCAGGAAGAAATGCCCACCCAAGCTAAAGAGCCTCTATTCAAAAAACAGGAAGAAGACCCAAGTGCTGGGATGGGAGACGTCCCCCATGGTGAGGAATGGCTCAGCAGTCACAACAGAAACCCCAGTGCTGAGGGATACGCCAGTAGGGCTGTAGACACTAGCCAGCTCCACCACAACAAATCCCATCCTGGACACTGCACCAAGGGCCTCAGACCCAGAGAGCAACCAGTCCAGCCCAGCCAGCCCCAGTCTCCCTGAGATGCCACCAGCAGGAGGCTGGGAGGGGTGGCAACCTAGAGGGAGTTGATAGACACACTCGCATGGCAAGAAAGGAAGACCCAGGGAGCAGGATGAATGGAGAGAGGCCAGACTGAGTACACAACTGCCAGACTGCAGGCCCAATCTATGCAGCCACCTTTCTTCCTCCAGACAGTGAAGAACATGGTACTTGTCCTTCCACTGTCTAGGGCATACAGCCCTCTAAGAATGGCCTCCGGACCCCAGCTGCACTATTGGCAACCTTGGGGGCCTAGCTTTCAAAGTTGTTCATCCAGCCTGTCTGTGGTATACCTGAACGGTCAGGCCACAGGACCAAAGGGCTCTGTCAGTCTTCTCCCAGGGCCTGGATGAGGGCAGACACCCAGAAACCTGGGCAAATCAAATTCTAACATCAAGTATTTCTACTTTCAAAAACCATTAGGAGCCAGGCACGATGACACACACCTATCATCCCAGCAACTCAAGAGATAGGAGACAGCAAGTTCCTAGACCAGTTTGAGCAACTTAGCAAGACCCTGTCTCAAAAGAGCTGAGGTGAGACTCAGTGGTAGAGCATGTGCCTAGCAAGCAGGAAACCCTGAATTCAGTCCCCAGAACCACCACCAAAAAAAGATTAACTCAAGTCTTTTAAACATTCCCTGAACAGCACCACTGTCATGGAACCCCTAGAAAAATCAATCCTCAAAGGACAATATAGGAGTAATCTGGGGCTGTCACCCATCAGTTCCCACTTATCCCAACAAGGCACTGCAGGTGCATATGCCCCACCAGAAGGTCAGCCTGGTCATTCACAGCCCTTTCAGCAATTCCAAGTCCCTCCTCCCCAAAGCCCTCTTAACCGAGAGGTAATGCAGGCCTCCTGACACCACTGTGGAATATGCTGGGCTCCAGTCCACAGACCCTTCCTCTCCACCTCCTAGTGAGGTGTCCTCATAGACTTTCCTAGGACTGGATCAGTCTGACCGACCCAAGCACCTGGTGGCACCATCTTCTCCCATCTTGTCCTGTCTCCCCCTTTTCCTCCCTGGCCTTCCTACCAGTTCCATTTTGCCCAGGCCCAGCCACCCACAGACCATACAAGCCCTGCATCCTTCAGTGTTTGTGAAGGGCAATGATCCCCACAGCCTTCAGATCCCTCCCAGCCACGTCAGTGCTCTTTCATGAAAAGAGACTCTATTGACATTTGCGCCTTTGTGACTTTTTTCCCGGCTTAATGGAAAGCCCCCTCCAGCCAGGGATGAGATCCAAGGTCTAGATTCTCCACTGCCACTGGCCACAACCCTCTTTCCCAAATTTCCACCATCTCAGAAGCAAAGCTGAAATCCTTGATCCTGCCAGTGTCCACCGTGGCCACATACTCCTCCACTCTGTAACTCAATGTCCTAAAGGATCCCCTGTCCCAAGTTCCTCTCCTCTATACCTGGAGCCCCTGTGGGGTTGTGGAATAAGAAGAAAGGATGTAGAAGGGTGAACAACAGTGCCTCACAGCCCAACGAGGTGAAAAATATGGTTGAGTCACTCAACAACCAAGAAATACCCACTGAAACCGCTACTCTGCCAGGCACTTCAGAGCCTGGCGATATAATGATGCTTGCCAGTGAGGGGCTGACTTACAAGCTCAAGCTCCCCTGCAGAACACAAAAGAACGAAAGATGCAAGTGGGGGAGTCTGCTCATGGAGGCCCCAGACTCTCCACAGTCACTAGGAGATTATAGTGAGGAACAGTTTCTATCCATAGCCTCTACCAAGCACCAAGGACTCCACCACCCAGATCAGACCCACAGACTAGCCAGCTCCCCAGGGAGCAGCACAGGGCAGCCATTCACAGGTACAAGCAATCTGTCCACACCGGGCTCAGTCAAGCAGCACCACTGAGCTGACAGCCAACTGCACTCCCCCCTAAATCACAGGGCCCTGCCAGGAACTCTAGAGCCACACACTCCTACCAAAACCAGAGCTGAATTTCACAGCAGACTAATAATGCTACTCCCTGCTCAGGACTGCAGCACAGGAAAAGAGTCACACAAAGGTCCCATGAGGCTCCACCCAGCCTTCCTAGCCTCTCAGCCTGAGGAGGTGGCTGACACAAGACATACTCTCCCAGAGACTGGCCCTTCCTTGCAAAACACAAGTGAGCAGAGCTGCCAGATACATATTTCTGGGTGGTGTTCAGGAGTACCATTTTTTGTCTTCAATTCATTTTTGTGACATCTTACAGAAGCCAATTCTTTACTTTCTACTTTTCTTTTACTTTTTTTTACATTCTTTCAAAACTGTTTTATAATATCGGATGGCTCCTTAGGTCTACGTTAACAGCTAAAATGTTGAACCGTTATGGTGCCTGAGCTTGTTCTTCTTAAAAGGAAACCTCTGGACCCTCTCAGCTCCTTACCGCCTCACTAAATGCTAAAACTGGCCTTCAGAGCAAAGCCCTGAAATAAACCACTCCTATGCAAGGCTGCCAGGGCCCACTGTGCAGACCAGCCATCCGACCCAGGCGCTCCTCCAACTCCTTCCTGCTGTCCCTGCTCTGAACACTCACGCAGCCAATATGACAACAGCTTCCCTGGGCAGCACTTTCTGTCCCCAGAGCTGCCAAGTGCCAGGCACGGGGCCGACAATTCATCAGCCTGTGCAGTGACAGAAGGAAGAGCAGACACACAGGCCGTGAGGATGCATGTGTCACCTGCACAATCCCAGCACAAAGGCCCAGTGCCACATCCTGCCTAAAGAAAGTGTCCTCCATGCCAGGGGCTGTCTGCTCAGTGTGGTCAGTGTGTCAGGAGGCAAGAGACACTGAGGCTGACAAGGCGCATGCACGTACCTGCTGCGTGTTTCTCTGGGACTGCAGGCTGGACTGGAGCCGCCGCAGCAGGGGAGCGCCATTCCTAGACAGCCTTTTGAGTAACCAGTAGCTGTGGGCTCGCTCCACAAACTGCTTCTTCCGCTGAATGGCCACCTGATTCGCAATCCTATTTAATCTAAAACATGGAAAAACTCAGAGTTTAGCTTTGAAGCAGTACATTCAAATGTTTTTATCAAAGAAACTAGAAATGAAGCATTACTTTTAATAAAACCACAAGTTCACAATTTAGTCTTCTCCTGAGCCATGATATACATTATTTCTACTATCCCTAGTGATACAAAAACAAAGTTCACAATTCAGCTATTTGAAGATTTCATCTACCAAAATAAGTATCAGATTAAACATCTAAAAAGAAAGAACTGAGCAAAGCTTTAAGTACTTGTGATTCTTTGTGTGCTCTCTCGCCTATTCACCAGCGGCTGGGGCCATCACTGCTGTGCTGAGGCTTCTCAGACTGACACTGTGGGCCTTGGTGCCACTCAACCCTCAAGGAATACAGACGGGCCCACTGGAGGGACAGCAACTGACAGCCAGGGTGGGAAGAGTCTGTTCTGACTAAGTGACAACTGGGCCTCTCCAGACTCCTGAGAAACCTCATTTTTCTAGGGACTACAAAATGCAGAATGGTAAAAACACCTGCATGAGAATGAGGTCCTTATTTAAACCCTTAAAGGCCAGCCAGAGAGGCTTTCTGCTAGAACAAAAGATGGCCCATCATCAATTTGCCTCAAGGAAGCCAAAAAATGATAAATTCAATCATAAACCAGCACTTACTGCAATAAGCAGCTCCTCACCCCCCACCAAACATCAAAAGTTTCAAAACTGTTTTATAATATCGGATGGCTCCTTAAATTAAAATCAAGGAATTTTGAGTTCAACTTTTTGAAGACTTCAAATCAAAATAAACAAGAAACAAAAACATCAGGTAGAAAGCACAGCTCCTTCCTGAGACTGCTCCCAATCTCTCTGCTATAGGTCTCCTGCCCTGAGGCTCTCCTTGGGTCACCAGGACCCTTTCTGTGCCTGCATGCTCAAGGCAGCCCAGGCACCCAGCCCACATCTCCAATGAAGGTGACTGCAGCACACTAAAAGGCTTGGCTTTAGCAAAAGTGGAGTGGGGGACTCTTGGGCTCAGACCATGGCCCCACACAGGTTCTACAACCACAAGTTGGATAGGGCTGGTCATGCTCAGCTCATGGACTATTGCTTGGCACAGCAGTTTGACCACTTCTGACTGTGAAGTGAACTGTGTGAGTCACTACACAGCCCAGAGCACCTGCACCCAGACAGGGATGCTGGGACACAGACCCTTGGGTTCTTTTAATGATCAGATGAGGCAAAACAAATGGAAGTTATGTTTGAGCAATCTGAAGAGCCAAGGAAATGCTGGTTGCAATCCGTTTCATGAAGGACCTCATAAGACCAACCACACCTTCTGCAGCAGCAGGATCTCTGGAAACATGCATAGCCCCAGGGCTGCAATGGAATCACATGTAAAGTGCACCCCAAAAGACAGCACCCAGACACCACAGGTGCAATACTGGCTCTGCCCTCGTGAGCAATGGCTCACCCCGAGGCGGCACCAGGTACACAGGCTGCAGCCACTACCTCCTGGCAACAAACACAGCCACACTCCAACCTGCACCCATCAACCAGTCTAACTACCAGCTTACTAGGAGTGCAGGGTGGAACAACACACCAGACTGCACCAAGGACACGCAATCAACCCAAGCCCAGTCGGGAGTCCGCTGCAGACAAGAACCTGGGAGGACACCCAACAATTAAATTGCAAAGAAGAGACCAAAGAAGAGAGATCAAAAGACATAAATGCTGGATGTGGTCTGTCCCAAGAGTCCATGGACAAGAAGCCTAATTGCCAGCGTGGCAATTTGAAGAGGTGCCCAGTGGAAGGTCAAAAAAACAGCTGCTCTCCACACTCTGGCTTCCTGTCTTGACACACTTGCTCCCACCAGAGGCTAAATCCATGAGGCTGCCCCAGCTTGAACTTGCAGCTCCAAAAAAATGCTGGGTCCTAGAGGATGGGAAGAGGCTAGCAGGGGATGGGGCTGGCAAGGTGGTTACAGGGGTGTTTACAGTAAATCAATAATGCACACATCAGTTTTACAACCTTTCCAATTTTGTATTGTATGTACAAAATTTTTAAATATTCATCAACAGTACACTCAAAATTTTCTCAGCACAGCTAATTTTAAAAGCAAGGTGTCTTCAAGGGGAAGGTTTCAGGTACATTTTGGTGATACAGCCTTTAAAGATAACAATAAACACCTACGCCTTGCAATAGCAGGTTACTCTAAACTTTCTGCAGGGCTTAAGCTTGCCCACCTTCTACCTTCTGGAGAAATTCAAGCATTTAAGTGGAAGTCAACTGATTAACATCAGTTTGTAATTTTTGGTATAACATTTTTTTGGCTTATTTTATTCATTTATTTGGTGCTGAAGATCAAACCCAGGGCCTCATACATGCTAGGCAAGCATTCTTCCATTGAGCCCCAGCCCTTGGTATAATATTTTAAATAGTTTTTTTGGAAGCTAAAACTTAAATACAGTACTACAATAAAACTGCATTTAATACAACCTAGTTTAGATGTGACCAACATTTCCACCACTCACACATATAAAAACAAACCAGGACAAGAACTGAGGGTGAACTTGTCTCACTCCCACAGTAAGTAATGTTTGTCTGTGAAAAGGTTAAGCTTTTTTTTTTTTTTTTTATTGAACTCAGGGGCACTCAACCACTGAGGCACATCCCCAACCCTACATTGTATTTTATTTACAAACAGGGTCTAAGTTGCTAAGCGCCTCGCCGTTGCTGAAGCTGGCTTTGAGCTTGTGATCCTCCTCTCTCAGCCTCCCGAGCAGCTGGGATTACAGGTGCGTGCCACTGCACCGAGCGTGGAAGCTGTGTTTTTTAAAATTCCACTTACTCCAGGGCTGGGGTTGTGGCTCAGTGGTAGAGTGCTCTCCTGGAATGCACGAGGCACTAGGTTCAATCCTCAGCACCACATAAATGTAAAATAAAGATATTGTGTCCACCTAAAACTAAAAAATAAATATTTTTTAAAAATTGCAACAATAAATTCCATTTACTCCAGATACACATCTCCAGTAAGCATCACCTGTGGTCAACTCTCAAGCTGAATACTTGGTGTTTCCATGTGTACTGACAATTTTAATAACTTATCAAGAGGAAACCTAGGTCCACCTGGCATGCACTGGGACAATGGACAACAGAAAGAAAGCAGCCCTGGATAGAAGCCAGATGTGCCAGGTCAAGTGCCAGACAACTCTCAATCCACCACACCACCTTCAAAAGTATGTGCATATCACTTTATGTCCTAGAAGTTACAACTCTCCACCACTGGACCCTGGAGTGAAAAACTCAAAGTGCAAACTGCTTTTTAAAATTACTTTAGGGACTCATGTAAGGAAAGATCTAAAGAATTCAGAATTTGAGAGGGGAAGAGAATGGAAGAGAAGCTTCCAGGCTGCAAAGACTTAAGCCCCCATCTCAACTTTTAATCAAGAGTTAAGGGAAAACAGACTACAACTGATCTCAACAAAGACACGATTCAAAGAAACAAGAAAGAGGCCCCTGAAACCTGGACAGAGATGCCAGAAAAGCAACCTGATATACACCTGTTAAGCCACGACATGCAATGGGGGCGACCAGGGAAGGGTCCCTTCAAAGAGGAAAGATCACCAGAGTGGCAGAGTCAGGTGCTCATTGCATGTCAAGGAGAGGAGATTCCTGGACACCTGTTGACAGAGACTACATTAGCAAAAACTACCTGAAATGAAACATATGGACTGAAAGAGCCAACACTGTTAGGATGCCAACACCAGGATGGGTGCAGCTCAGAGTGGAGCACTGGCCCAGGTGCACTAGGCCCTGGATTCCACCCCAGCACAGCATACAGGAAAAAAGGAACACACAAGGAAGCCTCAGCAAAACCAAAACTTGTTCTTGGAAGGAAAGGCCAGTCAACTTCAGAAAGACCCCTTTTCAAGCAAAAAAGACCAAAACTGTTGGGAAAAAGTATAACGGCAGCCGCATCCCAAGAAAAAAACCCCAACATGGCGCCTAAGGACCTTCTCTTCCTATTTTCCCCCTTTTATCACTGGCATGAAAAGTTCCCGCCAGTGTGAACTCTCCCGCAGGCGCCAATTTCAAATCTCACTGGCGGGAAACCTTAGCCCCAATAAGAACTAATTTCGTGGGCTCTGGAACTGACATCTGGAAGAACTTAATAAACGAGTGACCCATCATTTACCTAAGCCCTGCTACCTCTCCTTAGATCTATATAAAGCCCACAGCCTTTTGTAATAAAGTGGAACTCTCCCCGGCGAAGTGTCTTGTGTGGAGGAATTCTCTCATTCTGGTGCCGAAACCCAGGACACGGGTGAGCTCATTATAACAAGAGCCCCCGTCCCAACTCCAACAAGACACTCCACCCTAGTCTGCTCTTTCAGACGCTGGCTCCCTGCACTGACCACTAATCTGGTTTAGGTAAGTTCCCCCTCCCCGGCTCGCCAACTCTCTTCGGGCTAACAGCAGGAACTGTGACCGTGATTGTCCAGCACACTCCTGACGCCCGATAGGGAGAAGAGAATCCACCCCACTAAGACCTTCACTGGCCACAGTGGACCCTCTGGCGATCCCCACTTCCCTTTTGGGCGAGAGGCTTCTGGGTTTAGACGAGAGGCTCCCCGGTCTCCGCCGAAGCTGCGTCCTGCCAGAGCTGCGTTCTGCTCGGAGCTGAACTTCCGGGCCGGAGCTCCGTTCCTCTCATTCCTGACGCTTTTGCTCCAGTCAAAAACTTTCCTGACGTCAGGTTGCCTATGGCTCTGGCCCTATTGGGTCTCACAGATCGCACTCCACTGGTAACAACCAGGTAGTGCCCTCTGCATTTCCTTGCGAAGGTCGGTCATTTTGGGGATGCCCACTTGATCCCCCATTTGCCCTGAGCTTCCAGAAAGCTATTCTGGCCCGGGGTTTTATCTTTATCCCTCTCTCTCACTCTTATTCTCTCTCTCTCTCTCTCTCCCATCTTTCCCTGTGACCATGGGTGCCTCTTCGTCTGTACCTGAAGCCTCACCCCTCAAATGTCTAATAAAAAATCTGGCCACACTCTCCCTCACACCAGACATCAAGCCCAAACTCCTGATCAAATTCTGTACCCAAGATTGGCCTACATATCCTCTGGATAATGGCAATCATTGGCCTCTAGAAGGCTCATTAGTTCCAAAATCTTCTCCAGGAACTACTGCTAGCGTCTGGAAGGGTGGAAGGAGATTCCCAGGTCTTCCCGTCCTGCCCTCTGCTCTCTGATCCCAACCTTCCCTCTGCGCCCTTCCCTCCGCTCTTCATGTCTGCTCTCCCTTCCAGCAGTACCGTGTCCCCTCCCCCTCCCCGCTGCAGCGGCCCTGTCTGCGCACTTCCCCTCCTCTTCCTCCGCGGAGACATCCCCCTCCCCTCCCTCTTCTTCCAGTCCGCTGCCAGTGGCCCTGTCTGGGTGCTTCCAGTCTGCCTGGCCACCAGACACATGCACTGGTGCTCAACCTTCCCGGTACGGTGGGCGAAACGGGCTGGTAGTGCGCCCTTGGCAGCCTGGAGAGGCCTCAGGATCCCACCTCAGCCGCGGGCGAGCCGCCTTCCTTCACCTTCATTGTCCTTCACCTTCATTGCGCCACGGCAGCTTTCGCTCAAGCCCTTGACTCGCTTGCGCCTCCCTTTTGCCCCCAGTTCCAAAGGGTGGGCAGGATAGGTCCCACCTGGCTGCAATGGGTGGAACTCTCCAGATCCCTCCAAGCCTCCTCCCCCACTCTGCTCACCTCTTCTACTGATAAGCCCTTTTCCCTCCCCCTACTCACGCCTCTCTTCTCCAGTGCCCACACCATCCCACCAATCCCTCTTATCAGATAACCCACAGTTCCTTTGTCCTCTCAGGGAAATAGCTGGTGCTGAAGGGATAGTCCAAATGCATGTCCCATTTTCGCTTCAAGATCTTTCCCAGATTGCAAAACGACTTGGGTCCTTCTCTGCTGACTCTTCTGCTTATATTAAGGAATTCCGATCTCTCTCCCAGACCTATGATCTTACCTGGCACAACGTCTATGTTGTTCTGTCCTCTACTCTGACCCCAGATGAGCAGCCCGAGCCCGCATTCAGCAGGCTGCTCGAGATCATGCTGAACAAATTCGTTTAACAGATATGTCTCTCCCCACAGGTGAAGCAGCTGTTCCCCTAACCGAACCTAACTGGGACTATCAAGATGGCCAACAAGGTCGCCGTCACTGTGCCCACATGGTCCAATATCTTATAGCAGGCATGCAAGCACTTTCTAATAAGACAGTCAACTTCAATAAACTGAAGGAAATTACCCAGAATCCTGATGAAAATCCATCCTTATTTCTCAACCGCCTTACAGAGGCCCTAACCAAATACACTGAGCTGGATCTTGAGTCTCCCTTCAGGGCTACAGTGTTAGCAACTCATTTCATTACTCAATTGGCCTATGAGATTAGAAAAAACTCAAATGAGCTAAGGAGGGCCCTCAGACCCCTATCTGAGATCTGGTGAAAATGGCCTTTAAAGCAGGCTCCATTGCAGAAAAAGGTAACACCCCAAACCCAGGCCTTGGCAGCGGCCCTGAGGCCTACATCTCCAGCAGAAGTTTCAGAGGGGAACCAGCATTCCTCTCCACCAGAGGCTTGCCTCAAATGTGGATGTGAAGGTCACCGGGCTCACCAATGTTCAGACCCATGGCTTACTCCCAGGCCATGCCACACCTGTAAGCAGACAGGACATTGGAAGAGTGACTGCCCCATGGCTGGCCCTTCCTCGGCGCCTCTACACAGGGGTATGACCAGTCAGCCAGCCCTTCTCCTGAACTTTTGGGGTTCGCAGAAGACTGAAGAAGCCCAGACTCGAAGACCCCCATCGCTCTCTCTGAGCCCAGGGTAATGCTCCAGGCAGCAGATAAGTCCATAAGCTTCCTTGTGGACACGGGGGCTACCTATTCTGTCTTGCCTGCCCATTCTAGGCCTCTGTTTCCTTCCCAGGTCTCAGTTATGGGAATTGATAACAAACCCTTCTCCCCAAACAGAACTGTAAAGCTGGCCTGTGTCCTGGAGGGACACCCATTCACTCACTCTTTTCTGGTCATTCCATCCTGTCCATTCCTCTCCTAGGCAGAGATGTTCTCCAATTACTAGGAGCCACCCTTTAACTATACCCCAAGAATACTACCACCCATCTCCTTCTGCCTCTAATCCTTACCCTCTCTAATGACCTGACAGTACCTACTGTGTCACTGCCCCCTGATCTAGTTGATCCCCAGGTCTGGGACAACTCCACACCAGTCATAGCCTCCCACCACTAGCTAGTCCGTATCCAGCTCAAATGCCAAACTTAAATTTCCTTCGAGTCCCTAAGACTCCCCCTGCAACACTCCCATATTTCTGTTCCGCAAATCCTCAGGAGCCTATCACTTGGTCCAGGAACTCCGCCTAATTAATGAGGCAGTTATTCCCATCCACTCGGTGGTTTGCCACCCTCATGCTTTTCTTTCTCATATCCCCCTTTGACCATTCACTTTACTGTCCTGGATCTTAAAGCTGATTTCTTTTCAGTGCCTCTGCATCCTGACTCTTATTACCTCTTTGCCTTCACATGGGAAGACCTTACATTCTTTAGGTCTCAACAGCTGACATGGACAGGCCTACCCCAAGGCTTCAGGGACAGTCCCTACCTCTTTGGTCAGGCCTTGACACAGGATCTAACTGCTGGTGACTTGGGGATAGCACTCTCTTACAGTTGGATAGAAGCCTTCCCTACCTCCAGAAAACTGCTGACACTGTCGCCTCCATCCTCACTGAGCAGATCATTCCTAGGTTTGAACTTCCTGCCTCCATCCAGTCAGACAACGGTCCAGCCTTCACTTCTCAGGTTGTTCAACTAGTGTCCAAAGGCCTGAACAGCACTTGGAGGCCCCACGTCCCCCACTGACCCCAATCCTCGGGTAAGGTTGAGAGGCTAATGGCCTTCTCAGGGCCATCTCACCAAACTTGCTACTGAACTCAGACTGTCCTGGCCCCATCTTTTGCCACTGGCCCTCACCCAAATTCGGGCAACTCCTTGAGCCCCCTCAGGCCTTAGCCCCTTTGAGCTGCTCTATGGGCGCCTTTCTTAATCAACTAAAACTTTCCTGTCACTCCTCCCTCCCCCTTGTGTCCTACCTGCCCTATCTCATACTTCTGCACAAACTCCTAAGAGAACACGCAGACCGGTGTCTTCCTGCACCATCTGTTACTTCTGTTCCAGCACAATCAGGAATTGAATCGGACCCTCTTCAACCAGGTGATGCAGTCTTACGCTGAAACCTCGCTGGACGGGACCTCATACAGTCATATTTCCACCATGCTGGGGCCCACCAAACTCAAAGTATCTCGCCAATCCTCTCCTGTTACTAATCATTAATCTCTCTCAAGCTTCTATCCCAACCCACAGATGGAGCTTCTACATCCAAGTGACATGGCAACAGGATGGCACCACCTACTCTCAGTTTATGGGTCAAGGCGATTACCCTTTCACTGGCTGTAATTGGGCCCTTAATGTTACTGGATTCAACTGGGCCACCTCATCCCACTTATGTTCAGCAATGCTGTCTGTGCTTCATAGCAGACCAAACTGAGGAATCCTGTAAGCACTGGCCTGACACCTATGGCAGATGCCCTTATAATTCATGCAAAAAACGCTTTCTAGATAAGCCTCGCTATGAGAATCGAGCATACACCAAATTGACCTTCTAACAGTGGAAAAGGGAGGTACTTGCTTATTTCTCAGGGATTATATTAATGAACCTTAACAGAACAAAATGTTGTTAAACTGCAGGAATTATCAACCCAATTGCTCAAACCCACCTCCCCTAATCCCATAACGGGGTTCTTCCAATCCTCTCTCACCACGTACTTGCTACCTCTCTTGGGGCCCCTTATTGGGATGCTCCTTTTTTACGCTCTCTTGCCCTGCATAATGAAGTTCCTTGAAACCCAATTACAGAAAATTTCTAATCAAACTTTCAACCAGCTTCTGCTTAGGCACTACCAGCCTCTGATGACCGATGAACCCCCAACACCTTCAAGAGAACAGCTCACTCAGTGCTGAAGCTCACTACCAGGCACAATGGAATGCAACGGACATCGGACAGCAGGAGACAACGAGCCCGGAGAACCTCTTAATCTGCCACCCTGGATTCCTGAGTCTATGTCCTTTTAAGCCTCCTCATGGTCCTTGGCCTCTTCTCTGTCAGTCCCCCAACATGAAACTTCTGCCAAAAACGGACCTTTGTTTTAATTTTTATCTTCATCCTGTTTTTGTTCGCTCTGATCTTCTTCAGGTGCTGGTGACGCCATGACAAGGTAACGCTTCCAATATTTCCTAGAATCTGTTACAGGTCCAGTGGTTGATACCAACAATCTCCTCTATCCAGGACTGGTTCAATGCCATCGACGACTTGTGGCTTCAGGGAACTTTCATAGACTTCACCTCTACCGAAGTAGCTGTCTACAGCCACTGGGTTTTATTTCTGGTTGCCATGATATCCCCAGACCTGCCCGCCCCAAACATTCCTCCACTTCCCCTTCTAGGCCCTATGCTCCCCCACTCCCACAGCCGGAAGCAGCCAGATCTGACTAACAATGCCCTAGTTCCTAAGAAAACAAAAAGGGAGGAATGTTGGGAAAAAGTATAATGGCAGCCGCAAGGCAGGGAAAAAACCCCAACATGGCGCCTAAGGACCTTCTCTTTCTATTTTCCCCCTTTTTTCACTGATGCAAAAAGTTCCCGCCAAAAGTTCCCGGACGGTGTGAACTCTCCCGCTGGCGCCAATGTCAAATCTCGCTGGCGGGAAACCTTAGCCCCAATAAGAACTAATTTCATGGGCTCCGGAACTGACTTCTGGAAGAACTTACCAATAAATGAGTGACCCCGTCATTTACCTAAGCCCTGTCACCTCCCCTTAGATCTATATAAGCCCACAGCCTTTTGTAATAAAGTGGAACTCTCCCCAGCGAAATGTCTTGCGTGGAGGAATTCTTTCAAAAACAATGTAAGAAATGGGAAGGAAAAAAATAATCAGAAACACAATTTAAAATGATCTTATGCCAATAAATTTGAAAACTTAGATACAAAACAAATCTGCAGAAAAATCTTATCTGTCAAAACTGACTTGTGGAGTCACCTAAGTACACCAATAAAATAATCATTTTAGAAACTGATTTAATAGTTGAAAATTTTACTCCCATCCCCAAAAGAACACAAAAAGAAAACTCTCCAGAAAAGGATCTGGCTGAGTGTCCCCCCTCTGCTTGGATGGAAAGAGGAGTTGTAGCCAGCTCCTCAGAGCCTGCAGCAGTGGGGCAAGGGTCATGCACAGCAGGGACACTTGGCCTGTGGGACAAAAGGAGTCCCTGAGGCCAAGTAAGTATGAAAGGTCACAACACACCCAGACCAAGGACACACCCAGACTAAGGACATTGGTTGACCCTGGAAGGTCAGCCACCTCCGAGGGTGCACAGAAAGCTTCCAGGAGAGCACTGCCACATCCTGCAGGGGAGTTCCATAGGAGTTTACAGGCTGGCTGGGCAGCCCTTGCAAAGGGAGAAAGTTACAGACTGTTATTGAGTGACCCTGAAGGCCTGCTGGAGAGGGGAAAACAAAATGATACATGTAATCATTGCCAAATCCAAGTATAGAGTCCACAAAAATTCCACCTTCCGAAGACTTGTCCAGAAACCTGACAGCTTGACCTTAAAACTCTTACAGAATCAGGATCAACACCAAAGCACCTGCAGAGGCAGCAGATCTCACCCTTGTGAACAGGCTGGGCAAGTGCAGAACTCCAAAGAAGAAAACCGATCACGGAGAAAACCTGCAGAGTGTACAAGAGGTGTCATGGATCTCTATGGACAAAGAAGCCACCAAGCAGTGATTATGGAACAAATAACACCCACAATGAAAATTCAAAAATCAACCCTAAGTGGACTAGCAACATCCACTGAACAGCATCTGCTGAGCACTTCCATGTGCTGCCAGGCTAGACGTGGAGTCAGCTCAGGAAGCCAGGCAGGCCAGACCAAACAGAGCAGTAGGATGGCCAGAGGGCAGGCACAAACTAAAGTTGCCACGAGAAAACATTTTCAGACCTCAGAGAAATGAGGATTATTCAAAATCAGACACAACAAGCACAAGTCATGAACACCCTGACCCTAAGAGCTGCCTTTATAAGACAATCCTGACGGAAAGCAGAAGAGATAGCAGCCCACTCCCACTGACAGAGAGTGTCCCAAGGTGCAGGGCAGATTCCTGACCGCGGCAACGTCCTTCAACTCTCACACCTACCAGGGTGGGCACACTGGCCCCTCTGATGCCCAGGGAAAAGATGTGCCAGACTTGCCGCTGGCCTTTTATCACACATGCCCATGCCGAAGAGGATGGCAAGTTCAAGGTCCGCCTCAAGTAAAAAGGGCTGATGGTGCAGCTCAGGGGCAGAGCCTCCTTGGGTTCAATCCCTAGCATAGCTGGGATCAGGATCACATCCTGATCTACAGACAGAAGGACAAAAGAAGAGTAGGTGTGGAATGAGACAGTCACAGCTACACAGGCCCAGGAGGGCCAAGAGATGCTGCAGATGTTCCTACAAAAATGTATTACTAAAGAACTACTAAAGATTCAGAGCATTCTAAAACTCCTGTTAAATGACCCCAGGTTTTGCCTAAAAACATTTTTAGACAAGACATCCAAAGCACAAGCAATCAAAGAGAAAAAAGAGCCACCATGGTAGTACACACCTATACTGCAAGCTACTGAGACGGATCACAAGTTTGAGGCCAGCCTCGGCAACTTAGCAAGACTCCACCTCCAAAAACTTAAATTAAAGGCTGCATAACTCAAGTGTAGAGCTCTTGAACAGCATACCCAAGGCCCTGGGTTCAATCCCCAGTACTAAAAGAAAAAATAGAGATGATAAAATTGGACCTCCTAAAAATTTAAAGACTGTTTTGCTTCAAAGGATACCATGAATAAAGTACTAAGGTAACCCACAGAATGAGAATAAACACTTGCAAATCATATATCTGATGGGAATCTAGTATCCAGAATAAAAAATTAATAGCTGGCCAGGCGCAATGGCACACGCCTGTAATCCCAGCGGTTCAGGAGGCTGAGGCAGGAGGATCTTGATTTCAAAGCCAGCCTCAGTAATGGCAAGGCGCTAAGCAACTCAATGACACCCTGTCTCTAAATAAAATACAAAATAGGTCAGGGTTGAGTGCCCCTGAGTCCAAACCCCAGTACCCCTCCCAGAAAAGAATCAATAACTGAACAGTACGTCAGATAACAAAATAAATAAATAAATAAAGGGGGCAGGGGATGTGAATGGACATTTGTCCAAAGAAAACACACACACACAGACAATAAGTAAGATGTTCCACGGTTTTAGCCATCAGGGAATTGTGAATCAAAGCCACAAATAACTATTGCTTCATATCACTGCATGGCTATCATCAAAAGACAAGGGAATGAGAATGTGCAGCAGTTCCTAAAAATGCTCAGCAGCATTACCATGTGACCCAGCAACTCCTCTCCTGGGAAGAGAAACGAAAACCCAGGTCCACACAAAAACCTGTACACAAATGTTTGATGCAGAGCTGCTCCTAAGTCACAAAGCAAAAACCCCAATATCCACCAAAAGATGAGTATTTTTTTTTTTAAAGAGAGAGAGAGAGAGAGAATTTTTTAATATTTATTTTTTAGTTTTCGGTGGACACAACATCTTTATTTTTTATTTTTATGTGGTGCTGAGGATCGAACCTAGTGCCCCACGCATGCCAGGCGAGCGCGCTACCGCTTGAGTCACATCCCCAGCCCAAGATGGGTATATTTTAAAAACGTAATTTATTGATACAATGGTACATTACTCAGCCACAAAAATGAAGGAAGTACTGATCCATGCTACCACTGATCCACGGATGGACCTTGAAAAAGTTCGCCCAAGAAGCCAACACAAAGGAGAAGCAGTACTGGTTCTGTTTACACAACACTGCCTGAAGAGGCATGCCACCAAGAGAATGGGGGGGGGGGGTCTTTTGGGGTTGATAAAAATGCTCTAAAATTGGTTAAGGTAAAAATAAATAAATAAATAAACAAATCCACTGAACTGTACACTTTAAATGGGTGAAAATTTATGTGAATTGTATCTCAGTAAAGTTGTTTAAAAGAAGTGATAAAACATTTCCACGGATGGGAGCAGTAAAAAGGGTGTGTGTAAGCAAACCTCACCTTCTAACACGGAAGGGCCACATGGGTCCCCAGGGCTATCTGGGGTTATTATTTTCACATATGGTCTACACGTTACTTGGTATATAATGAATGTTATCAGTTCTTACAATATACTAAAATCTACAGTACTAACAAACAAGTCTTTCAATCATTTGAAAAAAATAACATTAATGCATATTGACATACTTTGTATCATAAATTTGGGGGGTTTTTGTTAAGAGAAATAAAAGGGGGCCTTAATTTAAAAGGGTATCTATAAAATCTCCTTCCAATCAGCTCTCCATTGGCAATCCTAGTCTGAGATCAGATAAAAATGAGGAAAGCCCACCTCAACTGTCATTGTCACACTGTCCACAAAAATACTCCAAGACCCACAATGCCATCATATGTAAGTTTTTGTTGTTGTTGTTCTGTTTTTTGGGGGTTTTTTTTTTGTACCAGGGATTGAACTCAGGGACACTCAACCACTAAGTCTCATCCTCAGCCCTATTTTGTATTTTATTTAGAGACAGGGTCTCAATGAGTTGCTTAGGGCCTTGCTTTTGCTGAGGCTGGCTTTCAACTCATGATCCTCCTGCCTCAGCCTCCTGAGCCACTAGGATTACAGGCATGCACCACGGTACCTGGTTTTTGGGGGGGCTTTTTGTGGTGCTGGGGAATAAACCCAGGGCCTTGTGCTTGCAAGGCAAGCACTCTACCAACTGAGCTATATCCCTAGCCCCACCACAACTGGTTTATATGTAAATCTAAAAAAAAAAAATCTAAAAAAAAAATTGAGGGCTGGGGATACAGCTCAATTGGTAGAGGGCTAGTGTCACACACAAGGCCCTGGGTTTAATCCCAGCACCACCAAAAAAAAAACCCTATAGACACAAAATGCCCGTTTTAAAGAATACACTATACACTGAAGGAAGCTACCTAAAAACATATCTAACCGATTCTATTTTCTAAATATTTTTTAGTTGGCAATGGACCTTTATTTACTTATTTATTTATTTATTTGTGGTGCTGAGGGTTGAATCCAGGGCCTCACACATGCCAGGCAAGTACTCCACCACTGAGTCACAACCTCAGCCCCCTAACCTATTTTTTAGAGAACAAACCATGAACTTTCACTATGATGCTCAGGAAGTCCTACATGAGAGGTGAGGTAAGGCCACGCAGGCCAGGGTCCTGTCACAGGGACTCATCCAAAAGCACCAGCTGGCAGAGTGCCACCACTGCACAGAAAAGACCCAAGAGCAGACAAGGCTCTGTCAGGTAGAAGGGTGGCCTACCTCAACTGGGTGGCTTGGTGCAAGGCCACAACAGGGCAAGAGACAGGGTAGGACCCCAAAACCAGCAGGCCCAGCCATATGGCCGACAGCACCCAACTCACACCACCCTGAAGGACGAACCCGAAAGCCTTCTGACCCTACACCAAGTGAGAAAAGCCTGATCCACGTGGCTACACTAGTTACGATTTTAAGAGTCCACACACATTCATGGGTGAAATTACATGACTGAAACTTCTCCCTTCTCCACAACAGAAGGGGAGGACAGGTGAAAGAATCCTGACCAGGTACATGAACTTTTGAAGCTAAGCTGCAGAACCGGTGGGTTCTCTCTAAATATTTCCTTATCAAAATATACATATTTTTACAGACATCACTGAAAATAAGAAGCAAGCCAAGGGGACGAGAGGTCCAAGAACTAGTGCACACAGCCCAGGGCAAGACACACACCCAAGTCCCACCCAGGCCAGAGGAGGGGTGACAGGGCCAGTCTGTAACTAGCAACTCACACGCACAGTGAAAGAGTGTGGCCACTCTCCCACTCTGAATCCCACCTCAAGACAGCTCCTGCGGAGGGCGCCTTCTTCACACTGGGTTCTCCGGCTTCAGCCAGGTTGGCACCAAACAGCAGCCGCGAGGGGTCAGGCGCATGAAGACCTGAGGACAGAAGTCCAGGCCACAGTGTGTCCACACACTCACAAGAGCCTACCCAAACAGAGCGCTGCTGGGAGGGAGACCAGAAGACTGCAGGGTCCCAGCAGCCACACATGGTACTAGGGCCACACCGAGTACTTCAGAGGAGGCTCCACTGCTTCTCGTTTGAAAACTCCTTGGGCTGAACCATATTTTGACAAATAAAAATGTTTGTTTTGCTTTATTAGAGAGAGAGAGAGACACAGAGGGGCTGGGGCTGGGGTTGTGGCTTGCTGGTAGCAAACCTGCCTGGCATGTGTGAGGCACTGGGTTCAATTCTTAGCACCTCATCTAAATAAATAAAGGTCTAGCAACAACTAAAAACAAAAAAAGAGAGAGAGGGAGACAGAGAGAAAGAGAAAAGGAGGGAAGGAAGGAAACTCCTGGGTAAATATGAGAAGCCAAAGAAGAGACACCAAGAACCACCACTGCCCAGGCGTGGGCACAGCTCCAGGTGCACTCTCCAGAGCTCCCACTCCAAGCATCCTTTCTGGAAAGCAGAGTCCGACACTTTCTCCTTTCCTCCCTAACACCTCTGCGTGGTCGAACTTTATAGCAGATGCGACTCACAGGACAGTTCAGGTCAGAGTGGCAAGAGCCTTTCCCCTCACAGTATGGATACACAAAAATCACAGAATCATGAAAATGAGAGACAATGTCATTTAAAATATTATTTTATGCCCTCAAAGCCTGAAAAGCCCAGAATTTGCTTCTGGATGCAAATGCACAACATCACCGACAGACTCCCACCAACCCCACCACCCCACCCTGGCTACTGTAGCACACACCCAGTGGTCAAGGTCTCCTTGGAGGCAAGAGTCCAATTTTATTATCAATCTCACTGATGGGTGGCTACTGAGGCACAGCTGCTCCCGGGACCCTAGGCCTCCCCGCCACACCCACGTCTTGCTGTAGCAGGTGTCATGGAACCTCAGGCCTTCCCGGTACACACTGACATCAGCACAAAAGCTAAGAGAAGGCAAGGACCCTGGACTGGGAGGCTGGAGGGATGGACACTCATCTTCCTGTCCTCATGGGAAAAACCAAGCAGGAACCACCACCAACCCCCAGTCTGGGCCTACACAAACTAAGTCTCCCTGCAGACGTCTGATCATACTAGGTGGGCGCACACCCAGCACACACCACAGCATCCAGGCATGACTTAGCAAGCCACAGAAGATGCCAGACCAGCCCAAAACAAAAAGCATTCTTCAAGAACAGCATGGAAGAATGAAAGAAAATGAGGAAAAGCCGTGGGAGTGTCCCACTCCAAGGATGGAGGGTCACCAGTTTCAAGCAGCAACTGGCTTAGGACTGGGCCTAGACAGGAGGAGGGGGAGGCTAGTGGGACACCAGTGTCTTTCTCCAGCAACGGAATGCCTGGGGACCTGGGCCACATGAGGCGAACTCCTGGCACAGTGCAACCTGCAAGTGAGGGACACGCCCACACAGTGAAAGGACAGCAACGGGTAACTGCTGACTGCTGACTGGCTTTATTCTCCTTATTTTGCAATATTTTGGAAATTTTTTTAAAGATTTTTGTAAGTTAAAAGTTATTTCCAAATCAGAACTGAAAGCAAGGTCCTTGCTGCATTCCTTGGGGATCCAGAAGAAAGTGCCTCAGTGGCTCTACAACAAAGTCCATTGTCCTGCTGTTTTAACTACAAGCAAATTCAAGCATGCCAGTCCCACCTAGAAGGGACAGTGGCAGGACAGCAGCACTAACCTGCCCCCACTGTTAAAGAAAACCTCGAATAAATATTCGACCCCAACTCTGCCCAAACCAATTTACTATGGTTGAGAGTGACTAGAAATGGAAAGTCAGCCACTCTCGCCAAGTCCTCTCCACCTGGGATGCTTCAAAGAGGCCAGGCCCAGGCAGGAGAGGCCTGAGATACCAGGAGCAGAGCACAGTCGGCAGGTTTTGCTTCAAAAAGTAGGGGGATAGGGCTGGGGATGTGGCTCAAGTGATAGCGCGCTCGCCTGCCATGCGTGCGGCCTGGGTTCGATCCTCAGCACCACATACAAACAGAGATGTTGTGCCTGCCGAATACTAAAAAATAAATATTAAAAAAAAAAAAAAAAAAAAGTAGGGGGATACCTCAGAGAGCACAAGGGCAGTGCCAGGCCACACATCCTTCCAGTATCCAGAGCCGATCTGTTTGCGGATGTCCTGTCTCCCCTCTTAGGTGTGCCTCACTCCTCCAACCCAGGAGAGCCAGAGAAAGCACCAGAGCCAAGGAGGGCAGAAAGACGTCTACACCAGGCAGCAGGAGTCCTCAGGCTGCTTTAGCAGTGAACACTGGCCCTGAGCTCCACAAGGTACCTGGCGCCCGACCCTCGGCTTTTTCCTGTCAGTTGTTGCTATGGTGCTTCTCTCCCCACAGGGCTACTTCAGATACAAGTCACGCGCAAGGAACACTGCCACCTGCAGCCACAGGCGCCCACAGCCCATCCACAGGGGTGAACTCAGACAGCATTGCTCTCAGAGCCTCCAGGACAGGCCTTCCACCACCCATCCATGGCAGATGAAAAGTTACAGAATTTGGATGTTCTTTTGACATGACAGGCTACAACCTGATAACCCACTCTAGGTTGACACATTTTAAGTCAAAAATGCACTTAATGCACCTACCCTACCAAGCATCCTCGCTTAGCAACATAATACCCCGTGGATACCCACTGTCCACTCTCTGCGCACTGCCCAGCATCTCCAGAGTGTGTCACACTGCGTGAACACTAGCCAGGAAAAACAACAATCCAAAATTCAAAATGCTGTACTGAACAAGTTTCATTTTCACACACATTATTTTCAAAATATCGTAAATAAAACCATCATTAAGTCAGGCAGCATCAGTATAATAAAATTAACTGCCAGAAACATGAAGGGAAAACAAAATAAAACGCAAAACCCAAGCCAGTTTTTACAATTTATTGATTGATTTACTTATTTATTCTGGTGGTGCTGAGGGTTGAACCCAGGGCCTCACTCATGCTAGGCAAGCTCTCTACCACTGAGTTACATCCTCAGCCCCCAGAACTTTGTATGGTCACACTCAAAAAAGTGTGACATGCCCCTGATAATGAAGTGTCAACTAGGCACTCGTGCTTACTTCGGTCCTCATCTGGTGGCAGCAGGGCAGAGGGTGCCCACCAGCAGCAGCAGGGCCCCACCGTGAACACCACACACGAGGAACACCATCATCAGTTACCCAATAGCATGCCCACTACCCAGGCTTCTGCACTGGATAAACTAGGCACAACGATCCCAGTAGCTAAGGGTACCCACGACTGCATTCTGAGCCCAAGCGCGGATCAGAGCAGACATGAGCTACCTGGCTTCTCTTCTTCTGAAGAGAAAGAGTACCCCAGGCTCAACCCAAGCAGGAGTTACCAGGTTTGATGTTTTAAGGGACGCAGAGCTCATGACTCTAAAGGAACCTTACCTGACCCTTCTTTCCAGAACATTCCCTGACTTGTCCCATCTCCTATCCCATGAAACAGCATGAAATGGATGAGTGAGCAGAAAACAAATTCCACTGGAGAAGCAGAGGCAAATGACTCTCTGAACAAGCATCAAACAAGGTGCAGCAGCGCACCCCTGTAATTCCAGCAGCTTGGGAGGCTGAAGAAGGATCTAGAGTTCAAAGCCAGCCTCAGTAATTTAGAACCTAGTAATACCGTCTCTAAATAAAATATAAAAAGGGCTAGGGATGTGGCTTCGTGGTTAAGCACCCCTAGGTTCATTCCCCAGTACCCAAAACAAAATCATCAAAATGTGATTTTTCTTAGGAAAAAAGTAAAGGAAAAAAGGAATTTTGTCTTCTAATTTAGACTCTCCTTCTTCTGTCTTACCCAATTTTAAATATAGTCACAAAGAGCATAAGATTTCAGTCACTGGGGACCACACATAAGAAGATAGTTCCATAAAAGTATGACAGACTGGAAATTCCGATGACCAGTCCCCTCATAGTATGGTCACTTTTTTTTTTTTCCTGAAGACAGGGTCTCACTATGTTGCTCAGACTGGCCTAGAATCCGTGCTCTCAAGCAACCCTCCTGCCTCATCCTCCCCAGTAGATGAGACCACAGGGATGTGCCACCACATCCACCATCAATATAATGTCTGTGAGGACACTGGTGTAAAGAACCTGCTGCACTGCTTGTTACAGTACAGCAAATATAGGCATGCACAGTACATAGTACTTGACCATGAAAATCAGCAACGTCAGTGGCTGGTGTATTTACTAAACTATATTTTTAACGATTGTTTTGGAGTAAATTCTTGTTACAAAAAAAAGTTTATAGTAAAATAGAATGCATCAGCTGCAGCCTCTCATATCTCATTTACCACGTGACTGACCCAAACCATCCAGGCTTCTGATGGTAGAACAAGGACAGGATCACTACTGACACATATTTCTCAGATGGCACCGCCACTTAGTGGCACATACCTATTCTTGTTTCTGTGTTGGAAACCTTTTCTTAGAAGAAGATGAGGAAGGAGCTGAGGACATAGCTCAGTTGGTAGAGTGCTTGCCTCACATGCACAAGGCCCTGGGTTCAATCCCTAGCATCACCAAAAAAAAAAAAAAAAAAAAAAAAAAAAAGTGAGGAAGACACAGAAACAAGGGAGCATGACTCTTGAGATACTGCCACAATTGTTCCAAAACCTCTGCAGCTGCCCACCAGGCTTGAAGGCTGAGACCCTGCAGGCATAACAATAAGAAACCCACAATGTCCAATCAGAGCAGAAGACAGTACATCCTCACACAGAGAAAGCCAAGCAGCTCGACAGCTGGGCTGGGGCAGGTGCCACCAGAGAGCTCCAAATGAGTCATCTGGGCAGCCACTGATGAAAACAGCCCCTGTAGCACCAACTCCAGAGGAAGTTCCCAAATGGGTAGGCAAAACCAGGAATATCTTTATGATGTTCACAATCTATAGCTTAAGAGAAATAAAATGCAATCTTTGTGATATAGAAATGCTAAACATTAGAAAATTATATAAGGAAGATACTTTCTCTAAAATCTCTAAACAACCACTTCAATGGATCAGGCCTGTGTCCTCCTTCCATGTGATGGGTCTTCTGAGCTGATCTGGACACGTGCTCTGGACCCAGAGGCCAAAGGAAATGCAAAGCCTGAACAACTGCACATGGAACCCCAACCAAGGGTGCAAAAACACCAAAAGCAGAATCTCGGGCTTAAGAAGGGCCACCAGATCTGCTGCAAACTCAGCCATGGGCAGCAGCCAGCAAACCTCAGTCTCCAACAACACCCATCACAGTGCTCAGGGCCTGCCCTTCACATCTTGCAAGGTGGGTTGAACATCTGATACAGCAGAGCACAGGAAGTGGGAACCTGTCCCAGGGGGCAAGGTAGCCTGAAACACCAGCATCTCTGGGAGACCTGGCACTCAGACAGTAAGGCCTCAAACACACTTGCTCAGGTGTGCCTTTCTGTCTCTGCTCAAAGCTGGATGTTTCTTTCTAAACTTGGTGAAGGAAGGAAGGAAGGAAGGAAGGAAGGAAGGACAGACATCACCCAGACTGCAAAGCCACACCATCTATTCTGAAATATTCAGATCCAAAGCAGCCCTGGCCACTACGGCCAGGAGTGCCCACATCCTTCCCCTTGCCAATGCTTTCTCCTGCCCACAGCCCTGCCCACCTGATGGGCTCTGCTGTCCCAAAACCTAAACAATGGGAACCACAGGACTGGGATGTGAAATGCCAACAGGCCCTGCCCTCACAGAGAAAGGAGCACTGCTAGTTTTTCCCTTTTGGAGATTGCATTTTTGTTTCACTTCAATTTTGGTTAAGCTGAAATTTTTAGGCCTCTTAAAAAAAGGCTCTTGATACATTCCCATCATTTCTGATCACAAGTAGGAATCCCAGTTAAAGTCTTTCAGGTCAGGCTGACTGATCTGTAAAGACAGGCACCTTGGTTTTGACAGGGGTCTTCTCTGAAGGAGAGGGACTGTAAACACATTTTACTCACTTTGAACTTACAATTCTGTAATGACTATGTACAGCTCTGTGATAAAAAACCATTTGGGGAAAAGGTCAGTGAAATAATACAACATTTACAGAAATTATTTTCAAACTCTTAACTGCTAATACAAAGTTAGTCTTCATTCCTATTAGGGTGAAACCTGTTTTCTAAGTGGAAGACTCCAGCACACCCCTAGCCCAGCCAGTGAGCTAGCTTGCTGTACACCTGCGGCACATTAATCACAGTGTACTGATAGGCATGAATAACTTCAAACCACTACAAACCTTGGGAAATAACACATAAGGCTAACAACATTCAATGTCAAAAACACTTAGTAATAAAAATATCCTGCATGTCTATCTTCCACTCATTCGCAGAAAAGTACAATTTTATTAATGCATGTGCTCCATCTGAAAACAAAGCAGTTTGCAAGAAGACACCATAAAAGCACCTGAAGGAGCAACTTTCCTCTGCACCTCACTGTCTCTAGGCATTACCAACCTGACCAGACTGTTCGGAAGACCACACCCTACACAGAAGCTGTGTCACTTCCTCAAAGTCCAGGAAGTGTTCACGTGGGTCCAAAAGGAGCCAGGTTCACCTGGAAAAGGAGTGCTTTCTTGTCACTCACAGGCTCCAGTGTAAAACTCATCCACTCACTTACCTTATATTCGCAGGCAAAAAGCCTTTTTTTGTTTTTTTGGCAGTACCAAAAGACTGGACTCTGGGCCCCTCACATGCTAGGCAAGCACTCAACAACTGAGCTACAGCATCAATCCCCCCCAGCCTTTTTTTAATTTATTTATTTTATATGTTTATTTTTTAACGTGGTGCTGAGCATCAACCCAGGGCCTCGCACGTGCTAGGCAAGCGCTCTACCACTGAGCCACAACCCCAGCCCACCCAAATACTTTTCTTAAATTTTATTCTATTTTGAGATAAGATCTCACTAAGTTGCCCAGGCTGGCCTTGAACTCATGATCCTACTACCTCAGCACCCTGAGTAGCTGGCATTACAGGGGTGGCCTCAGGCCCACTGGCAAAGAGCATTTTTCAAGATAAGGGAACAAACAGAGCAAGTCAGTAACAACAAGAACACGTCAAGAAGATACAAGTGTGAGATGGAGACAGACCAAGACATATACAGGAGGATCCGAAACCACCCCTGGGTCACATAAAACAGGGCTGGGCTAGATTCCAACCACCAGGAACCAACACCAATCAGAGAGCACTTCTATGGATCAAGCAATGTTTGCACTACTAAAGAAACTATCTGCCGGCTATGGAGGTGCACACTTGTAAACCCAGAGGTTCAGGAGGCTGAGGCAGGAGGTTCAAGCCAGCTTTAACATTTAGTGTCACCCTAAGCAATTTAGTAAAATCATCTCAAAATTTAAAAAAACAAAAGGTCTGGAAATACGATTCAGTAGTTAAGCCCCTTGGGTTAACCACCCAAACCGAAAGAAAAAAAAAAAAAATGAAAGAAAGAAATTATCAGAAAAAATGTCCTGCCACAAAGCAGGACAGCGGGACAGAGAAGACCATCTCCTTCCCACAGCTATCACTCTCAACATAAATCCCATTCTAATCTCCACTTCAGGGGCTGCCTTATTGATCAGTTTCACTTTTCCAACCAATTGTGGGATGGCAGCCACCATGAGGCAGAGATCTTGATGCAGTGAACACTAGTGTGGCCATCGTTACCATGACCGCATCTGGCTTATTCTGCAGACCAGTTAGGCACTAAGGAAACTGCAAATCCTCCGCAAGTCTTTTACAATACCACTGCCCCCGAAAGTGAGTGCAAGGCACTTTAGCTGACTACTACAAAGTGGGAAGGCCATCTGGCAGGGCTCTCGGCAGGCGTGAACCCACGTCCCCCTCAGGTACTCAGGTCCCCCACTCCAGGCTTACTCTTCACCCAGTGTTCAAACGCGCTTACCTCTGGGGGGGAATATATGGGGCGCACACAGTCGGCATGACTGCACAGGGCTCAGCCAGCGCTTTCTTAGCCTTTTTTGCTTTCTTCCTGACTTTGGACGTGGACCTGACCGTTTTGACTGAGCTCTCTTTACGACAGACGCCATTTTTCATTTCAACATCCCCGTAAATGTTCAGAGGCCTCCGTGTGCAACCAGGAGGCGTGTGGACGTCACAGTAAGCGGTCTTTCTGACTGAGAAGGTGGTGCTACCACCAGTCAGTTCCTTCACAGGCTCCATTTTCATATATAGGCCAGCCTTCTGGGCACATGTCACGTGGAATGCTGTGTAGCAGTTTGCTTTGTGGCACTGGATACAGGCGCCCACGCCCTTCTGCTTACAGAGGTAGCACGTCAATTTCCACCGGGCCGGAGGGATGTTCCTCACACCGTCGATGGGTTCGATGAACACCGTGTTGGCAAAGCCAACCTCTGGGATCCACAGGGCACACACCACATGGCCCCAGCGGTCGTCGTCCGTCTTTTTGAAGGCACCGCCCTTGTTGGGGCACAGCACACAGTCCGCGGGACGGGACCGGGACTGCAGGCAATGGCGGCAGAGCCACTGGCCCTCAGGGATATAGGGCACGCCATAGCACTCCTGGTGCACGGCCAGGTTGCACATATCACAGAAGAGGATCACATTGCTGTTCTGACACTCCCCATCCATGCAGATGCAGCATACAGCATCCTCATCAATCAGGGACTGCTGCTCCCCCTGCTTCTGGTTCTCGCAGTATGACTCCTTCTCAAAGCGGTCCATCAGGAACTCAAACATGTTCTGCGACACAGCAGAGACACAATCACCCTTCCGCTTCTCATTGATGATCTCCAGCCAGGCGTAGTCCTCCTCATCCATGTCATACTCCACCTCATTGTCCAGCTCCTCAGCCGACTTCTCGATGAATTTGTAGTACATGGGGGGCCTCCTGGGCGCAGATGGAGGGCTGTACTCCACAATCCGAACCTTGGGCTCAGGAAGGGCACTGGCTGAGGCTGGTGTGCCATGGGTGCTAGGAAGGGCTTCATTTTTCTTTTTGACTCTGTTGTTTTTGTGACGCTTAGTTCTTAAGCAAACAGGTGGCCTCTCGCTATTTTCTTTATTGCTGTTGCATTCACTCATTTCTTGAGCAGTGAGGTCATCTTCCAATATGATCTCCAGGGGATCAAAAATACTGATCCGATGCAAGCGCCCTTCAATCTCTATCTCAACCATCCTTTGAGCTTGAGCGTACGTCAACGTTTCTCGGGTGGGAGAGTGTTTAACACTGCATGGGGAGGAAGGATGCCTCGCTGCAGAGCCTCGATGACATCGTCCTTTCCTCCTCATTTGGCAATAATTACCTGAAATAGAATCAAAGGAAAAGTTAATTCCATGTAGAGTGACAAGAGACTGGAGAAAAGCACACAAGTATGCAGAGGGCAACGCCCCCAAAGTGAACTCACAGTTAACACACTTCTGAAGTTTCCCAACTCCTACTCCTAGGAGTCATGACTAACTTCAAGAGTGTCCCAGGACTGGAAATGGCAGCAGGCGGAGAGGCAGTACAGGACAGCAAGGGCCCTGGTCCCCACCACTCAGCCAGTTACCTGTTTAGACCAAGCCAAAAGTAACCCAGAGAACAGCAACAAGCACTGCAGAGCAGCCCAGGATTCAGCCCACAAATGCAGGAGTGTCATTCTGGTGTACAGACAACCCACTGGGGAAACCCATGCACAGAGCTTGAGCCCACCAGGCTCAGAGTCTGTGGCTACAAGGTAGATTTGTTCAGTGGCTACCTGGTCCTAACAAAGGCCCCTATAAACTCCTCTCTCCACTGCTGCCCAGCAGAGTGCCCCTGTGAGCCCATAGTCCTCACAGCACCTGCACTGGGAGCCAGAAGCTTCTGTTCATGTCCCAACAATGTAAGCCTGTCCATCCTCTCCACAAAAACGTCCTCCACACACACACACACACCCAGACCAGGGCCACCAGCCACAGCAGGACCCAAAAGAACCCTATACTGGCCTGTGGGGACATCACCACCTCTGGGTGGCCCCATGCAGTTTCTGCAGGCAGTGCCATTCTGCCCCTTCCCCTCAGGGTGACTTTTCAGCCATGGCTTGACCACTACACTAGACCTTCTCTTTCTTTTTTTTTTTTTTTTTCAAATAAACCCAGTTATGTACAACATGCCAAAGTGCATCTGTTCTTCCTGACACATTTGCAAATAAGATGCTCAGCTCCTGCTCCACAGCAAGAGTGGACCCTCCCAAACCCCATGCTGCCAAAAGCCGCACACTGCCTACACACACTATGAGGGTCCCCATTGCTGGCTCAGGTGGCCATGTTCTGGCCACAGAAGTTTATTAGAATCTGCTCTTTTCGTTATTAGCCTATACCTCCACCTTGTTGTGGTGGAGACTTCTACTGTTTAAAAGTCACCGACTGCATCTATTTCCAGTTCTCCCCAGTATGGCTTGATGTCTAGGCACCTCATGTGAAGACATGCCAACCACAGACCTCTGCCTGCCCCACAAGGCAGCACCTTGGGCAACAATGACAAGGACTGCTCAGACTCCTTCCCCCCACACACAACCACGAGTTAATAACAGGGAACAGAATGACTTTTGAGTGACTGACTCACAAGTACTTCAAGATGAAGCCCACATCAGCAAAGCCCAGCATCAGGTACCTGAGAGAGTGTGAAGTCACAGCTTCAGTGATCTAGCTGATCTTCAGGAAATCCCCTCAAAGAACAGACTTCACTTTCTAAGGCCAAAAAGGAAATTCCAGCAAATCCTAAATGCACTTTTAAAGACAGACCCTTCGGGTTGCAAAAACCTGCATTTTATATAGAAATCAGATAGTAACTTCCTAGAGAGGACATCAAAGACTGGTCAGTCAAATCCTGAGTCACCTGTATCTGAGGGGGCCTCCAGATGCAAATTCAAACCTGGATTCCCAAACAGCTGCCACAAAGCCACGCCAGCAGCCCATGCCATGGCTTTTGAGGCGAGCTGGATGCTGCACCCAGGGTCAGCCTAATGTGTCATCACTGAGGTGAGGCAGAAGCAACAGCTGGTCACTCACCAGATTAAAGAAAATGTGTAATTTTCTCCTCTACAACAAAGTACCAAGTGGCTCTAACTGCAAGCAGCCCTTCAACCCGACCCTCCACGCTCCCAGCAGCTCCGTGGTCCCAAAGCGCCACCGTGACCAGAGAAGCAGAGAAGAGCGGGCACTGGAGCACCGTCCACAGTGGCCGCGACCTCATCTGCCTCTTCACTTCCCAGGCCCCCGGCTGAGCCTGGCCGGCACCCGAGCCCTCCGGGCACTCCGCAGGGCCGCGACCGCCCGCGACCCGCCCCCGACGAGCGCCGCTGCCGAGGCCCCGCGCGGCCCAACCGGCGGGAGGCCACTGCGCGGGCGTTTCCTGCGGGCCCGGAGCGGCCGCGGGCCTCCGCCACAGGGCGCCCCTCGGGCGAGGCGCCGGCCGGCGTGGGCGCGCCACTCGGCAGGTCACGCCCAGCGTCCCCGGCCGCGGACACCGGCGCGGGCCGCCCGGGCTCCCCGCGAAGCTACGGGCCCACAAAGGCCGCGCGTCGCGCCGGCTACCCGCGCAGCGGCGCCGGGCCTCCCCCGCGGGCCGGCTGGACAGAGGGGGCTGCCTCGGCCGGCGCCGACCGCGCACAGGGGCCCGGCCCGGCGGTTACATAATGGGCCGGCGAGGCGCGGGCCGGGCGGACGTGGGCAGCGCCCGGGACCCGCCGCCTCCCGCCCCGGCCCCGCCCGCCCGCCCGCCGCCCCGCCGCGGCCTCCTCTGCTTCCCGGGCCGCCGCCCGCCTACCCGGCCTCCCGGTCCCGATCCCGGCCTCCGCGGCGGCCCGGCCCCCGGGCCCGATCCCGGCCTCCCCCGCCCGGCCTCCCCCGCCCGGCCGCCCGCGGACAATGCGGAGCCGCCGTCGTCGCCGCCGCCAAACATGGCGCCGGCAGCGCCGCCCGGGAGGCCGGAGGCGGGCGCCGCGGGGCCGGGACGCCGCCGCCACTCACCTTCTGGGCGCCGCGGCCGCGGGAGCCCGGCGGGCGGGCGGGCGCGGGGGCCGGCGCGGCCGAGGCGGCGCTAATGGCGCCGCGGCTGCTCCGCCAACGGCCGCGCTGCGGGCCCCGCCGGGCTCCGGGGCGCGCTCGGCCGCGGCGGCTCCGGGCCCGCAGGGCGCCGCGGCTCGGGGGTGGGGCGCCGGCGGCAGCGGGCTCGGGGCCGCCGGAGCGGCGCGGGCGCGGGCGCGGGCGCGGGCGCGGGGCTGCTCGGACGCCGGCCGGACCGCCGCTCGCTCCCCAGCGAAGCAAACAATGCGGCGAGCGCTCCGCCCGGCGCGCTGCGTGCGAGACGCGCCCCGCCCGCCGCCGCCATGACGCGCGCCGGGCTGCCGCCGCGGGGGAGGGGCGGGGCGGGAGGAGCGGAGGCGCGGCCGCGCGGAAGGGGACCGAGGGGACGGCGGGGTGAGGGGCTGCGGGACCTGAGGGGGACGGGGGACGTGAGGGGACCTCAGGGGGACCTGAGAGGGACAGGGGGACCTGAGGGAACCTCAGGGGGCCTGAGAGGGACAGGGGGACCTGAGGGACTCAAGAGGACCTAAGGAGGCCAAGGGACCTGAGGGACCCCAGAGGACCTGAGGGGGATAAGGAGGTCGGGAGGGCTTGAGGGGGCCAGGGGACCTGAGGGGGCGGGCCAGGGGCACCTGAGGTGGATGAGGGGACCTGAGTAGACCTGAGGGGACCTGAAGTGGCTGAGGGGACCTGAGGGGGCTGAGATGGCTGCAGGGGCTGCGGGTGGATGGAGCACAGGGTCCTGGGGGACCAGGAGGCTGATCCCAAAGAGCTGGGGGTCCTCACAGTGTGGGGTGACCAGAAGGGGGTTCCTGAGAGGTGGAGCAATTTCCTGAGAATGCAAGGTGACTGGTGATTCCTATGGAAGGGACTAAGCGGGCACCAGAAGTCAGGGTCCCCAGCAAGCTGCTGAGGGGTGAAGCCCAAGAGGGGTATATTCCACCTGGAGGCCTCAGGGTTAGGGAGGTGGCTCTGAGGGAAGAGGGGGCCTAGGAAGTGGGATCCCTGTGGGAGGGTCATCAAATCCCTGGGAGTGTGTCCTTCAGTGGTGGCAGTAACCAGGACTTGGGGCAAGGGAGGCTGGACTAGGAGTGGAGGAGCACTGGATGGGTGGGCAGGGTGCTCCAGCCCAGACCTCCCTTGAGAGTGTTGCACACCAGGTTCCAGGTATATGACCCCCACCTGGGGTTTGGTAAGCCCACTGAAGATGTCCGGAAACAGCCCCTGTGGGCAGCTAGGAGACCTGCACCTTGGTCTTCAACTGGCTGCTGCTACTTTGGCCTAAACTCTTAAATTAATTCAGTAGTTTTATTGGTGACTTTCATTCTAAGATTAAGTCCCAAAATGTTTCAAAATGAGAGAGAAACCTAGATGGTTCTTCGGTTTCTTTCAAGGATTGATTTGTGATTGGTACAGATGGTGTTGAAGGAGCTCCTAGCAGGGTGGGGAGCCCTATCTGTGGTATTAGGGCAAGCCCCTCAGAAAGAGGGTCTGTCTACCCCAGGACAGAGGTTGGGTCATTCTGAGCCAGAGAGACCTCCCTCCACATGGTAGGCAGGTCAGGACCACTGCTCAGGATGCTCCACCAACAGCCTTATAGAGCAGGGTCGCCTTGTTCACCTAAGCAATCCAGGTGGGAGCTGGAGCCCCACAGTCCTGTGGCTGGCCAGCACTCCTGCCCCACTGCACCCAAAGTACAGATCCAGAAGTAAAGACATAGCACCACAGCCAGGGTCACCCAGTGATCAGTCCTGAGCAAAGTCCCACCTTCCTATCCATAAGGAAAAGGTTTCTCTGGCTCAGAAGGACCAGAAACTGGAAATCCCTCCAAACACAAAATTCAGCTGTGGTGGAAGCAGGCCCAGCCATGGGGCCCTGACCATGGTGCAGCACCCAACCAGGAACTGCAAACACTGTCTCTGCTCCACAGGTGTCTGCTTATATGAGACTAAATGTGCCAGGGAGATGGAGGTAAGTGCACTAGGCCTGCACCTTTCTTCCTTCCACCTTGGGGAGAACAGATCCAAACCAACAAGCTAGAGAATCTCCCATGACACAAGGGAAAATGGGACAGTCTCATGACAACCTGAAAAGACAGGAAACCTTTCTTCACAAAACAGGAGATAGAGACAAGGTGAGGCTTCTCAGACAAAAGAGTGATGTTCCAAAGGAGTGAAGAAAAAAAGTCACACACACTGACCTGTCAGAGTGACATTCTAAAATTCCAAGGACAAAGACACCAGCTTAAGAAGCCTTCAGAAAAGAGGATCTTCTTTAGAATTAATCAGACACTGTATGGAAGAGGAATTGTCAAGATTTTAATAGAATTGAACTTAAGAGTTCTACACAGTAAAACAGCAAGACAGACATTCACAGCCCATAAATATCCAAGTTTACTACAACACATCTCTAAAAAAGTACTAAGAGAATACAATACCTGTTTTACTCAGCTTTTCACCCTGTGACCAAAGACCTAACAGGAACATCTGGAGAGGAAAAGTTTATTTGGGGGCTCATGTTTTCAGGGGTCTCAGTGCATAGATAGCCAACTCCATTCCTTAAGGAGATGAGGCAGAACATCGTGGCAAAAATGTGTGATGGAGGAAAGTGGCTGGGGATATGGCACCCAGGAAGCAGAGAGAGAGAGACTCCCCTTACCATGAAAAAAAGTATACCCCAAAGGTATGCCCCCAATAACCACCTCCTCCAGCCATACCCTTCCTGCCTACAGTTGACCCCCTATATTAAGGGACTGATTCACTGATTAGGTTAAGACACCAGACCCCAATCCGTTCACCTCTAGACTTTCTTGCATCATCTCACACATGAGCTTTTGGGAAATAACCTCATATCTAAACCATAATAATACCTTAGCAAAATGAAAAGTGAATCCAAGAATGAAACATGAATGTCAACAAATAAACCAACTTAGACTATTAAAATCAGTAGTAGTAAGGAGAAAAATCCCAGATGAAGTCAACATGACATGGCAAAGAAAGGAGGCAACAGGAAGTGAAAGTGCACCAAAGTTCTTGTATTTCTTAGAGGATTTTAGAATGGATAGGAAAAAGACTTAAAATGTTAAAATATCAAAGTTTCCACTAGAAAAATGGAAATAGGATTTGGAACATTCAAAATGAGAGGAAAAGATGAAACCAAGAAAAACACCAAAACAGGGAAAAAATAAAAGACAAAGTAAATGAGGAGCTTAATATGAGGTGGCAGGAATAAGTTCAAACAACGAGTGATCAAAAATGTGATTAAATTAAATTAATCCATTAAAAGACAGAGACTTTTAAGATTGGAATATAAATATTGTTTAATGCTATGATAAGACATAAACCTGCTGGCATGATAGTGCATGCCTATAATTCCAATTACTCAGCTTCATGCCTGCAATCCCAGCTGCTCTGGAGGCTGACGCAAGGGGATCACAAGTTCAAGGCCAGTCTAGACAATTTCACAAAAACCTGTCTCCAAATACAATTTTAAAAAGGACTGGGGATGTTGCTCAGTTTTAGAGCACTTGCCTAGCATGTACTAGGCCCTGGGTTCAATCTCCAGCAGTACCAAAAAAAAAAAAAAAAAGACATGTACCTGATGGGTATCCAAATTTATTTTCTCAAGTTTCCTTCACCAAAGAACAAATCATTTCATTGTCAGCCCACTTTTGGCATTTGCCTATACTTGGCCCAAATTTCTCAAGTGCTTTAGAATTCACTTCTTTTATTAGTAGGAAAGTCTATTACTTTGTGGGGTTTTGGGTTGATAGTTTTGCAGTACTGGAGACTGAACCCAGGGGCACTCTCACTGAGCTACATCCCAAGCTTTATTTATTTATTTATGTATTTATTGCCTGTGTTGCTGAGGCCTAAAACTTGCAATCCTGCTTCAAGCTGCTGATAGGCATGCACCCAGCTAAGACCTCTGTTACTTTGTACAAATTCAGGAATGGAATAAAAATTATACTTTATGAGAAAATACACCTGAAAACTGATGCAGATCAAAAATAAAAGTATTGGATGAATGAGTCCTATTTTTAAGACAGTAGGAAGAGAATTAAGAAAAGGAACTAGAAGTATGTGTAACATACCTTGCAAATGATTGGCATCCAAAATATATAAAGAACTCTTTCAAAACCATTGAAAAGAAACAGTTCAATAGAATGATGGGCAAAATCCATAATCAGCAAGGAAACTTTCATAATAATCAGGCACCTTGCAGAGAATACGAAAAGAGCCAATAATCTTTTGCATAATTTTGGAAATGCAAACTAAGAGCACACCTAATGGGCACAAATGTTAAAGTCTGACATACGCAGTGATGCTAGAGGATGGAGCATTTTAAATGCATGTAACTTGCTGGCCAGAATATCCAGGGGTACAATTATCTTGGCAAATAACATGACATTACCTACTGAAATTGGTCATGTGTATCAGTTATCTATTGCTGCATAACAAACCACCCCCAAAACTCTGTAGCTTAAAACATCAATCATTCCTTCTGCACCCAGATCCACTACCTGAGCAGGACTCAACAGCACAGCTTGTCTACATGCAGCAGTGGCCACTGTTGGCTGGAGCGACTACTTTAGAGTTGGTGCACTCACGTGGCTAGTATCTTGGTGGGCTGAGGACTGTGGGGACTCCCTTGAAGGATGGTGGCCAGGTTCCTAGAGCAAGATTCCCAAGAAAACCACTCCCAGGTAGAGGGATAAGTCCATATATATTACTAGGGAATTCCATGCCTGCAATGTCCAAAGCAGCACTGTTGTTTTATTGTTTATTTTTTGGGGGGAGGGGGGTACCAGGGATTGAACTCAAGGGCACTCAACCACTGAGCCACATCCCAAAATCTATTTTGTATTTTATTTAAAGACAGAGTCTCAGTTGCTTAGCGCCTCGCTATTGCTGAGGTTAGCTTTGAACTCACGATTCTCCTGTCTCAGCCTCCCAAGCTGCTGGGATTATAGGCATGTACCACCATGCTCAGATAGCATTGTTTTTGTTTTTGTGTTTTTTTGGTGCTGGAATTGAACCCAGGGCCTTATACATGCAAGGGAAGCACTCTACCAACTGAGCTTCACTTTTTTTTTAAGTTGTTGATGTACCTTTATTTTTTATTTATTTTTATGTGGTGCTGAGGATCAAACCCAGTACCTCACACATGCTAGGCAAGTGCTCTGGCATTGAGCCACACCCCCAGCCCTGAGGGTCACTGTTTTTAATAGCAAAAAAATACTAGAGAAAAGATTCAAATATTGGGATGCAGTTGTAGCTCAGGGGTAGAGCACTTGCCTAGCATGTGTGAGGTACTGAGTTTGATCCTCAGCATCACATAAAAGTAAATAAATGTATCCATCTCCAACTTAAAACAAAATTAAAGATTCAAATGTCCTCATACTGTAAGATGTATAAATAGAGGTATCTCCATACAGCAGAACAGCACACAGCACCAAAAATGAATGGATCCCACCACTTGAAACCATATGACTGAATCTCAGCCACAGCACGCTGAGTGGAGAAGCAAGCCACAGAAGACTATGAAGGATGATCCACTTACTCTCAGCAGGAACAACTGGGAGATGCCTATGTACACCCGAATGTGCGCACACACGCACATATACTGATGGTATCATTGATGAAAAGTTTTGTTTTTTTTTTAAGAGACAGTGAGAGAGAGAGAGAGAGAATTTTTTAATACTTATTTTTTAGTTTTCGGCGGACACAACATCTTCGTTTTTATGTGGTGCTGAGGATCGAACCCAGGCCGCACATATGCCAGGCGAGCGCGCTACCGCTTGAGCCACATCCCCAGCCCCTCATTGATAATTCTTAAGAGTTCATGTTAATATTTCTGATTCTGTCCTTCCTCCCTTTCTATATTTATGACTCTTTCAACAGTAAGAAATTCGTAAGCATTTGCTTAACTCAGTTTCCCTGTATGTAACCATCACTGGGCTATACCAAATAGAAACTTACTCCAAATGCAACCCCCAGTGTCCTTTTTCATGCACCAGTTAAAAGCTTGACTGTGGGCCAGGAGCAGTGGTGCATACCTGAATCTCAGCAACTTAGGAAGCTGAGGCAGGAGAATTGCAAGTTTGAAGCCAGCTTCAGCAGCTTAGCAAGACCTAAGCAACTTGGGGAGACCCTGTATCAAAATAAAAAATAAAAAGGGCTGGGAATGTAACTCAGTGGTAGAGCACCCCTGGGTTAAACCCCTATCACCTAAAAACAGGCTTGGCCCCGGGACCTCAGTGCCCTTCAGACCTGTTAGATCTGCTGGTTGAAAGCTTGAGCCCAACAGAGGAAAGGAGCAGGGTGTTGATGGTTTGTTTTTCTTTTCTTCTTAATGTTATATTTTCTGGCATGAATAAGATAAAGCCTTTTTTCTTTTTATTGACCTATCTTTTTAATATTTATTTTTCAGCTGGACACAATATCTTTATTTATTTTTATGAGGTGCTGAGGATCGAACCCAGGGCCTCACACGTGCTAGGTGCACGCTCTACTGCTGAGCCACAACCCCAGCCCCTTGACCTATCTTTAATAGACTATTTCACAAACAAATGAAACATTCTTAAGTATTTTTCTCACTTCAGAATTCAGAAAAACAGGGACTGGGGTTGTGGCTCAGCGGTACCGTGTGTGCCTTGCACTTGTGAGGTACTGGGTTAGATCCTCAGCACTACATAAAAATAAACAAAATGAGGATCTTTAAAAAAAAATTCAGAAAAACAATGTTTACTTACCTTTACTTTAATAGAAATCTAGCAATTCACAATAGCTGCAATGGAAATCAGTCCTCCTTTTTACCAGGAAATCGTTAGACAAATCAGTTGTGCAACCAAGGCCTCACAAGGGTGTCGAACTTGAGAATATATTTCATGTGAGCCATATGACACACCCATCTTGAAGAAATGAGGGCTGCAGAGTATGTGTTGGACCTGTGCCCACGCCGCCCTCAGCCGGCTCCGGCTGGCCATCTGAGCTCTGGCCATCTGAGCTCAGCCACTCAAGTGGCAAGAAGATGCTCCCTGGCAAGCCAAGAACCACATAGACACACAGGCCCTCAGCAAGGTAAGAATTCACCTACACTCCCTACCTGCTCAAGAACTGCACGCCAACTTGAGGGCGTTTAGCTTGGCTCAGTTTCCTATCCCAGGATGAGAAGAGCAAACCAGGACTGGGGATATAGTTCAGTTGATAGAGTGCTTGCCTGGCATGCACATAGGCCTTGGGTTCAATCCCAGCACCACCAAAAAAAAAAATGATCTCAGGTATAATAGAGGTTCAGTCCTACATTCCTTAAGATGACATCTCCAGACAGAGTTGATTTTCTGGCCTTGGTCTTGCGTAAGGCATGGCTTAGATGTGCCCTAACAGGGAGGTTGGTACGTTAATCACCACTTTTATATATCTGAATCAGGTCAGCACACAAGACGGCTGCCTTGTGATGGTCAGACCTATGGAGACTGTCATCATAAGGGAGCTCTAATAAGGAAACTTCTCCAAAATTTAGGACCATGCAAAAGGATGGCATTGTGTGCTTTCAGTGGCAGGCTGAGTGCTGTCTACAAGACTTGCCAAGGAGGGGTTCTGATTCCTGGGGTGTGTTTAACTTGACTTTTATGATATTTTACAACTCAGCAAGGATAAACTTTAACTTGTAGAAAACAGATAACTAAGTAAAATTATCCTTGTCTGATGGCAATGCAAATGATTTAATCCAGTAATGAGTGATAGAAATTGTTTCGTCTGGTTGAAAAGATTACAGTTTCATAGTCCTATACAGCATTAACCAAGTTTCTTTTTTTTAACGTAAATCAGCTGGCTTACTCAACCAAGCGTTTTCTCAGACACTACAAATACTTCCCTTTCTGTAATCTTTTGAACCAGCCTCACCCTCACACTGCTTTTCCTCATTAGGGATTAAATAAATCTTTGATGCATCCTCAGTTTAGAGCTGTATGAGTCATATTTTTAACTTTTTGAAAATTATGCTTTGACAGATCCTACATCCAGCCACCCTTCAGCGTCCCCCTTGGGAAATCTGATGGGACTCTCAAAACAACCTGATGCTCAGCTTCCACCTTCATCCCCAAGCAACTCCGTCATGCCCCCTCTGTAATGGAAAGAATGTCTCCTAGAAGGACATGTCCTCAGCCACAGTACCTGAGACTGTGACCTGGTTTGGAAGTAGAGTCTTTGCATATGTATCAAGGTCAGGTTACGGGGTGGGCTCTAACCCAATGACTGGTGTCTTCTGGGACACAGATATACAGTGGGAAGATGGCCACGTTGAGGGTGGAGACAGAGACTGGAGTGATATGTGTGGCATCAGGTTGGAGGATTGCCAAGGGTGACCCAGGAGCACCAAGGACTGGCAGCCACAGGAGCTGGAAGAGGCAGGAAGGATCCTCCTAAACAGGTTTCAGAGGGAGGCAGCTCTGCCAACCCTGATGTCAGGCTTCTGGCCTCCAGAACTGTGAGGCAAGGAGCATCTACTACTTTAAGATGCTCAGTCTAAGGTCTATCATAACAGCCACAGACCATGAGTGCATCCCGTCAGTCACAGGCACCCTCGTGCTTCCCAAGAGAGGGGCAGGCCCTACATGCGGGTCAGATCCACCTGGAAATCCTGGGGCTCCCCTTTCACAGTGTGTCCAGAACCAGTTCTGTGACCAGCTCCCCAGGGTGAGCCACCACCTCCCACCTGTCTCTCTCCAGGACCCCGTTACTCTTTACTCTGCTTCATCCTGGCACCTCTGTTCTATGCAACAGCCCAGCAAATTCTGTCACTTCTATGCTGAGACACTACCTGATTCACCGTCTCCCTCAGAATCAAAGTCAAAGCTCTCAACTTAACAATGAAAAACAAAGTGACTAAAAACTGAACCAAGGACTTGAACAGACAATTCTCCAAAGAAGATATACAGATGGCTGATGATCACCTGTAAGACCCTAAGCAGCATCAGCCACCAAGGACTGAGACGCCAGGGTTCCTCGCCAGGTAGCGAGCATCCGCCAGGACCTGGGGATGCTGCAGGCTTCACACTGCGGGGGACTGTGTGGAGGAGCAGATGCTCCCTGGAGCACTAAGCAGCAGCTTCACATCCAACACAACTCTTTTGCCCCAGGTACTCACCCACGAGAAAGGAAGACACGTCTCATCTGAAATTTATGTGTAAAGGTCCACGGCTGTGTCACTCAAAGTAGCCAAAATGTGAAAACAAAATAAAGTGTGGTGTGCATATAAATGGGATGAGACTTGACAATAACAGCGAATGAACTTGTGACGTGGATGAGCCTTGAAAACATCTTGCTCAGTGAGAGAGGCCACTCACTATGGGAAATGCTCCCAATCGGCAAATGTGAAAAACAGGTTCATCTGTGGAACAGGTTTATGGAAGGGGCTTGGGAGGGAGGGATGGGGAGCGATGCTGAGGGCACTGGCTTCGTCTGTGACTCACAAAACTGTCCACAACACTGCAGGAAGGCTCGCCCATCCTCCAGAGTGCTGACGCCACAGAGCTGCACACGCCTCGGGGAGCATGTGTGTGAGTGCACGCTGGGCTTCAGCAACACTACCTTTACACACACTGGATAACATGATGTTAAAATAAGACCAGAGAGGGCCTGAGGTGGTGGCTCAGTCGTAGAGTGCTTGCCTCACACGTGCCTTGCACATGTCTCGCACATGCAAGGCCCTGGGTTCAATACTCAGCACCACATAAAAATAAAATAAATGTACATAAAAAAAAGAATAAACTCTCAAAAAAATAAATAAATAAGACCAGAGACTTCTTGTTCAGGAGTAAATGGTGTGGACTAGTTTTTCCCTTCCTCCAGCTAAACGCGACTTTTAAATGACACAGCAGACAACTACAGGACCCCAAATAGTTGGAGGAGGAAAGCTGGCTGACCAGAGCCGGGACTGCAGCCTCCATCCCCACCCAGCTTCAAAGGCAGGGCAGACTGGCACCACCTGACCTCCAGCCAGAGGCAGGAAATGTCCAACCCAGGGTCTCCCTGCCTCCCACCCAGGGTGAGGAAAGCCCAAGTGCCTTCCCCTAGGGAAGTGAGCAGAGCTGGCAGGACACCTGTGGCCCTGGGCCACCTGTGCCACTTTTCCTCTCCCCAACCAGCTCTGGGCAGCCTAAGAAGCACCACAGGCAGTGTCTGCAGAGTTCAGTAAGCACCTCTGTGGATGAAACAGACCAGGATCAAAATGCCAGACCACCTTCAAACCACTGTTCAACTCCTAGTTAAGATGCAGGGAAGGCTGAAAGAGGAGTCCCTGCCTCCTACATATACCTACCGTCCAGACTGTCATCAGAAGATGATGTGTTGTGCTACAAGCTAGAACTCACAAGTTAATGAGAAAAGACAATTGACACATGTCAATACTGAGATGAATCAGAAGTTGGAAGTGTCTGACAAGGGTTATAAAGCAGTAGTCACAAAGACTCTTCAACAAGGGCTGGGGATATAGCTCAGCTGGTGGAGTGCTTGCCTTGCATCCACAAGGTGCCCAGCAACCCCCCCCCACACACACACACAGCAACTCTTTCTTTTAAAATTTTTTTTAATTGTAGATGGACACAATATCTCATTTTATTTATTCATTTATTTTTCGGTGGTGCTGAGGATCGAACCCAGTACCTCACAAGTGCGAGAGAAGTGCTCCACCCTGAGCTACAACCCCAGCCCCCAAACAACAACTCTTCAACAAGCAATTGCAAATAATCTTGAAACAAATGAAAAAATAGAAAATCTTAACCAAAAGAACCCCAAGTTTTTTTTCTTTTAAACAACCAAAAGGGTTGTAGCTCAGTTGGTAGAGCATTTGCCTACCACGTGTAAGGCACTGGGTTCCATCCTCAGCACCACATAAAAACAAGCAAATGAATAAAATTAAGGTATTGTATCTGTCTACAACTAAAAAAATATATATATCTTTCAAAAAGAACCAAATGGAAATTATAGAACTGAAAAATGTAGTAAATCAAAATAATAATAATAAAAAAACCTAGAGGAGGAAAAGTTTACTTAGGGCTCATGGTTTCAGAGCCTAGGTCCACATACAGCCAACTCCACTGTTCTGGGCTGTGGTGACCGTCACAAGGGAAGTGAAGGAAAGCTGCGTCACTCTTGGCCGAGTCAGAAAGCAGCGTGGGGGGAGGGACCACAGGGCAGATGCACCCCTCCAGGGTACCCCCATGACCACCTCCTCCAGTACCACCCAGTCAGTCCCTTCCAACAGCTCTCACAGTTCAGTCATTTCACCTCTGCAGAGTTCAGTAAGCACCTCTGTGGATGAAACAGACGAGGATCAAAAAGACCAGGATCTGAACACTCCTGTATCAACACAGATTTCCAAATCATAATGCACATATTTTTATTTATTATATATTAAAATCGTGTACAATAGACTTTAGTGCAAAGAAAAATTACTAGGTACAAGAGGGACAATGAAAAAAGGATTAACCCTTTTGAAAGATATGATCCTACAAAGATATGCACCAAACACGGACTTAAAACTACACAAACTCAAAGAGCTGAAAAAAGAAACAGAGAAACCTGGAATTATAGCTGGAGACTTTTTTTGCCCCAGTCTCAGCAACTGAAAGGACTGAACTACTAGACAGAGAGTCAATAGATGTCAAAGAACTCTGCAACACTGTCAACCACAGAATCCAACAACACCAATGACAGCTGGTGTAATAAAGAAAAAAAGAAAAGAAAAAGGCATTTACCTCTAAAAGAAATAATTAAACTGTCTCTATTTGCAAATGACATTAGTACCTATATAAATAACCTAAAGAAACCACCAGTAAAACTCCCAGAACAGACAAATTCAGCAGGTCTCAGTACATAAGCAAACATAAAAAAAAAAAAAAAAATCAATTGTATTGCTGGGTGCCGTGACATATGCCTGTAATCCCAGTGGCTCAGGAAGCTGAGGCAGGAGGATCACAAGTTCAAAGTCAGCCTCAGCAATTTAGCAAGGACCTAAGCCAACTTTGAGAAACCCTGTCTCTAAATAAAATATTAAAAAGGACTGGGATGTGGCTCAGTAGTTTAGCATGCTTGGGTTCAATCCCTGCTACCAAAACAAAAATAAAAAGAAATCAAGAAATCAAAGGTCTAAATAAATGAAGAGACATACCATGTTCATGAATTGGAAGACTCAAAATAGTACAAATGCCAGATTTCTCCAAATTGATATACAAGTTTAATACAATTTCCATCAAAATCCCAACAAGAATTTTCTGAAGACACAAACAAGTTGATTCTAAAATGTATACGGAATGATAGCTAAAACAGTTTGAAGAGGATGAACAAAGCAGGAAGAATCACTTTATGTTCTTTATTATAGCTCTGTAACCAAGACTGTGAGGTGTCGGGCGAAGAGTTAAACACAAAGGTCAATGCAAAAAAAGAGACACCCAGAATTAACCTGCACAAGTTCATCCAATTGACCTTTGACAAACACAGAAAAGCATTTCAACTGATGAAGTTTTTGCAATAAATTATACTGGGGCAGTCAAACATGTATAGGGAAGAAGTGGGAAGAGGGGAGAGAAGAGGGATGGGGAGGACAACCCTGACCTCAGTAGCTCTCAAAGATTAGCTCCAAACATTTAAACCTTTTAGAAAAAACATTAAGATCTAGGACTAGGTAAAAACTTCTTAGACTTGACAACAAAAGCATGAGCTGTAAAAGAAAATACTGATAAATGGGGCCTCATTAAAATTTAAAACCTGCCGGACACAGTGGTGCATGCCTGTAATCCCAGCAGCTTGGGAGGCGGAAGCAGGAGGATCAAAAGTTCTAAGCCAGCCTCAGCAAAAGCGAGGCATTAGGCAACTCAGTGAGACCCTGACTCTAAACACACCCTTTGTTACAGAGAGGCCTCAAATCCAACAATAATAATAATAAAAAAAACCCACTTGATCCAATTTTTCAAAGGGGTAAAAAGTTGGGTGCTGTGGCCCACACTGGCCATTCCAGCAATGCAGGAGGGCTGAGGCAGAAGGTTCAGAAGTTCATAGTCAGCCTCAGCAACTTGGCTACACCCTGTCTCAAAATTTAAAAAGAAATAAAAAGGGCTGAGGATATAGCTCAGTGGTTAAGTGACCCTGGGCTCAATCCCTGGTACCAATAAATAAATAAATAAGCACAATAAAGTATCATAGTTATTAAAATGACTAAAATACAAAGTACTGACAACACTGAACATTAACAAAAACGTAGAGAAACTTGCTCACTCACACTGCTGGTGAATGACAGCTCGGCAATTTCTTCAAAAACTAAACATGCAACTACCTTATGACCCAGTGGTTGTGTTCCTGGGCACTTATTCCAGAGAAATGAAGACTTTTCTTCCCACCAAACTTGTACTTGAATGTTGATACCAGCTAATTTTATGATAGACCAAAACTGGAATCAACCCGTGTATACTTCAATAGGGGAATGGCTAAATCTACCTGGAGTAGTACTTAGTATGCAAAAAGAAACAACTATTGACACAAGCAGTAATATGGATAAATTTCCAGGAAACTATACTGTGCAAAAATAGTCAATCACCAAAAGTTATTTATAATGTGATTCTATATAAATGAGGCTTTAGAAATGAAAAACAGATGAGCTGAAGCCCAGGGTTTGTGACCCAGCAGGAAGTGGCTACAAAGGGACCACTAGGGACCTAGACCTGCCTGGGGGACCCAATTGTGCAGAAGTTAGCACACACTCAGCACAGGTGGGGCTGGGGGAGTCGGAATTAGATCAGGGACCCTATCGAATCAATACAGTTTGAGATCTTTCATTTATCTACAATTATCTCCAAAAAAATTTTTTTTTAAATATTTAATTTTTTAGTTTTAGGTGGACACAATATCTTTATTTTATTTTCACGTGGTGCTGAGAATCGAACCCAGTGCCTCACACGTTAGGTGAGCATGCTACCACGTGAGCCACATCCCCAGCCCCTCAAAAAAAATTTAATTTTTTCAATTTGAAACATTCGACTAGGTTGTCCAACAATGCAATCTATGGCCTCGGACGTGTGTCATCTCTCTGTTGGCAACACAAACCCTCTCTGCTGACTGTCTGAAGGGTTCTCTCCATTTCTGTCAGCATGATTATCCTAATGTGCTACAGAATATTTACTCCTCCGCCCAACAGCTCCTTAGTACCCACTGACCTTCCCTTCCCACCTCTCCCTACACTCTTCCAGGGTGAGGATGCCACCATTCCACCCTCTTCTTTAAGGTCAACTTTTTAGCTTCCACATATTTAGGGATTTCTATGAAGGCCTCATCACCTAGGCATGCTCCATCCCGCTTACTCAATCTGCAGTCCCAGAGGGCCACATCGGGAGGCCCAAGTTTCTCATCAGGGTTTGGTCGTTATGGTGACTAGCCCCCTCCTGAAGCCATCCAGGTCATCACCTAAAACTGTGTCATCAGGTGCTCTTGTCATTCAAGAAATTCTAAGGGAGAGCTTGGGAGGCTGAGGCAGAAGGTTTGCAAGTTCAAAGCCAGTCTCAGCAACTTAGGCCCTAAGCAACTGAGACTCTGTCTCTAAATAAAATATAAAAAAATGGCTGAGGATGTAGCTCGGTGGTTGAGTGCCCCTGGATTCAAACACCCCCGCCACACACACACCTGAACCAAAATAAATAAATAAAAATAGAAATTTCAAGGAACTTAGGAGCTATGAAGAAGAGACTCCTATCGCCTCCATCACTCAGGAATTAGAAGTTCTGCTAGAAACTCGGGATAGAGGTGAAATGTATTTTTCTAATTGTCACATGTCCATAGTGCCGTGTGCACACCTATGTGGTGCAACAGGCATTCTTCATTCAATGATGACCAGGGTTAGGGCACAGCTCAATGGTAAACCGGGGTCTATCCCCAAACAAAAGGAAACAAGTCATGATTTTAGGCTCCCACTGTCATGGTAACCATCTGGTGGAGCTGTGAGGTCCCAAGGAACATCGGGGTAGCTTTCCAGAGCAGTTTGAGCAGGGCCTTGTAGGTTCTACCTGAAAAGAGGAGGCCCATTCCAGTCCAGGGGTCCCCAGAAAAACCTCGCTGGAGAGCACCTTAACGCTTAAAGCAGGGGCCTGGACGTCTGCCTCTAAACACTTCACAGTTCCATCTCAAATGAAGCCTCTGAGCCTTGGGCAGCAGCAACCTCCTCCAGGGCTGGTGAGGTTGTGGGAGGGCAGAGATGAGAGCTCTGACACTCAGGGAAACCTGTCGATCAGCAGCAGTGGAAGACTGTGGGCGCGCGTCCTCTGCGAAGGCCAGGACAGTAAGTGACCCGGCGTCTTGGGTTACTGTCTCTGCTGAGCCTCCCAGCTCAGCCCTGCACGGTGGGAGCAGGGGTGGGAGCAGGCGTAGCTGTGCTTCAGTGAGACCCCAGGCAGCACGCCGCCTACGACTGCACGTACCTGCCCCTCAACCTTCTGAAAAGAACAGTCATTCTTGACTCAGGATCGTGCAAACTCAGGCAGCAGGATGGGCTTGGAACAGTCAGACCCAGGGCTCGAACGGGGTGTGAGGAGGGGGTCCAGCCAGAGCAGGGACTCCCAGGGCTGGGTGGAGGCGGGCAGGTCCCACCCGAACTCAACCACGCGGGCAGTAGTGGAGCCGCTTCCTATCATTACAGTCAGGACGCAGGAAGTGAACAACCTTGTCTCCATTTCCTAAAATGTCACCAACGCGGGACCGCTGGGCTAAAACCCACCTGCAGAATTTATCTGCTCCGCACAGGAACCTGAATTAGGAAACACTAGGTTGAAAGCCCACGCTGCTCTCAAGGACTCAAACGCCCCCTGCCCAGCGCGGTCAGCACCAGCCACAGCCAGCCCCGCCCTTCGGCGCCCAAGCGCAGCGGCCGGCCCGGGCACCTGGCGCACCTGGGCTCACGCGCCGACCCGCCGCTGGCGGACAGGTGGGGCCGGAATCCGGGCTGCAGCCAAGGTCGCTGAGGCCCGCCCAGCCGACCAGACCGGAAGCCTCGCGGTCGGCCGTTGAGCGGGTGCCGACCTCCGCCAACGGCCGAACCCCGAAAAACACTGCGGAGGCCGCGCTCGCCCCATCCGCGTGCCGCGAACACGCCAGCCGCCGCCCAAACTGCGCCTGCGTGTCGGAGAGGCGGGCGGGCGCGCGGGATTGCGCCTGCGCGATCTACAGGGTAACGCCACCCGGCGGGGCCAGCGCGCGGAACTGCGCTTGCGTGGTGTGCCGCGAGGGAGACTCCGAACACGACTGGCCTGGCGCACGTGATTGCGCCTGCGTGGTCTGCGGCGACGGTGTAGGTATGTTTGTACGCGCTTTCGCTCGGAACTCCGTACTCAGGAGCGCTCGGGAGTGCGCCTGCGTAGTCTACGCGAGTGGGGAACTCCAAGCTGGGCGGGCTCGTGGGACGGCGCCTGCGCCATCCTCCTGGCCCCGCCCCTCCCGCGGAGCCTCGGCTTCTTTTGCCGCTCGCTCCGCCGGGCCCCGGGCGGGGCAGGTACGCGGGGATGCGCCTGCGCGCGCCGGCCCCGCCTCAGCCCCGCCCCCGCGCCGCGCGGGGCCCTGGGAGGGGCGCAGCGTCCGGCGGCGTCGCGGGCGGCGGGGCCGGGGCCGCGGGAGGGGCGGTGGGGGCAGACAAAGCGGCTAATGAATGGGCGCGCCCGCCGCGCGGTTCCCCGTCCCCAGCGCGTGGACCGCGCCGCGCCGAGTCGGCGCCCAGGTGAGTGCGCGCAGGAGCGCCCGGACCGCGAGCCGTGTCCGCCGCCGGTGCGCGCCACGCGGGGCGGGCGGCCGCGCCATTGTCCGCGCGGGCGGGGCCTGCTGTGGCGCCGCCCGTGACAGCGTCCGCGGGGAGGCCGGCCGCGGGGTGCTCGGCGCGTCCCGGCCGCCGCGGCGGGCTCCCGAGCCCCGTGCCGCCGCCGCTCGCCCCGCCGCCGGGTCGCCGCTGCCGGCGCCCGGGCTCCTTTTGTCCCTCGCGCGTGGCCCGCACCGCTCGGCTCCCGCCGGCGTCCGGCCGCTGGAAAGGGAAGTTGTGCGTTTGCAAGTTCGCTGGGTCGGGCCGCGTGCGTTCTTGGGAAAACCCACTTGGCTGAGGACCCGTGTGCTTGAGCAGGCCACCCCTGACTTCCTCCGCGAAACGCGCTTTTTGTGTGGTCGCCCTTATCGTGGTGGCACAACTGCGAGGCTAGGGGGAATTTAGTTGCGGGTTTTAAGAATTACTGCGGATAAGCCAAGATTCAGCTATGAGTTAATTCCGGTTACTAAACAGTTACCTTGGAGCGGAGACTGCAAGGGTTGACCCCGGGGGTTGCAGTGACTGAAGGATACTCACTTCCTGGAATCCTCAGATGATATCTGCCCCTCGGGAAAAGATCTAGTGCAAGTTAAGAGATTCTGTGGACCTTTAGAAGGTTTCCCAGTCAGTCTTTTAGGCACGGGACACAGCTAATCTACGCTGGAAGAGAGCTAAGAGCCTTAGTCCACTGGACAGGTGATTACTTTACCGTGCCCCCTACCTGTGTTCCCGCTAATTCCTGAATGCAGCAGTGGTTGATGTGTGTGGGTGCAGAAGCTCTGCTCTTTGATGTCAACACACGTGTGCACACACAGGTTCCCCAGTGCCTAGGAGGTCAAAGCTTAAGTAAATTATGAAGGGAACTGATTGAATTCTGCATATGTACAGTGAAGCTGATAAGCAGTATTTATTACTGAAAAAAAAAAAAAAACGTGTGTATGTTTCAGATCCTTGGCAGGCCTAGAGTTTGCAGAGTGAGAACTGGGAAGTGGACCTCTGGAAGCATGAATACAGTAAGTGTCCATGGTCAATGCCATTGTCTTTTTCACTTTATACCTGTTTTCTCTGTGCCTGGCTTCACCTACATCAGTATTGACTTCTGGTCTGATTTCCTTCTCCTTCCTAGTGGTGGTCAAGAGAAGGAAACAGGTGAATGCCTGTTGGGCTTAGTGACTTGGGATGGAGGCCATGCTCGTTGGAGAACCCTCCTTAGAGGAAACATGGGCTCTTCTGTGGGCATTCTCTTTTCTTCTGAGCACCTGCTCAAAACAATTCAGAGTCAGCAACTTATTCCTCCGACTGCCCTTTGATTTTCAAGTCTCAAGACTAGAGGACATAAGTTGCAGAAATCATTGTTCTTACAGTTAGTTTTGCCCTGAATTGAGCTGCGGAAGAGTTGCAGTGTTCCCTTATCCCTCACTGTCTTTGAGTGGTCTCCCTCTGTCTGTGCCTGTGGGGTACAGCCACTGGCTGGGCTCACCACCCCTCTTTGGGCCTCCACCTTTTCTGCCCTGATCTTCCATGCCCTCTCTTTGCCCCAGTTTATAGTACCTGGGTCTTTTCTCATCCTGGAATGCCCCAAGTCATTTCCTTGCTAATTATTTATATGTGTTTGATAGTTCAAATTCTGGAAATCACTGCTGGGAATAAAATCAAATCTTTCCTGTTTCTAAAGCAAAGGGCACCCAGAGAGACAGTCACTTCCCTTTGGGGTGTTCGTGGTTCTCTACCTTGCACCCGGGGCTGTGTGGCTCTATAAGAAGGAGGGCTGGGGATATAGCTCATTTGGCAGAGTGCTTGCCTTGCATGCACAAGACCCTGGGTTTAATCCCCAGCAATACCAAAAAAAAAAAAAAAAATCTGGGGCTGGGGATGTGGCTCAAGTGGTAGCGCGCTCGCCTGGCATGCGTGCGGCCCGGGTTCAATCCTCAGCACCACATGCAAATAAAGATGTTGTATCTGCCGAAAACTAAAAAAATAAATTAAAAAAAAAAAAGAAGAAGAAGGATCCGCCCTCGGATCATGGTAGTGGTGAAGATCCACATTGGAGCAGGCCCTTTAGCCAGGTGCACCTGTTTTCCCGGCTTTCAGGAAGCTGAGGCAGGAGGTCACTTGGGCCCAGTAGTTCAAGGCCAGCCTAGGCAACATAGTGAAACTTGTCTCAAGTATAATAATAATGATAATAATAATTAATTCAATAAGTGTTCTGATAAACTATTAGCAGGTGAAGGCAGGGAGCGAGAGATGCTTAGTTTCTGAGAAGTGCTCTGGGAACCCACTGGTAGGGAGGGATGTTTGGTCCAGTGGGTCTGGCCCCCTCCCTCTGGCCCATGAGGTTGCTTTCAGTGAACACTGCTGCCACCTGCTCCCTGGCCTGGGTTGGGAACGGCCCTGCAGCCCTGGGCTTGCTCTCTTTTCGAGCTTTACCACCTTTGCAGGCTTTTCATCCAAAGCAGCCATGTGGCCATTATTGAGTCTCCCGTTGTGGTGTCTGTTCCTCTTGCCTGCCGCAGAGCAGGATAGGGTTGTATGTGGGGTTTGGGGAGAGCTTCATTTGGTTGCTACATCACAGGAGCCATGTACCACATCCTGTAAATTAAAGGACATTTGAAGATTTCCAGCAGCTTTCAGCCACAGCTGCAAGTCAGGCCTGTCACTGGGGGGACTTCCCTGAGGAAAGAGTGGGTGGTGAGGGTGTGATATTAAGTTCAGGGGACCCACAGAGCGAGCAGCAGGTCAGTCCATGCCCTGGTGTGTGACTAAAACATTTCTGGGACAAGGACCAGCTGACCTTAACGTGGTCTGTTTGCTTGCTTTGGAATGCGCTTTGTTTCCAAGGTAGCCTTATCAGGGTTTCTGACCAGGTCTCCTCTGGTGGAAACAGCCCTGGCCCCAGGTTTCTGGCGTCTGACCCTTTGAGCTGTCATCTGCACGTGGCTGGTGCTCCCCTGAAGGTCGCCCGGCCTGGCTGGTGGTCTGTGTCTGCAGCACCGTGTGTCAGTGAGTGGTACTGCTTTGAGGTCATGCCACCTGCACTCAGGGTGTACCATGCACCTGGTGTCTTCCAAAGAAAGACTGCTATCTCGGCTTGTGCCAGGGGGAGGGCCTCAGTCGGGCGTCGAGAGCCCCTTGGTGTGTGTGTGTGGCTTCCTGAGGGCATGTGCACACCCACTTGAAATAAGTGGACACTGGGTTCTGTTTATTTTGTTTTTTGGCACCAAGGATTAAATCTAGAGGTGCTTAAGCACTGAGCCACATCCCCCAGTCCTTTTCTTATTTTGAGACCTGGGATCACAGGTGCCACTGTGCCTGGCTCCTGAGCTGTTTCTAAAGTTTGTGTTAGGAGTTTTCTAACCCGCCTTCAGGTGGAGCCCTTACAACCGCCACCCTCTCTCCATTGGACAAGTGCTTTTTGAGGGAAGTTGCAGATATCAGAACACTTTACCTGTGTATCCCTTTTCTGCCTGTTCCTTTCTTCTAAGGGACAAGAATGTCCTTTCTTGCAGTCCCATCACCGAAGACATCCACGAAAGGTAATGAAAAGCCTGATGCCATCCAGCGCCCAGCACACAGCCAGCTTTTCCAGTTGTCCCCGCCTGTTCTTAGGTGGCTGTGTCCTGCCCACTCACACGTCCATTCTTCCTCTGTGTACTCTGTGGGCTCTGTGACTTGAGTGTGGTCTGAGTTGTGCTGTGTGCGTTGGATTGCGCTGTCCTCCACAGCTGATGCAGGAGCTGGAGGGGACTTTGGATCAGGGACAGCCCTGCAGTCAGCATGTGGCCTGTGGGTCTTGCACAGAGCTTGAATTGGTCCTCCCCAGGACCACTGGGCAGCAGTGTGCAGCCACGCAGTGCTGTCGTTCCTCCTACCTGATTATCCTCCCTCGTCCTTAGCCACCTCAGAAGACAGGACATGAGCGGGTTCTTCCCTCAATTGCCAGTTCTGAGAAGCACTTGGTTGTGTCACATGATGCCACTGCAGCAGGGGTTGGTGATTCCTTTTTCTGTGAATGTCAAGGCAGGCTGACACTCTGCTGTGATCTTTTAAAAGCCTGTCACTGTTGTGTGTGGCGCTCAAATTGTAAGCACGACCAATGGGGAGTCCTGGTGAGCTGGTCCTGTCCCTTTGCTGGGCATGTCTTCCTGATGCTTGCTTGTGGCCTGGTGTCCTGGCTCACTGCACTTTCTCTTTCACACTCCGGCCAGCTGTGTCCTGAGTGCTTTGTTCCTTTTAGTTTTGTTTAATTTTGCAATGCTGAGGATTGACCAGGAGTTGCTTATGATGGGTGAGGACTCCACCATTGTGCCACGCCCCTAGCCCTGTTTATTACTGCTTGTAGTCCTTTGGGTGGACACAGCTAGGATATATATATATATCCTATATATATATATGGAGCTACTTGACCGCTGAGCCACATCCCAGCCCTGTTTTGCATCTTATTTAGAGACAGGGTCTCATTGAGTTGCTTAGCGCCTTGCCATTGCTGAGGCTGACTTTGAACTCATCCTCCTGCCTCAGCCTCCCAAACTGCTGGGATTACAGGCATGCATCATTATTTCCAACAGAAAAATATCTTTAAAACATGCGTTTGGCCTGGGATGTAGCTCACTGATAGAGCACTTGCCTAGGTTGTGCAAGGTGGAGGTTTTAATCCTAATTTAAAATTATACTAGGCATGGTTGCACACTTGGAATCCCAGAGGCTTGGGAGGCTGAGGCAGGAGGATCACAAGTTCAAAGCCAGCGTCAGCAACTTTGCTTCCTCTTGTCACGCACCCTACTAATTCCCATTACGAGAGCTCACAATAAAAAAGGGCTAGGGATGTGGCTCAGTGGTTAAGCACCCCTGGGTTCAGTCCCTAGTACCAAATAATAATTTTAAATTACATGGTTTTATTTCGTTTCTTTGATTCTTCAAATTTGTCTCTTTTTTTATATCTTAAAAGTCTTAATTCTTGATATAGTTGGCCTTCTGTATCTGTAGCTTTTTCAGGTTCAACAAAGAATCAGAAATATTTGGAGAAAAGATTGTGGCATATTGAACATGTACACATTTTTTTCCTAATGATTGTAACAACTGCTGCATAGGAATCACACTGTGTAAGGTGCCATGAGTGGCCTAGCGATGACTTGAAGTATATGGGGGACGTGTGCATGCAGATATTTTGGTATCTATGGGGGTGGGAGTGATGGTGTCCTAGAACCAGTTCTCAGAGGCTGATGGACAGCTGCCATGGGCATGATTTGTTTTATGCTGACGTAGATGTAAAATGGCAGTAGTGAAGTTAAAACATTACACTGTACTAATAAAACTACTTAGTGATATTTTGGAAAGTCGTGATTTTTAAAGTTCTTTTGCTCCTTAGTATACATTCCCCTTGGGACAAATGGTTGAAATACTGCATTTAAAAAGTCCCTTAACAAATATTCCTTTCTGTGGTTATGTTGCCCATTTGATATGCAATTAAGTTTGTTTTCAGATTTAGATTTTTTTTTAATCTTAATTTCATGTACAAAATTACATGGTCTAAAAGTCAGAACTATACCATCTACATTCAGAAAACCTGCCCTGCCAGGCACAGGCTGCACGCCTGTGATCCCAGCAGCCCTGGAGGCTACGGCAGGAGGATCACAGGTTTCAGACCAGCTGCAGCAACATAGTGAGACCGTGTCTCAATAAAAAAAAAATTAAAAGGTCTGGGATGTGGCTCCGTGGTTAAGTGCCTGGGGTTCAATCCCTAGTGCAAAAAAGACCCAACCAACCAACCTGCCCCAAGTCCTTCCTTCCTAAGGGTAGCCATTGTTGACACATGGGGTCGGGGGTGGTGCTCAGCCATAGGGCGCTCGCCTAGCACATGCAAGGCGCTGGGTTCTATCCTCAGTGCCACATAGAAATAAACGTATTGTGTCCAACTACAACTAAAAATATGTACAACTAAAATATGTAAATATATAAGCACACACACACACACATATATTTATATGTATATATTTTTCTTTTAAGTGAACACACACCCTTCCTCAGTTTCTTGTGTGTCTTGCATCAGTGAGTGCCCGCTTCTGGGTCTGTTCCTGGTGGGGTCATCTGTTTCAGTGCCTTTCCACATTCCCTATTGTGGGCATGGTGCCAGAGGACACTGGTATTCCTGTGAGTTTGGATTTTTGTGAGGATGACATGTGGAAATGGTATCTTGGAGTAGTCTCCACTTATATGTTTCTATTCGAATGTGGAAAATGAAAACGATACACTGACCTAGATTGGGTGTATTAGTAGTCGGTGCCTTTGAGTTCATTGAATGCACGTCACAGTGAGGCCAGCGGACGCAGCAGTGGGAGGCTGTGCCCAAGTCTGCAATAGAGGGTGGCACATTCTCCTGCCAGTCGGCGCTTGTCATTTCTTTCTTTCTTTACATATTGCAGTACCAGGGGTGCTCTGTAACTGAGCTACATCCATAACCCTTCTTATTTTTTATTGTGAGACAGGGCCTCACTAACTTGGCCAGGCTGGACTTGAAGTTGGGATCCTCCTGCCTTACCCTCCTGAGAAGTTAGGGTGATAGACATGCACCACTGTACTTGGCTAAAACTTTGAAACTAAGAAAATGTAAGAAGAATGCTACAATTTGGATCTTGAGTGCCTCCTTTTCTGCCTTTTCCGCTCCCCTGCCTTTGTCTGTACTTGTGATGAGGTGGGGCTACTGAGTGCGCCCCTGGCCTGAGGCCTAGCCAGCCCTGGAGGTGGAAGAGGGGGCTGGGGCTGGGGCTGGGGCTCGAGTTCTGAGAGGAACCCTTTCCTCACCAGTGGGCACCCCGCTGTGTGCAGGTGTTGGTCCAAGAGGAGGGCCCTTGGAAGATGATGGGCTGTGGGAGTGAGCCCTCCTGGGTGGGGTTTGTTCCCTTTTAAAAAGGACCCCAGTGAGCCCCTGGTTCCTTCCACCACAGGGTGGCACAGTGAGTAGGAAGCAGCCCTCTCCTGACACTTGAGGCCTGGAGCCTATGTTCTTGGACTCCAGTTCTCCAGAACCACGAGAAGTGGACTTCTTGCTTGTGCACCTCTCGGTTTGTAGTCTTTTGATTGGCAGCAGACCAGGAGTGTGGGGCTATTGTGGTGGTGGCCACCTGGTGCCCTTCTGTAGGCAGCCCAGACTGTCTTCTGCGTGGATGGCGGCCCTGTTGGGAGATCCACTCACATCGGCTGTGTTGTTCATGCCTGGCACCTCGTGGGCAAGTACCCTGTGGCTTTGATCGGTTGCCCTGTTGTTGTGTTCTTGCAGTGCTGGGTCAGACCAGGCCCTAGGGACACGCTAGGCAGCGCTCCACTGGTGGGCGCGTCTGCAGCCCCTGTCCCTCTGATCTTCATCAAGGTGGAGCCCCTTTCTGGGGCTTTTTTTGTACTGCTTTACCTTTGGCTCAGCTGTCCACTGGGAGTCGGTTGGGGGGACAGTGTGTACTGGATGTAAAGGGATATTTTCCACAGAATGATCTAATCATTCGTCCCTTTTTGTTCTCTTTTTTGTGGGGCTGCTGGGAGTTACCCAGGATTGATTAAACCCAGGGGTACTTAAGCCACATCCCCAGCCTTTTTTGTTTAGAGACAGAGTCTCACTCAGGTGCTGAGCTTGCTTGAACCTGTTATCATCCTGCTTCAGCCTCCCGAGTTGCTTATTTGATTTACTTATTTTTATTTGGTGCTGAAGATTGAACCCAGGGCCTCACACATGCGAGGTGAGTGCTCTACCGCTGAGCCACAACCCCAGCCCCTCATTTTCGTTTTGACATGGGGACTTGGCTTGTTGTCCAAGCTGGCCCAAACTCTTGACCTTGAGTAACCCCCCCATCTCAGCCTCCCAGGTAGCTGGGACGGCAGGTAGGTGCCACCATGACTGGCACACCATTTGTCTTGTCTGGTCCAAGGTCGGGCTGTATCTGGTGACGCCTTCTCGCTGGCAGAGCCTAGGCTTTGCAGAGCACTGAATGGCAAGAGGGACAAGAGAGAGCCCCGGCCAGACTGGCCTTTATAGCTAACCCCGGAGATGACCATTAATCCATTAATCGCATGAGTGGATTAACCCTTTTGTGAGGGCAGAGCCTTAATCACCTCTCCAAGGTGCCACCTGGTCCCACTCTGTGCTCTCGTAATGGGAATTAGTATCCAGGGTGCGTGACAAGAGGAAGCAGCCGTTCAAGCCAGAGCGTTGTCCTGGCACCATTTATTGCAAGATCCTGCCTTCTGAGTGCTCTGCAACAATCGGGGGCGGTGCAGGTACCTGTCTCACCCTGGGCTCCATCTGTGTCGGTCTTTTAGCCCTGGCACCTGGGCCATGGTGCCTAGTGTTTGTAGTTTTATAAGTTTTTTAAAATCTTTTTAGTTTTAGGTGGACACAATATCTTTATTGTATTTTTTACGTGGTGCTGAGCATCAAACCCAGTGCCTCGCTTGAGCCACATCCCCAGCCCTTAAAATCTTTTTTATCTTGAAATATAATATAGAAGCTGAAACTGTGTAAAATAACTGTATAGCTCAGTGAATTACCGTAAGGTACACATAATTGATTCTTGGGTCAAAAAATAAAACCTGCTTGCTAGGCACAGTGGCACACGCCTGTACTCCCAGCTACTCAGGTGGCTGAGGCAGGAGAATTGCCAAATTGAGACCAGCCTGGGCAACTTGGTGAGACCCTGTCTCCAATAATACAAAGGTATGGGGTTATGGCTCTGTGGTAGAGCACCCCTGGGTTCAGTCCCCGACACCTGAATGAAGGAGAAAAAGAAACATACCCGCCCCTCTATGCCCTCCCGTGCCTGGCCAGGTTTGCTGCCTGTGCTCCTGGCACGCTGCCCAGCAGCCTGGCTCATGGTGCTGCCTGCAGTTTCCCTGTATCATTCTGTGCCTGAGCTCAGCACCTCTGAACGCTGGTCAGGTCTGCTCTGGTCTTTCATGACTTCAGTCTCCTCCTTCACAGCTGTATTGTTGAGGGAGCTGGCTTCACTGGGTCTCCCAGGGCCAGACGTGGCTGTGCGGTCCTTGGGGAGGTCGGTGCCCCTGTACTGGGCCCCTGTGAGTCGGCAGTCGGGTCGGAGGCAGAGCCCTCAGGCTGACTCTGGTGAGGAGTCCTTCTCAAGGGTGCTTGTGCTCCAAGGTGTCTTTCTCTTCTCTTTTCTTTCCTCCTAATTCTTTTTATTTTTTATTTGGAAACAAGTTGCTCAAGCTGGCCTTGAACTTTGCCACTCTCCTGCCTCAGCCTCCTGAGTAGCTGGGACTCCAGGTGTGGCCACTGTGCCCGGCTCCCTTCAGCATTGGCAGTGCCGTCGCCCACGCCCACACGTATCAGCCCACAGCTCCTGCGGGGCGGCTCAGTCAGTGCTGCTTTATACTAGTTGACATTTGTAAGGAGAGACTTGCCCACTGATGGTGGACTGAAAATAAATGTTTGATTCTTTAAATGTTTCCAAACAATCTTTCTTGTTATTTATTTATTTATTGTTTTGATGTTGATGAACCTGTGTTTTGCTCATTTATTTTAATGCAGTGCTGAGAATCGAACCCACTACCTACACATCCTAGGCAAGCGCTGCAGCACTGAGCCCCAGCCCTAAAGAACCATTTTCTGCCATCCTCCAGAGGTGGCTATGTGTGTTCCACACCCTTGACCAAGTGTCAGCTCTGAGTTACCGCAGCGGACCTGAGAGTTTGGAGGTTCAAGTCCGCGATCCATCGGGCCGTCCCAGTGGTATGCCCTCTGGTGAGGGTCTGCCAGGTGGCGGTGGTGCAGGTTGCGGTAGCTCAAGCAGGGAACAGAGAGAGGCCGAGAGTGGAGTCCCACAGGCCCCTCGAGGGCATGTCCTCAGTGACCTGAGGACCTCCCATAGATCCCACCTCTTAGCGGTCCTCCGTCCCCTACACTGCCGGGCTGAGAACCATGCTTTTACCCGTGGGCCTTTGGGGACGCTCAAACCCAGGCCGCACACATGCCAGGCACCCCCTCAGCAGTGCCACCTGGGTTGTACACTCAGGTTGAACACAGGCTGTCTGTGTGAGTGTCCTCCTGGGATCCTTGCTGATGTTCACATGCTCTTGTTTCTGGACCTGTGACCTCACCCAGCTCCTTATCCTTGACCCAGTCCTGGTGCTCTTGTGCCCTCCAAGGCCCCGTGCCATCTGGAGCTCTTCCTGCCCAGTCCTGGAGGGCAGGAAAGCTACTTCTGTGGCTCTGGTTGGTCGGTGGCTTTGAGGAGCTGCTTCAGAACCGCAGTCCAGACTCGGGGGACGTTCCTGCTGTGGGTGGTCACTGCTTCTGGCCTTTGCAGTGAACAGAGCACTGTGTGACCGTCGCTGCCTGCAGGGGGTGTACTTGGCCTTGTATTTCCTCACGTCTCCTTTTTGCACTGGAAATTCTGCTTCTCAAGGGCACAGGAGATGGGAGAGGTGAACCATCACATGATGATGTGTTTGTGCCACCTCACACCTCACGATTTCAGAACAGTGGCTTTGTCACTACCTCTTATGTCCCTAAAGAGCCTTAACTTGTTTTCTGCCCATCTTCCCATCCTGTCGTTACACAGCGTCTACCCTGAATGGCATGCAGCCATGGCCCACTGGGTTGTCCCCCAGCATCTGTCCTGCGTGGTGTGCAGCTGCGGCCCTCTCTGCTGTCCCCCTAACCCTTGTTTGGCCCTGGTTCTGCAAGTAGCTGTGTACAAATGCTTGCACCCAATCCTGACCTACCTACTGCCTTTGTCATTTTGGTTTATTTATTTATTTATTTATTTATTTTATTATTTTTTTAGTTTTCGTTGGACACAACATCTTTGTTTGTATGTGGTGCTGAGGATCAAACCCGGGCCGCACACATGCCAGGCAAGCATGCTACCTCTTGAGCCACATCCCCAGCCCAGTCCTTTTTATTTTTTTCTGGAGACAGGGTCTTACTAAGTCGTCAAAATCTGCCTTGAACTTGTGCTCCTCCTGCCTCAGCCTCCCCAGTTGCTGCGATTACAGGTGTGTGTCACTGTGCCCAGCTGCAGTCATGGGTTTTTTTGTTTGTTTTTGTTTTCAATATTTTTTTTAGTTGTCAGTGAATTTTTGGGTTTTTTTAATGTGGTGCTAAAGGTCAAAACCAGTGTCTCACACGTGCTAGGCATGCACTCTGCCACTGAGCCACAACCCCAGCCCTACAGTCATGTTGTTTTTTTTTTTAATTTAATTTAATTTTTTTATTTTTTAGGTGTAGATGGACACAACACAATGCCTTTATTTTTATGTGGTTCTGAGAATCGAACCCGGGTCCCGCCTGTGTTAGGTGAGCGCTCTACCACTAAGCCACAATCCCAGTCCCTACAGTCATGTTTTTAAAGAATATGAACCAGCACACACATAGCTTGTTTCACTTTGCTTTTTTTTTTTAAGTAGTGATGAATTTTTTTCCCTTTACTTGGTGTTTTTGTTATGATGATGTAATGAATAGCTACTCATTTTAAAAACACTGGGGAATAGGGAAGAAATGCAAAGAGCACCCACCTGCCCAGGTCTTCTACTCACCACCAGCACCCGCTGTCCAGAGCACCCTCGAGTCCAGCTACTGGGCCCACTGATGGCAGTTCTTCCACGTCCTTTGTGCTTGGAAGCCAGTTTGGCTGGGTATAAAACTCTTTTTTTCCCTTTAATGCCTTAACTATGCTGTTCCCTTGTCTTTTAGTGTGAAGCAGGGCTGTCGACCATGAAGCTCCTGTTTTCTTTCCCTGGAGTGACCGAGAGCCCAAAGGATCTCTTTTCTTTTTTTTCTTCTTCTTTTTCCAAGTCTACTGGTTTTGCTAGAGTATATTTCAGTGCAAATCTCCAGGATGGGTTTTCACATGCCCTTTTGATATGTAGTTTCACGATTTTTATCTGAGGAAAGGTTTCTAGTTTTTACTATTTTCCTCTCTCTTTCCTTTTCTGGGAGATGGGTATTCTGTTTTCTATGTTGGATTTTCTTTATCTATCAAAGTAAGCTTTCCTTTCTATTTATTTATTGGTGCCAGGGATTGAACCCAGGAGTAATAACCACTTAACCTTAGCCCCATTTTGCGTTTTATTTAGAGATAGGGTCTTGCTGAGTTGCTGAGGCTGGCTTTGAACTTGAGTTCTCCTGCCTCAGCTTCCCAAGCTCTGGGATTACAGGCGTGGCCACCATTGGCTGTTGTTTTTACTGACACCCCCACCCTACCCCTGCCACATACCCCTCCAGTACTGGGATGGAACCAGGATCTCATGCATGCCAGGCAGGTGCTCTACCACTGAGCCACACCCTGATCCCAGCTGTTACTCTTTAGAGCTATTATTTATTTGGTGGTGGTGGGAGGGGTTGTTGAGGATGGAACTCAGGGCCTTGCACATGCTAGGCAAGCGCTGAGCCATATCCCCAGCCCTTTTTATTTTGAGACAAGGTCTCCCTAAGTTGCTGAAGCTGGCTTTGAATTTATGGTCCTCCTGCCTTGGCCTCCCAAGTTGCTGGGTTTACAGGTATGTACTACCAAACCTGGCTTTTTTAGAATTTGGAGATACTAATACTGTTTTTCAAGGAATTTTTTCGTTTTCTCTGAGATGCAGTTTTATTTTCATAGTTATTTGTGCATTTGCCTAAGTATCTATGATGACGCCCTGGGTATTGGTGATTCCTGTCTCCAGTTTTGTCTCTAATCAGTCTGTGTAGTTCTTTTTCAATTTTGTTGATCTTTCAAAAGAACTAGTGTTTGCCTACATTAATTTTTTTTTTTCATGATTCTTACATTATAAAAAAAAAAAACTTTCTCTCTGCCTATTTTGGGGTTGGATTTGCTGTACTTTGTGATTTCTTCACCACCTTGTTAATAAAGAATTGTTACATATTTGAAAATATTTTGAGTTTTCCAGATGCTGTGCTGCTGCTGTTTTCATTCACTTCCGGGTCATGGGACGTTCTTTCTGACTTCAGTTCTTTTCAACACATTAGTTTCATTTTGTCATCTGCCTTCGTGTGTTGGGCGCACCTGTTGCGGTGTGGTTCTGCTGGTCATCTGATGATGGTGCTGTCCTTCTCCTATCTTCTCATGCTGGCTGAACCCTGAGTGAAGTGGTGAATTCCATCTGCCTCTGTGGGTGGGCCTGCTCCCCTCTGCTTGGGCCAGCCTGCAAGTGTGTTTGAAGGCCTGTGGCACAGGGGTCCATGTGTGGGGCTATGTGCCCTGGGCGGCGGACCCCACTGTGATCGTCGGACCCACTGTGATCGTGTGCGGCTCTGTGTGTGTGAGAGAGAGAGAGAGAGAGAGACTGGGGATTGGACCACTGGGCTCCCTTCCAGCCCTTTTTATTGTTTGTTTTGATTGATTGATTCTGCAGTGCTGGGGATTGACCAGGGCTTGGGGCATGCTGGGTAAGTGCTCGGCCACTGCGCTGCGTCCCCAGCCCTTATTTATTGTAAGAGAGGGCCCCTGTGGTCGCCAGGCTTACCTGGAGCTTGCATCCTCCTGCCCGTGCCTCCTGGAGGCTGGGGTCCTTCTGCTGTGCTTCCCTTTGTCCTCGGCGTTGCCTCTTTCCATCCTTGGGTTTTAACCTGTTGGCGTCTTTATGTTTAAAAAGTACTTCTTGTAGGCAGGCAGCGTGTACTTCCTCATCCATTCTGATCGTCTCTGCCTTTAGAAGAAAGCTGTATCTGGTATACTAGGCACACAGTGCATTGTACGTATTTAAAGTGCAATTCTGAACTTTGCGTGTGCACGGGCAGCTGCTGTGTCCATGATGTGCAGTCTGCAGGGACGGGTGCTGGTTGGGCTTGCATGAGGACAGACGGCCTTGTCCAGAGCATGAGCATGCCCATCACACGTCTTCTAAAGCGACCCACCTACCCTTTGGTCTGGTTGCTGCTACCCAGTGTAATTGTGGGAGTCGTTTGTGGTGTTATTTCAGTAGCTCATTCTTTTTTCTGTGTAGTAATCCATTCAGTGGAGGTGACCCATTTGTTCTCCAGTTTGGGGGTATTGTATAAAAGCTATGTGAAATTTGCATGCATAGCTGACTTTTTGTAGGTCAACACCTGGATGTGGAATGGCTGGGTTATGGAATAGGGGTCAAGAAAAGACCGCTGGGTAGGCAGGGCCCAGAAGTAGGCCATGCACGCGGACACCTGGCTTTCAGCCAGCTCCTGAGGGGACTTGGTGGAAAGAGCATGGTCTTGTCCACAGGGGTAGAGCAGTTAGATTTCTTGTGCAAAAAAAATGAACCCGGACCCTTCAGAGATGTAGTGTGAGCTGTAAGGCTTATGGGGGTACTGCCAGGAAGAGCAGAGGCACCAGGTCAGACGGCTTTCTTGGCCAGGACCCGGAAGCACCGTCCACAGAAAGCAAGCTGGTAGGCTGGGTTGGAGCAAGGACTTTTGCTCTTCAGCATTTAGCAGGAGAGTGCAAGGTGGGGTGCGGGGGTGCAGATCACAGGTCGCCAGTGAGCACACAGCAGGGCGGGCCCAAGCACCCCTCAGGAGCCCGCAGCTGCCCGTTCCCCTGCTCTTCGGGTCGGCGTTTCCCTCGGATTTCCACTCTGGTCTTCATTGTATCTCTGTGTTATTTGTTGGGGGTTTTCTGGGGCTGAAGTCCTAACACACCCCTGTGACTCACCAGTCCCCCATACACTTGGCGATTGGCTGGGTGTGTGGGTGCCACCCGCCTGTCACTGCAGCCACGCGTGGTTTCCACTTGTGTGTGTACTGCAAGCTGCTCAGGAAATTGTTTGAAGTAGTTGTTTATATTGTAGAGACATTGTTGAAAATGGTGAAAATTCCCCCTTTGACCTATTTGTCCACAGTTTACTGTGTAAGCAACCCTCTTGCTTCGGCCTCCAAAGTAGCTGGGGCTAGCAGCACACGCCACTGCCCCCAGCCTCCATTTGTATTTCCTGCTTTGTGTAAATCTAAATTTCCATCTCTGATCATTTTCTTGCTCCTGAAGAACTTTTTTTTTTTCCCTCAGTTTTGATGGATACCATGCTTTATTTTTTTGATACCAGGGATTGAACTCAGGGGCACTCGACCACTGAGCCACATCCCTAGCCCTATTTTTGCATTTTATTTAGAGACAGGGTTTCGCTGAGTTGCTAAGCGCCTTGCAGTCACTGCGGCTGGCTTTGAACTTGGAATCCTCCCATCTCAGCCTCCGAGACGCTGAGACCATAGTCGTGCGCCACTGCGCCCAGCTTCCTGGAGGATTTTCTGTTGCTCATTTTTCAGGTATGCTAATGGTGGATTATCTCAGCTGTCAGAAAAAGTGTTTCTTCCTCCTTGATGTTTAAAAATTGTGGTGGAATGTACACAACATAAAACTCTCCCTCTTAATTCTTCTGGCATCTATAAATCAGTGGCTTTAACGAGCTCACAGTACTGTGCGACCATCAGCTCTGTTTCTGAAACTGGGCCTTTTGCACCCAGAACCACCTTGTGCAGACGAGTCATGCTGCTGGTCACCAAAGGCCAGCTTCCTTCCCTGGGCACAGCGTCCTTGGAGATCCCCCCTTTGAGTTGGACCGCGTGCCAGAGGGGTGAGGGACAGGCAGGTGGCCTTCCTCTGGGGCCGTGGTGAAGAGTGCCGCCGGGAGCACACGTGTGGGGCTGGAGTTCCTAGAGCACTGCCGACTTCCTCCCGCCTCTCGGAGCCGCGGGGGCGGGGGGGGGGGCTCCTCTTGTCCAGCCTCCAGCACTTTTCTTTTTTAAAAAAAGTAGCAGCTGTGCAGTGGCCTTGTGGCTTTCTCTCAGGTTTTCCTGGCGCCTGGAGAGGTGATGTTGACCGTCTTCCTCCGGGCTTGCTGGTCACCTGTGCGCTCACGTTCTGGTCAGACTTTGACTGGCTTCAGCTGGGTCTGCAGCTGTATGTTCTGGATATCAGCTATCCTGTCTGCGGCTTCAGATCTTCTCACTCATTGCCACTGTCCTTCAACTGCAAATGTTCCATTTCTCATCTGTGTAAATTCTTATTTATTTATTTATTAGTTTTCAGTGGACACAACATCTTTATTTTACTTTTTATGTGGTGCTGAGGATCGAACCCAGCGCCCTGCACATGCCAGGCGAGCGCGCTACCGCTTGAGACACATCCTCAGCCCCTCATCTGTGTAAATTCTATTTGGACCTTTTTAAAAAGTTTCTTCCATTCTTCTCATTTTAATAACTCGCTTCCTCAAACGTTGGGTGTCCTGATGTTCTTGTCTACTGATTTGGTCTGTTTGGACCCAGGCCCTGCCTTGAGCTCCGGCATGCCTAGTGGTCTGTTTGGCGTCAGCTTGTTAACTGAACTTTATTGGGTGCAGGATTTTTATACCACAATAAATACCTCTGAGACGTGCCTTGGTTGCAGGTGGGCTGCAGTTGCTCTGTGCTTCTTTTTTTTTTGCTCTGTGCTTCTTGAGGCTTACTTTTGAACTTCATGACGGTAGCTCCCAAGTGGCTTTGCAGACCCCACTTCCAAGCCCATGCCCTTCTGAGGCCTGCGTTTCTGTCGGGGGGACCCCCGTGTTCACAACCCTTGCTCCTGCTGTCCCACTTGATTTTCACATTGGCTCTTCACAGGTGGCCTCCTAACACGGGTCAGTGCTCAGTGGTGTGGCCACCCTATGGCTCTCTTCACTGTGTAGCTCCTTCCCGGTGCTCTGTCCCCAGGCTCAGCTGGGCTGCTCAGCAAGACCACCAGGCTCTGCTCGCGGGCCTCAAGTGCCAAGCTGGAACCTTGCAGGCTCATGTCACCAGTGTGGCACGTACGTGACCACTGTCCTGTGCTTGCTCCCATGAGTGCCTGGAAGGCCTGTGCGGGGGCCCCAGGTGCCTGGGTGTTCCCGGTGGGGGAGGTGAGCCTGGACGGCTCTGCTGCGGCCTGGGTGAGGACTCACTTCCCACTGCACTCCTCCTCTGCAGAGTGATTTTATTTATTCCTGAGAAGTCTTTCCACAAAAATTTTAGACTCTGCTTATTGGCTACTGCACAAAAGCATTGAGATTTTGATTGGGATTATGATGAATTTATAGATCAATTTGGGAAAATATTGATGTCTTACCCATGTTGAGTTTTCTTATCCATGAATTTGGCATATTTCTCTTTATTTTTAATTTTCACAGCCATGTTTTGTAGTTTTCACATTTTAAGCATTTCTTTCTCAATTTCTTAGTTTTTGCATATTATATATGGAATTTTTAAAATCGCATTTCCCAGTTGCTTCCTGTGTATTGCTTCCTGAGTGTCTTGTGACTTTCCAAACTCACTGTGCTGGGCGTAGGCTCCTTGTGATGTCTCGCCTCCTAACTTCAGGTGTGGGTGCAGGTCTGTTGCTTCCTTCCTGGCCGGCCTGCCTTTGTCCCTTCTCACAGCTCTGAGCTCTCGCGGCAGTGTGACGCTGACCAGGTGCCATGCACCTGGTGGAGGCCCCTTCCTGGCACTGGAGGCTGCTGGCTGTACCTTAGCAGGCTCACTGCTTCTCGCCTGGCGTGGTCCCTCTGCCTCGTGTTGAGCACCAGGTCCGGTTTCTGCCTCTATTGAAGTGACCTCTGTTCACCCTCAGCATGGTGAATCATTTGTGCGGGTTCCGCCAACCTGGCTGCAGCCATTTGAGTCGCCCTGGGGCTTTCCTCTCGTGGCGTCCCCTGTGGGTGGGAGTGCCTGTGGGGCCTCACTGCCTGCACCAGCTTGAGTCCTGGCTGCCCCATAGCTCCCCTCTGGCCCTGCTCCTGCTGCCACCTGTGAACTTCCGTCTGTCAGTCTCAGGGAACCCTGCCTGCCTCCTGGACCGTCTGCTCTCCTGCCCTCTCGTGGCCTCTCAGGTCCGCCCACTCCGGACTTGCCTAGAAGGGCTCATCTTTGAGTATCAAATGAGCCTTGGAAGTACCTGCTTATGGGTATTATCCATTTTGTTAAAATATTAAAAGGGATCTTGCCTTTATTTATTTTTGACATTTAGTTGTAGATGGACACAGTGCCTCTATCTTACTTACTTGTTCTATAACACAGGCGCTCCGCCTCTGAGCCACAACCCCAGCCCCTGCATTTATTTTCTTTAGTCTGTGATCTTGAGTCCTTTTCTTTTGGAGATCCCCCATGTGCCAGTGTGGACAGGACAGTGGCCACCCTGGAACCAGGCACAGTGGTCGCACAGCAGCTCACACCTCGTACCCCAGGCAGGTCAGGTCATCTCACCTGGCCTGTAGTTGACAGTGGCCAGTTTCTCAGGCACCCTGCTGCCCCTGAGGGCACGTTGTCCTGCTGGGTCCTGTTGGGCTACTCCGTGGCCCCCTGCAGGGCGTGTGCAGCTCGCACCAGCACTCCACTCCTCTGTGGCTGCAGGACGAGCCTCACAAAGGAGACGATGGACCTGGATTGCTTCTGCTTTGTGGCGCATCCCACTGTTGTGAGCTTCCCTGGGGACATCTGGGTGAGCACCCGCGTCACTCCTCTTGGTGTCTGGGAGTGAGGTGCTGGTAGAAACCTGACTTGTAACTTTAGTGGGGTGGGGACGGGGGATTGAACTTGGGGACACTCAACCACTGAGCCACATCCCAGCCCTATTTTATATTTTATTTAGACACAGGGTCTCACTGAATTGCTTAGGGCCTCACTTTTGAGAGGCTGGCTTTGAACTCAGGATCCTCCTGCCTCAGTCTCCTGACCTTCTGGGATTACAGATGTGCACCACTGTATTTTAAGTGTTTTCTTCAGGCCCTATCCCTAGCCTTTGTTTTGGGTTTGGTCTGGCTGCTCTGTGCCTCTGGTGTCGTGGGGCCTTCTCCTGGTCTTGTTGACCTGACCTGTGGCCATACCCTGTGCCCTAAGGGTGTCGCACTGTCCCTCAGGACATGGCAGTCTGGAAACGAAGGGATGTGGTTCCTGCAGCTAGGGAGTGGGGCTTGCCCTGGGCGGCATCCCTGAGAACCTCCCACTACTGTGCTGGGCACTGGAAGGGGCTCTGCCTGGCGTCTCTGTGCCTGGTTGCCAGCACTGGGCCCATTGCTGCTTTTTAGACTTCCCTATTGCACATCCCCACTCCTGCCCGCCACACCTCGTCACCCTTTGCATGTCCACCCTGCATGGTCGGTCTCCACGATTTCACAGGCTAGTGGACTGTCTTAGGTCTGAAGGGTGTGGGCTCCTACATCTGGGTACAGTGAGTCAGTTTCACAGAGCTCAGCCTTCAGTCTGGGTGGCCCTGGTAAACCCAAAGGTGAGAGTGACCTCAAGGGGAAGGTGACCCCTTAGTGCCGGGGCTTGCCACCCACGGGCCTGAGCTCCACCTGCTGTGTGTGCGCTGCGCTTCTTCCTTGGCAGAGCAGGTGCTGGAGCTGTGAGGGGGGCTGCGGGGTGTCGGGAACAGGTTTCTCCTGCCCTGTTCCACTGCAGCCTCTCCGTCCGTCCGTAGGCCCATGTATTCACACCAGTGTGAACTTGAAATGTTTTGTTTCCTCTGTGCTTAATTTGTCTTCTCTTATAGGACATGCAGAAGGGCTGTGTGTGCTGTCGAGGTGGTGGGGACCCTGACTTCAAGACCCGCAGCCAGTCTCCCCTGTGCAGACGAGCGTCCCCACAACCAGGCCCGCAGCAGCAGAGCCCCAGCATGGAGCACTCACAGGAACAGCCTAGAGACGGAACAGCTGTGACAGGGTGACAGTGATGCTGGGCCGGCGCACAGGGGCACTCAGACCAGCTCTCCGTTGACCCAAGAGGAAGGAGCTGGGGTAGTTATGGTCGGCCATGGAGGACAACCAGGACTCTCATCCCAGAGGGGACAGTGATTGTGTTTCTGGTAAAATAAGTTTCAAAATAGAGGAGGAAGAAGATGATCCAGTTCCCAGCCGCTGTTTGGAAGGAGTGGACTTTCAGGCTGAGCGGGAGGACGTGAGGCACACGGACAGTGGGGAGGAGCAGGCGGAGGGCCGGGCGGGTGGCCCCTGCTTCCCTGCCGAGAGTGAGGATGGCTGCGGGGCCCTGCTCTCCCAGTACAGCAGCACGCTGTACAGCGTGGCCATGGAGGCCGTGGCCCAGAGCCTGCTCTCCAGCCGCCACATCAGCTCCAGGAAGAAGTCGCCAGCGTGGAAGCACTTCTTCATCTCCCCCAGAGACAGCACCAAGGCCATATGTCGGTACTGCATGAAGGAGTTCAGCAGGGGCAAGAACGAGAAGGACCTGAGCACCAGCTGCCTCATGAGGCACGTGCGGCGGGCGCACCCCACCAAGCTGGCGCAGGAGAACGGGAGTGTGTCGGCCAGCTCCTCCCTGCCCTCGCCCTCGCTCCTGCTTCCTCCGCAGCCCGCGGACGTCGGGGACCTGGCCTCCACACTCTCGCCCATCAGACTTGCCCACAGGATGGCAGCTACAATCCCGTCCCCTGACCGCATGCAGGAGGAACCCGTGTCCATGGTCTCTTCTGAGGTCTCTGATGTGCCAGTCACTGAGAAGTACAGCAGAGAGGAGGCCCTGGCGGGGTCGTCTCCCCACCTTGCCCCACTCCACTACGACGAGACTGCAGAGGGGATGGCGGAGAGAAGCCTTCGCCTTCCCAGGAGCACATCGGGGTCCAGGAGGAGGTCGGCCGTCTGGAAGCACTTCTACCTGTCCCCGCTGGACAGCTCCAAGGCCGTCTGCGTGCACTGCATGAACGAGTTCAGCAGGGGCAAGAACGGCAAGGACCTGGGCACCAGCTGCCTCATCCGGCACATGTGGAGAGCACACCGCTCCATCGTCCTACAGGAAAACGGGGGCGGCTCGGGCATCCCGCCCCTGTACCCCACGCCCCCCACCCTGCTGCCCACCCTGCTGCCTCCAGACGGGGAGCCGGACTCCATGTCGTCCTCTCCAGGAAAGCTGGTCCAAGAGTGCCCCTCGGCCTCCTCGTCCCCAGACAGGCTGGCTGAGGACCTGCCTGGGGACACACTCGGCACGGACGTGTCCGTGCTGTCATCCTCCGAGGACGTGGGCGAGGCTTCTATGGGCGCCTCTCCTGAGAAGCAGCAGGCCAGCGGGTCGAGCCCGAGGAGGTGCGAGCCTGGTGCTGTCTTCCAGCAGAACAAGAAGGTCATGAAGAGGCTGAAGTCAGAGGTCTGGCACCACTTCTCCCTGGCCCCCACGGACAGTCTGAAGGCCGTGTGTCGCTACTGTGGCTGCATCATCAGTCGGGGGAAGAAGGGGGATGTGGGCACCAGCTGCTTGATGCGGCATCTGTACAGACGCCACCCCGAGGTGGTCGGGACCCAGAAGGGCTTTCTGGGTGCCAGCTTGGCGAACTCTCCATATGCCACCTTGGCTTCTGCAGAAAGCTGCTCCTCCAAGACGCCTGCCCTGCCCGCCGTGGTCAGGAGGAACCACCAGGCCGTGTTTCCCGTCAGCAGCAAGAAGACCTCCAAGCTGTGGAACCACTTCTCTGTCTGCTCTGCGGACTCCACCAAGGTGGTGTGTCTGCACTGTGGCCGGACCATCAGCAGGGGCAAGAAGCCCACCAACCTGGGCACCAGCTGCCTCCTGAGGCACCTACAGAGGTTCCACGGCCACGTGCTCAAGGCCGATGTCCACCCGGAGACCACCCTGTCCCACTCTCCAGGAGTCCGGGGACCACTGAGCACAGAGCTGTCGGGCACGTCCTCCTTCGATGACCCCAGTGAGAAGTTCTATGACTCTCACCCAGTTGCCAAAAAAATCACCAGCCTGATAGCAGAAATGATCGCACTGGACCTCCAGCCCTACTCTCTCGTGGACAGCACTGGCTTCAACAGGCTGCTGGGGTACCTGAGGCCCCAGTACTCCGTGCCCCCGCCCTCCTACTTCTGCAGCACGGCCATCCCGGGCATGTACGACAGCGTGAAGCAGATGGTCCTGTCCCAGCTGAGGGAGGCTGAGAGTGGCATGGTCCACTTCACATCGGGAATCTGGACAGGCACCCAGAGCCGTGAGTACCTGACCCTCACTGCCCACTGGGTCACCTTCGCATCCGCGGCCCGCCCGCACTGCGAGGACCACCACTGCTCAGCACTTCTGGACGTGTCGCAGATTGACTGTGACCATGGCGGTGGCAGCATCCAGAAGCAGCTGGAGTGCTGGTGGGAAGCCTGGGTGACATCCATCGGCCTGCAGGTGGGCATCACGGTCACTGACAACCCGAGCATTGGCAAGACTCTGACCGAGGCAGAGCACTCGAGCGTGCCCTGCTTCAGCCACACGGTGGACCTGATCGTGAGTGAAGCCATCAAGAGCCAGAGGATGGTGCAAAGCCTACTGAGCGCCGCCCGAAAGCTGTGTGAGCGTGTCCAGCGCTCCCCCACGGCCAGGGAGAAGTTGGCCGCGCTGCAGCGAGAGTATGAGCTGCCACAGCACCACCTTGTCCAGGACGTGCCGTCCAGGTGGAGCACGTCCCTGCACATGCTGGAGCGCCTGCTGGAGCAGAAGAGGGCCATTAATGAGATGTCCATCGAGTGCAGCTTCAGAGAGCTGATCAGCTGCGACCAGTGGGAGGTCATGCAGTCCGTGTGTCACGCGCTGAGGCCCTTCGATGCTGCCAGCCGGGAGATGAGTGCCCACGTGTCCACTCTGAGCCAGGTCATCCCCATGATCCACATCCTGAGCAGGAAGGTCGAGATGCTCTTTGGGGAGACGATGGGCATCGACACTATGCTGAAGTCGCTGAAGGAAGCCATGGCGAGCCGCCTGTCCGCCACCCTCCACGACCCCAGGTACGTCTTTGCCACGCTGCTGGACCCTCGCTACAAAGCCTCCCTGTTCACGGAGGAGGAGGCGGAGCAGTACAGGCAGGATCTAATCAGGGAGCTAGAAATACTGAATTCTACCTCAGAGGACACAGCCGCCTCCGATGGCTGTGACTCAGGGCCCCCGTCGAGAGATTCTGGCGGAGGGGAGAGCCTGTGGTCGCTGGTGGCCAAGGTGGAAGGGCGAGAACGGCGGGAGAGGCTGCCGGAAGACATGGTGCTCGCCTACCTGGAGGAGGAGGTGTTGGAGCACAGCTGTGACCCACTTGCCTATTGGAACCTCAAGCGGTCATCCTGGCCTGGGCTGTCCACTTTGGCTGTCAGATTTTTGGGCTGTCCTCCAAGTACCGTCCCTTCGGAAAAGCTGTTCAGCACGCCCACAGAGAACGGCAGCTTTGGCCAGCCCCGGCTCATGATGGAGCATTTTGAAAAACTTATCTTTTTGAAAGTGAATCTCCCCTTGATCTACTTTCAGTATTGAACTCACGACGGCATCGCCAGACCAGACTTGCTCTTGGCAGTGCTGGCTGTGACCCGCCCAACAGGGCCAGGTGGGACACCAGGCCAGCATCTGGGGCCACCCGCCAGCTCGCCCCGTAACGTCACACGTGCCTTACTCCTGTCGGGCCAGGGCGCAGCGTGTTGGGAGTCCACTGGGAGCAGCCCGTCTCGTCGGCTGTGAAGTGGGGTGATCAGGTCTTAGTTCACGACTGCAGCGTTTTTTAAAAGTTAGGGGTCAGAAATGTGTGCTCCTAGAATTGGAGATAAGATGTAAACAGTTGTATCCTGTAGGCTTTTTATTCAATTGTGTAAAAACCATGAATCAGGTACTGTATTTTAGTTAAATATTGCTTTAATTGCAACAACACAGCTTTTGTGGCTGTGAAATGAAACCTGTAAATAGGAGGTGGAGCTTAAGCCATCCTGACTGAGCAGTTTTAACTGCAGGCTCTAAATGTGTCGAGGAGTGGAGAGAATATTCTGGAAGGTAACTGTTTACCACAGAGACAAAGTGTTTGAAAACAAAACTGTACTTGGGTGACTCACGGAGTGTGTAGTTGCAGTGACGTGTCACGGACACGTTCCGTTTCAGGTCTTTGCCTTCAGGGTTGCACGGTCCGTTCATTCACTCAGAGGTCCCCGACTGTCTGTCCTACTCCTTGAGATCAGAGTCCCGTGTGTGTCCCTGCTAAGGATTCAGCCAGTGCAGAGCGTGACAGTGCAACAGGGGGCCCGTTGACCACATCTGGCGCCTCTGACTGAGCATCCCTGAGCAGTGGAGCTCTGTGTGCACTGACCCAGGTGCTGGGACCACGGCTGGGCCCTGAAGGCAGTGGTGACCAACGGGGGTGTCTGGCAGGCTGCAGTGGTGAGGCTAGCCTTAGGCGTTTAGATTTTTCTTTTTTTATAATAGGGAAGATTCAGCCATCACAGGGGTATTTTAGAATCCCAGGACATCAGAGTGAAATTATCAGTTGTCAGATTCAGTTGTCAGTGTTTGCTTTAACATCTGAAAAAGGTTCCTGTTCTACGTCACTTCAGACCACTGGGTGCTGTGGGTGAGGCGACACGCTCCTCTGCCATGGCCCCCAGGAAGCTGTCCTTCTGTTGAATACTGTACCTTCGCTCGCTCTCAATTCGAGTGGACTGTGCTTTAGTGTATTTATAAATGATGGATTCAGTTTCTGAAATTAAACTTTTTATTTGCAGTTTTCCAGTGCTGGTGGACACAGGCTCTTTATTTGTAGGGTAGCCGCACAGGCATGCTCCTTGAGGGTCAGGGCACAGAAACCATGGCCCCTGGTGGTGGACACGGGCAGAGGGATGGGTTCCTGCAGCAGCGTTTGCGGAGTGAACGCGGTGGCAGGAGTGTCAGTGGCGTGGCCTCGCACCTGTCCGCGGGTCTCACTGCTGTTCCAGGTGGTGTTCCCGTGGTTTGCTGGCTCTCTGCAGTCCACCCTCTGGCTCCAGGCAGGAAGGAGGGCTGAAGGCTCCTGGTCAGCAGTGTCCACAGCTGGCTTGCCACCCCATTCTTCTTGGCATTATGTTTTGAAGGTAAGAACCTTAGAATTTGGGGGTATTGAGCTCCAAGGGTCCCCCTCTAGAGCAAGGCAGCCCAGGGAGCTGCTAGGATTGCATCCTGCCCTGATCCAGCAGGTTGGGCCTCCCGTCTGCAGGGCTGGCCTGGCGCTGGGTGCAGCAGCCTTCACCTGCACGTGTCCCTGCTCAGACAGCCGGGGGTCTAGGCAGGAATGGCGGAGTGCCGCCCGCATTTCCAGGTGAAGTTTCATGGACCATGGGGTGCAGCTCTCTGCTCAGAATTGCCCAGGCCTGTCCTCAGGCTGCGAAGTGACCCCAGCTGGAGCTCTTGTGGGGCTGCTCTGCCTTGAGCTGGTGCCTTCCACCCAGTGCCGTCTGTTGAAGGGCTGTGAGCCACAGTTGGTGCAGGGACGGGAAAGCAGCAACAGCAGTCCGTCCCTGTGCCAGTGACTGGGAGTCTTTATCTCAAGTGTTGCACGCATGGCCAGTGGGTGTTGGCGGAAACCTGGCACCGGGCTGGCAGTCCTGCAGGAAGGTGAGGACCGGCACTGTTGGGCCCGCTGAGCACATATAAACAAGAGCCCAGGCCGTTCCCACCCCAGCTCTCCACTCAAACCCAAACTGTGGGCTGTTGGTGACACTGGGGGCAGGTTCCTGAAGTTCTCAAGTCTCTCAGGTGTCAGCCCTTTGCATGAGCCTCAGAACCGTCTGGTCTCAGTGAGTAAAACTGCTGACACATAATAACTTGTTCTTCACCTCGACGTCATCTGAAGCCAGCACCCTGCCCCTTGTCCTCCTGACCCTGAGGCAGCAGTGGGGCTCACTCTCCCGGGAGCTAGAGCTTGCTCTCTCTGCTGTGCTCGGGATTACGTGGGCCTTGCATGTCCTGGACCAGTGCTCTGCCACTGAGCCCCACCCCAGCCCCAGGTGCTTTTAAAAGAGCTTTCTGAAGACAGCAGAGAGCAGCCAAGGCTCCAGGGTCTGAGGAGACAGGGTCCGGCGGGAGGAGACTTGAGTGAAGGTGGATTCTGGGTTTACCACGTTGTTCCTGTTGGACACTTGCTGTTTTCCTGGTTGTGAACCTATCAAAAGGTGGGAGCCAGAGCTGGCACCAGGGCATGGCGCTATGGGGACCCATGGGGACCACCAGGGCTCCAGGAGCAAGGTCTTGGAGAGAGAAGAGCCTCAGAAGCGACCTGGCATCTTGCCTTGCCCTGCATGGGTACCGCTCCAGGAGACAACCAGGTGTGGAGGAGGCAGAAAACGCTCTGAGGTTCCCAGTGAGACCACAGAGCAGCCCTCACAGGCCTGGACCACCCCAGCTGTCTCCTGCTTAACCACTGGGGTGACCTGCCCCATCCTGCCTTTTGGTTTTACTGTCAGAAGACTATAGTGTCTACACCTGTGCATATATACAGTTTGACTCACTCTGAAAAGTCAGACTCACTAAAATAGGTCTAGGCCGGGCACCATGATAAGGGCTGAGGTGCAGCTCAGTGGCAGAGTGCTTGCCTAGAATGAGCGAGGCCCTGGGTTCCATTCCCAGCAACCCAAAAATTAAAACGGCCTACACCAGGCACATCACAGCAAAGCTCTGAGAACCAGATAGGGAATCTTAAAACCCGGGGGAAAGGCAAGCATGGTGGCCCATGCCTGTAGTCACAGTGGCTTGGGCTGAGATAGGATGGCAAGTTCAAAGCCAGCCTCAACAAAAGCGAGGCCCTGTCTCTAAATAAAATACAAAATGGGGCTGGGGGTGTGGCTCAGTGGCAAGTGCCTGAGTTCAACTCCCTATACCAAAGGAAAAAAAAAAAAAAAACACGGGGGGAAAGACCCCCTTCAGAGGAAGAGTGCAGTGGCAGCCAACTTTAAAACTGGTGTTACCGGAACAGTGGGATGACACCCTAGAAGTGCTGGGAGAGAATCACTTGGATCTAGATCTACAGGCCCAGGGAAAAGTTTCCACAAAAAATAGGGTGAAATGAAGTTTTCAGGCAGCAACTCTAGTTCATCCCAGCAGAGTGACCCTGAAGCACCCCTGGAGTTGTGCAGCCAGAGGCTCGTCCCTAGACCTGTGGCAGGATTCCACACGGACAGACAGAGAAGCAGCACCTTCTTGAGTTGAGAAGAGGTTTACATGAGGTCTGTAGGGGACGCACAGAGGTGGGAGGGGAGTGCAGGGCTGCATGGCCACACCTGCCACCCCTGCTGCTCAGAGGCTGAGGCAGGAGGAGGGCAAACCGGAAGCCAGCCTGGGCAGCTAGGGAGACCCCGTCTCAAGATAAGGATGGGGGTTGGTGGGGGTAGCTTGGTGGGCCAGGCTCTAGATTCATCTGGTGCTAAAAAAATAAAGCAGATACTAAGATGTCAGGTGTGTCGTCTCGGGTGACCACTAACTTTAATAAAGGAAGAGGACCTATTACCTATACTCACCAGCCCAGAGGAAGGCCACAGCAAAAAGAACCAACCTGAAGCCAAGGCAAGGTGGTGATAAAGTCAGAGTACAGCCAGATGAAACAGGGAACAGGAAAGTAATAGAAAAATGACACAAAGATTACTACCTTGAAAAGAATAAAATTGACAAACCTTTAACTAGGTAGACTGAGAGAGCTCTGTCCCAGATTTTAAAGGGGCTGGGGATGTGGCTCAGTGGTTGGGCACTTGCCTAGAATGTGTGAGCCCCTGGTTAACACGCACACACAAGTGAAGAAAATATTCAGGTTACTAAAATCAGAAATGGAAAGTTGGGCTGTTACTACCAATTCTAAGAATTAGAAGATAGCTGTGAGCAAATGTATGCCAACAGATTGTGTAACCTAGATGAAATGGACAAATTCCTAGAGACACAAAACCTCCCTGACTACACCAGGAAGAAATAGAACAACCCACAGCTTAATAGGAGGTTGGATCAGTAATTGAAAATCTCCCTGGACCTGGTGCTTTTACCAATAAATTCTAAAATATTTACAAGAAAACAAAAATTGGGGCTGGGATTGTGGCTCAGCAGTAGAGCGCTCGCCTAGCATAGGCAGGACCTGGGTTTGATCCTCAGCACCACATAAAAAAAAAATGAAGGCATTGTGTTGTGAACCATCTACACCTAAAAAATAAATATTAAAAAAAAAAAGTTAATATTTCTCAGAGTTAAAAAAAAATTGAAGAGGAAAGAACATTCCTCAATTTATTCCATGAAAGTAAACACCCCGATTCCAAAGGCAGACAGAGACACTGGAGGAAAACTGCAGACCAACATTCCTTATGAGCATTGGTGCAAAAATCCTGAGCACCATGCTAGCAAACCAGATTCAGCAGCATGTTAACCAGGTGACATGTGATCAACTGGGGTTTGATCCTAGAATGCAAGGATGGTTCAACCATGGAAATCAACCAGTGTGATACTTTACAGAATGAAGGGAAACCATGTGACCATCACAGTTAACACAGAAAAGGCATCTGACAAAACTCAATATTCTTTGATGACAGACACAACAAACAGGAGGGAATGGCGTCAACATAATAAGAACTACACATGAAGAATCTATAGCAACATCCCAGTGGGTAGGAGAAGATGGAAAGATCTTCCTTCAAGGCGAGGCACAAGGCTGAGGGGCCCGCTTTGCCACTTGTAACTGGACGCAGGATTGGAAGTTCTAGCTGGAGCAATTAGGCAAGAAAAAGAAAAGGCATCCGAGTTGGAAAGGAGGAAGTAAAATGATTTCTGTTCACAGATCGTATGCTTGTGTGCAGAAAACCCTCACGGCTTCTCATACATGCGTTAAAAATAAACGAATTCTGCAAAGCAACAGGATACAAGTCAACATGCAGAAATGACTTGCACTTCCATACGCTGAGAGTGAACAATCCAAAAAGAGAATCAAGAAACAATTTCATTTATGATGATATTTTTTAATAGTTTTTAGTTGTAGATGGACACAATTCCTTTATTTTATTTATTTTTATGTGGTGCTGAGGATTGAACCCAGTGCCTCACACATGCTAGGAAAGTGCTGTACCACTGAGCCACCGCCTCAACCCTATGATCGTATTTTTTTTTTTCTTAAAGAGAGAATTTTTTAATATTTATTTTATTTTAGTTATCGGCGGACACAACATCTTTGTTTGTATGTGGTGCTGAGGATCGAACCCGGGCCACACGCATGCCAGGCGAGGGCACTACCGCTTGAACCACATCCCCAGCCCCTATGATCATATTTTTAAGACACAGTACTTTGGTAAGATATGTACAATGAGCACTACTAACATTTATGAAAGAAAATAAGTAAATGGTCCATGGTCAGAAGGTTGGATTTGGTTAAGATGCCAATACCACCCAAAGCAACCTACAGCTCTAATGTAATCCCCATCAAAATCCCAATGATTTTTTTTTTTTTTCAGAAATAGATCACCCTAAAATTTATAAGAGACCTCAAGGGATCACAAATAGCCAAAATAATCTTGTAAAAGAACAGAGCTAAAAGACTCTCACTTCCTGGTTTCAAAACTTACTACAAGAGGGCTGGGGACACAGCTCAGTTGGTAGAGAATTTGTCTCTTGCACAAGGCCCTGGGTTCAGTCCCCAGCACCACAGAAAAAGAAGAAAAGGCCTGGGGATGTGGCTCAGCAGTAGGACGTGCTGGGTTCAGTCCCTCATACCAAAAAGTTTAAAATGGATCCACGATGTAACTGTGAGGCCTAAACTATAAAATTCTTAAAACAGGGCAAAGCCATTATGATGTTGGATCTGGCGATGGTGTTTTGGGTATGTCAAAGGCATAGGCGATGAAGTGGGCAACTTGGACTCTTATGAAAATCAAAGGGCACACTCAGCAGCAGCCGCATCCAGAACCAGGGTCAAAGGGCGCACTCAACAGTAGCAAGCCTCCTGGGAACCAGGGTCAGTGGGAGAGGTCTGAGATTCAACAACAACGAACAGAGGTTCCGAAATGGGCAGAGGACTTAAGCAGATGTTGCACCCAAGGGGATGGACAAATGTGCAGTAAGCATGGGGAGATGCGCGTCTCTGGTCATTGAGGAAAGGCAGGTCACTAGTGAGGTCCACCTCGTGGCCCTCAGGCTGAGCCATCAAAAGAAAGTGGTGGCAAAGATGGAGAACCAAGGCTGAGGCCTTGCACATTGTCGGGCCCCAGAGGCCCAGGTGACCCAGCCATGCCTTGGAGCATGTATTCAAAATAATCAAAAGCAGGGGCTCAGAGACCTGTCCATTCCTCCCGTGTCCACCACAGGGTTGTTTACAATAGTAAAAGATGGAAAGCACCTGTGTGTCCATGCGTGGTGGATAAGGCATGGCCTGTGTGTAGAGTCCTGTCCGGCCTGAGAGCAAGGGGGTCCTGGCGTGAGCAGCATGAGCCCCCTCAACTGGAGGAGTGCAGGTGAGTCCACCTGCAGGAGGCCCAAAGCCTCTGACTGAGAGGTGGCAGGCAGGAAGGACGGGACCCAGGGCAGGACACTGTTCAGAGGGTCCTTTGGCAGCCACTGGCACCAAGGGAGCTTAGCTTAGCTTTTTGCTCTGCCCACCAGCAGAAAGTGTCCAACTGGCAAGTGTCAAGAGGCTGAGGCAGGAGGATCGAGAGTTCAAAGCCAGCCTCAGCAATGGCAAGGCGCTAAGCAACTCTATGAGACCCTGTCTCTAAAATACAAAATAGGGCTGGGATGGGGCTCAGTGGTCCAGTGCCTCTGAGATAAATCCCCAGTACCAAAATCAAAACAAAAGAAACAAAACACCAATTGCCACAGTGTTGGGAGTGCGAAGTGTTCCCAGCAAGTCCAGGATGTATAACCTGTGTGCAGTAGAAGCCACAAACGTCCTGTCACTCTATGTGGGTGAGATGCCAGTCCTTCTGAAGTCAGCGCATCAGTGCTAGCCCAGCAGACCCAGAGAATGCAGGGAAGGAGAGTGGGTGTAAGGGTCCGCCCAGGGGGAGGCAGAGCAGCCAGCCTCAGGGTGACTGGTCCACGGGCAGGATCTAGGTCAGGGCCACCCTGTGGGACTCTGGGCTGGTTCTTGAAAACCTACTCTGAGGTGTGAGGTGGGCGAGAAGACCCCCCCCATCACCAGAGACTCACACAAAGATGATGCAGAACACTCGCCCAGGCTCCCGCAGTCCCCGTCAAAACCATCTGAGTTTACTTTTCATCAGACTTTTTTACACAGTTCTGTCTCCCAGGAGTTAAGCAGAAAGCAGAGCTCCCTGGACCCATACCGGCAGCTGCGGCCACCACCAGCACCCGCACCCGCACCCGCACCCGCGCCCGCGCTTGACACCCACGGCACACAGGCTTCCGGTAGTCTCTGGCCTCAGGGGTGCGTCCCCTTCCCTGTGTCTTTCCCTGGCCTCGGCTTGCCTCTTTGCAGCGCTAGTCCCACGGTCTGGGTGCCCACAAGTGTCAGAACTCTGTTGCCCTGAGACTTCGCTTCCCCTGGGCAGAGACCAAGCCCCAGGGAGGGTGCCTGGTAGGGGACTCCCAGCTCCCTCTGGCAGAGTGACTGCCCCTGGTTCACACGCTCCACAGTGCACAGCTGCCCACCTTGGGTTGGGCCACTGGATCAGGTGTGCAGGGCGTCCACGGCTGTCGTCCATCGAGATTCCTGGGCAGTGGACCTTTTTGCCATTTGTGTCTCTTGGTGAAGAGGGCAGATATTGTGCCCACTTTAAAACCACGTCTTGGGGCTGGAGATGTGGCTCAAGCGGTAGCGCGCTCGCCTGGCATGCGTGCGGCCCGGGTTCGATCCTCAGCACCACATACAAACAAAGATGTTGTGTCTGCCAAATATTAAAAAATAAATAAATAAAGTCAATTGTTTAAAAAAAAAAAAAACACGTCTTGTTTGCTTCCTGTGTGTTGAGTTTCAAGAGTGTGTTCTGAGTGTCCTGGACAACAGTCCTTCTTCAGATATGTCTCATCTCACAGATATTTTCTCCCAGTCTGTCTGTGTTTTTCTTCTTGAGTTGATTGGTTTTTAAATGCTTTTCTGCTGTCTGGGAAGGGGCCAGGACGTTGCACCTGTCAGGCTGCATCTCCAGCTCCTAGATCAATTGTTTTTTTGAGAAAGAACAAAAGCAAATCAGGGAGAAAGGATCGTCTTCAAAAACTGGTGCTAGAACGATTGGATATTCATATGTGGGAGAAATTCGATCTATATTGCCCACCATATAGAAATCAACTCAGATCACTGATTTAATATAAAATGTGATCCATCAAACTTATTCAGGAAGTTGAGTTGGGCAGATTTTGTTAATCTAACACTAAATGTGTGGTCCATGAGCAAAGAAATGAGTCAACTGGACTTCAACAAAATGAAGCACTTCTCTCCAAAAGGCAGCTCCAAGAGAGCGCAGAGACAGCCCTTGGCAACTCCCCTCTGCTGAAGGCTCGTGTTCAGAACACAGCAGAGAGCAGGAGGTTGCTGTCACCCGAGGCCACCACCTTCACAACACAGGGACCATTATGATCTGAGAGGTCATGAAGATGGAGCAGCCAGTGGAGCTTCACAGAGGTCCTGCTTCAGGACAGCGGAGACCAAGTGTGCACACGCGTTCCCTTGCTCTTACTGCACACAAGGCACCAAGGCACCGCGAGGCTGGGTGCAGCTCAGCCACAGCGGGCCAGCCTCCCACGGAAGCCCTGGTTTCCTCCCCAGCACTTCAAACAAAAAGACTGTTACCAGGGACTGTGGTCTCGCTGTGATCCCAGCAAGGTTTGTAAGGAGACCAGCCTCAGCAACTTTGTGAGACCCTGTCTCAAACTAAAATAAAAAGGGCTGGGGATGTGGCTCCATGGTAGAGCACTGGCCTAGTACATGGGAAGTCCTGGGATCCATCCCCGTACAGCAAAGTAGATAAATAAAACAGTGTTACAATCCTGTTGGGTCACAGCCTCATTTCCAGAAGATGCATCTTGGCCAGGTACTTCACGTCTACCTCAGGGTCCTGAGGGGCCGGACATCTGCAGTACTGTCAGAGCAATCACAAACTTACACCTCTCCTGGGGAACATATTTGTATAAACACAAAGCAAATCTTTAGTTATTTGATCTTGTTTGGGGGATATTGTGATAATTGGATTATATTAAAATTTTTTGAATAAAAAGTGGGAAAAAGAAAAAAGAATTAAATGTACCCATAAGAACAACTAAAAGGAAAAAATAGGCTGGAAATCCTTGTAAAGTTAAAAATGCACTGTATTTTGTAGGGATTCCATTTCTAGGACCCTCACATACCCCAAAAAATGCCCTAGGGTGTAGAGAAAGGTGCAGGGATGCAGCCGCGCTGTGGACAGCCAGGCAACCACAGCCAGGTGGCCACTGACCTGCACTGCTCAGCAAAAACTGCCCTGGAGGGCTGGGGATGTGGCTCAAGCGGTAGCACGCTCACGTGGCATGCGTGCGGCCCGGGTTCGATCCTCAGCACCACATACAAAGATGTTGTGTCCGCCGAAAACTAAAAAATAAATATTAAAATTCTCTCTCTCCCCCCACCTCTCTCTCTCTCACTCTCTCTTTAAAAACAAAAAAACAAACAAAAAACCTGCCCTGGAGACTTCCGGTCCCCTCAGCAGCATGCCAGCCGTGTCCCTGTACCAATGAGCCTGTCATGATCTGCCTTTTCTCTTCCGTGGCATGGGCTAGGCAGTGTTTTCTCAGGGCACCAAGCACCAGGTACACAAGAATAAAGATATAAAACTTTTCCAAAAAATAGGCAATGTTTTGTAGAGAAAAATCTGACAAAGGGCATGTATCCAGAAGACACAAAGAACGCTCACAACTAACCAAAAACAAAAAGACAAAATTTTTTTTTTTTTAAAGAGAGAGTGAGAGAGAGAGGGGAAGAGAGAGAGAGAGAATATTTTTAATATTTATTTTTTTAGTTTTCGGCGGACACAACATCTTTGTTTGTATGTGGTGCTGAGGATCGAACCCGGGCCACACGCATGCCAGGAGAGCGCGCTACCACTTGAGCCACATCCCTAGCTGAAGACAAAATATTTGAAGATGCTTCATTTAAAAAGAAGAGAATGGCCAATACACACAAGAAATATTTACCTTCATTAGTCATCAGAGAAATGCAAATTAAAATCACAAGTGCTACCACACACCTGTTCGAATGGCTCAAATTTTAAAAACTGACACCACCAAGTTTGGGCATGAATGCAGAACAAGTGGGGCTCTCCCAACACTGCGGGTAGGAGCTCAGAACTTTTTTTTTTTTTTTAAAGAGAGAATTTTTTTAATATTTATTTTTTAGTTTTTGGCGGACACAACATCTTTGTATGTGGTGCTGAGGATCGAACCCATGCCAGGGGAGCGCGCTACCACTTGAGCCACATCCCCAGCCCCAAAACTTTTCTTAAATGTGGATGCACAGTACGTGTGTGCCTGGTTGTTGCCACAGTGCAATCTGTGCCCCGGTGCAGGCGTCCTCTTCTGGCTCAGCCCTCGCACTGCCAGGGACTGAGCCCCAGAGAACACCCGCAGGTATCTCTGCCGGCACCAGTGACCACTTGGCAGCAGGTGCACCTTTTCAACAGAAACCAAGAGGGTGAAACAGGACACGATATTCTAGAAGAGACGGCTCCTGTGGGTGGCAGGCCACCCTGAGTGCGATCACCAAAGCACCAACTGCAAGTGCGAGGGCGACGTGGCATAAGTCGCTAGGCTAGGCAAGGGGACAAGCTGCAGCCCGGCTGGGTGATGGGAATGAAATGTGGATAAACCTTCGCCGTGTGCGCCACTCTTTTGGAACCCAACCGAGGACGTGAACCCCAGGACTTGAACACCCAGAGGCCACCCTGGCCGGCTCAGAGGCGCGTGGCTGAGGCCCAGTGCCGCGCTGGCCCGCTTCACCTGCGCGGGGATGCACGGGAGCCCAGGGTGCAGGAAGGAACGTGCAGGTTCCAAAATAAGCAACAGCTGGAAAATCCTTCAGGTCCCTGGGCCGGGCAAGCGACCCCGCCAAGCTGAGGGTGCGGGCAGGAGCAGGTGGCTGGCCCCAGAGAGGACTCGACGTGAAGTCCACTCGGAATGCGGAGCGGGTGGACACCCCCAGATGTCTGGTCCATTTAATAAAAGCCTACAGAGGGATCAAAGAAACGAACAGACGGCTCACAAACCAGCCCTTGAACCCGCAGAAAGGGCATTTGCTCCACTGGCACGGGAAACAAAACAGAGGCCAAGCACTGGCCCTGCGAGGAGCAAACAGAAGCACCCTGCGGAGGGATCTGGCGAGGCCAGCAGGACTGGCCTGTCCGTCCGACCCACGTGCCCACGTCCATGAATGTACCCTGGAGATGCACGGTAGGAAAATACAAGTGCTCCTGGTTACTCGAATCTGTATTTTATTGAAAATTGGAAATCAGTTAAATGCCCCTTCGGAGAGCGGTCGGCTGAGTAGCCACAGCACATCTATATCCCCGAGTCTGTGTGGCCCTGGGAAGCAGTGAGCCGGCTCTGCAGCCCCGACGCTGCACTTTCCAGGAGATTCCACGGTGGAAAGAGCAGAGGGCAAATGCGCACAGATGCTCCCGTAAGAAGGGGCCCAGGCCTGCCCACCTCCAGAATGCACACTGGAACTTCCTGTAAGAAAGGGTGCCCGAGCCTGCCCTCTGCCAGAGTGTGCTCTGGAGCTTCGTGTCATGGTCTGCACGGCCACGAGGAAGGGCGGTGGGCCTCGGGGACTTCAGGGGAAGAGTGGCCCCACACGACCCCACGCAGGCCGGGAGCAGCCAACCCAGGGAGCGCATTCCCCTTGTAGTCGTGGGTGGGAGTGAAGAACCCTCACAAAGCTCACCTTTTTATGGTGGGTTTGTTTTGTACAATTGTGTGACAAACTATTTAATGTCTTCTTATTGAGCAAAGCAGTCAATGTGTGGATACCGCTGGAAGCCAGGATTCTCACCATGGAACAGAGTTGGGTAGAGGGAGCCCAGAACCCTATGAGCTTTTTGTGAACAGCTCGCGCTCAGCAGACTCAGGAAACACGTCTTGGTGCCGGTGCACCCGCAGGTACACGTGCAGTGCCTGCAGTGTGCACGTGAGCTCACGGTAGTGACCTGTTCTCTGTCACCCTGTGCCTGGCAGTATCCCACCCTGAAGTCTGCTCAGTACAGCATGACTGCACCAGACTCCCCCAACGCAGTGCTAGACAGGGTGGCCTCCAGAAGCAACTGCAAATGAGAGACACTGCCTAAGAAAACATCTGAGACGTTCATTCTCATTCTTTTCAACATGTTTACCTCCTGAAATCACCTGAATGCACGTGAGGGCCTGTGAGCACAGAAGCTGCAGGGGTGGGAGGGCAGGTGCTGAGGCCCTGGCCATGGGCAGCACGTGCACCTGGGGGCAGTGCACAGTGAGGGCCACCACCAGCCAGCTGCTGGGACTGTCTTGCCTGGCCTGCTATCCCCTCTTGGTTGTGAGGGTGCCCAGATGATGAGAAGGGGTCCCCGGGGCCACCAGTGCCTGTGGCAGCAGCTCTGAGGCCTTGTCCTGTCAAGCTGTGTGCCCCAGGAATGGTGGTGGACAGGTCCCAGCCCTGCCTGCCCTGGGGGCAGTGTTGGGGGCACGCTGTCACCTATCCCCTTTGGACGGCTGGACAACTCTCTCCAGAAGCACCAGCCTGGTCTGCAGGTTGATGTCAAAGGGAGGCAGTCTGGTCAGGTTCAGACTCACACCACTGGTGCCCAGGATGCGGGCCAGGACACGGTGTGTGTCCCTGTAGAGGGCCAGGTGGCTGGGGGCTGCCTCCAGGAGGATGTGCGTGTAGGCTAGCATGTCTGCCGCCCCGGGCTGCAGGTCCTCCCTCTTGTCGTATCTGGGGAAGAAGATCGGGCCGTCCCATGTACACCCATCCCCACCTGCCACCTGCGCCACTTGACAGCCCTCCCCACAGCTCTGGGTGCCCCATGGGGACCTGGAGGTGGCCTCAAAGAGGAGCGCTTCCAGAATCATACCTCCAAGCACTGTTGACTTGCAAGAACCGCGACACACCTGTCTGGGCGGCGGCTGCGTCGATGTGCAGGAAGACATCTAGGGGGACCACACTGGGTGAAGACCACGCGGGCCCACAGGCGGGCCCACGGCACCCCGGCACCCACCTGTCCAGGGGGGCACCAGCTCGTGCAGCCGCTGCATGGCGATGCCACCAGGGTAGTTGAAGTGGGAAACGCGCAGGCACACGGCAGCATAGGCGGCATTCACCACCAGGTGTCCCGCCACAAGCAGGGTCCCCGCCTTGTAGAGCCAAGACTTTCTGTAATTATTCAGCCTGAAAAAGGAATGACTGAGTTCCACAAGGAGTGCCCAGCAACGTCCAGGACAACCTGCTCCCACTCAGTCAGTCACCGAGGACATGCAGCCCCCTCGCACAGGTGGTCACAGGCCCCTTCAGGAGGCCTTTCCACCCGAGATGCCAGTTTAAAACCTAAACTCTCAGAACAACGCATGCTCTTAAGGATTCCCAAGTCACTGCGGGGCCTGAGGGCTTCTGCTTCTGCTGTGAACAGTTAGAAGCAAAGAGACCCAGGCCTCAGGCCCCAGGGAGGGGAGGACTGGCACCATTCCACCCACCTCCAGGAAAACTGACAACGGGCAGCATGCGAAAACCACCAGCCAGGCCTTGCTCCCCACACAGTCCCCTGCTGAGGGCCCCCTGCATGACCCCTCTGTGCAAGAATGGGTTCTTGTCCTGTCCTATCCTTGAGAGCTGCTGACCATGACCTTCAAGCCACCCCACCTGTGACTGTGACCTTCCACCCCTCCGAACGCTGGCATGCAATCTTCCTTATAGGCCTTGCCACCCACCTGTCCCAGTCTAAATTCCCAACAGTGTCACCCCCATGTTTGGCTTCCACCTTCAAGACATGAACCCACGTCCCCAGCTGTGCTCTCCTCAGTCTGGGCCTGGCCTTACCCAGATGCCCAGGCTTTTGCTGCCCTGGGGCTGACCAGTGACTAGAGTTAGGTGTTGCCGCGCTGCATGGCCTACGGAAGACAGCCACAACTCTGGCTCATTACAGAAAGTTCACCAAGGTCAAGGTCGTGGCTGGCCTCTCCTCCACCTTGGGCAACTAAGATGCAGAGTTTCAGCTTATGTGACTTCGCCCACCCCACTCCAGCAAGGGACTTCAGCAAGCAAGCTCTGGAGTGGCCCGGGCCTAGGTGCCTGCGGGAGGGCTTCCGCCCTGCTGGGGATTCCTGTTTGCCATGGCTCATGCATTGGAAAGCCTACAGTGTACAGCCTGACCCTACCCTGGCCATCCAGGACCATCAGACAGACTCCCAGCAGGACTAGGGCCCAGCCCCACCTTACACACTCCCGTGGCCACGGTGGTGCAGAAGCTGGCTCCTATCTGGACAAGCCAGTGTGCCCACCAGGTGCCCTCACCGCATGGGCCAGCCCCAGGGCAGGCAGCAAAGCCCAGCTACGGACAGGCACCAGCCAGCAGGGTGCACCCAGCCCCCAGGCTTCACAACATGTCCCCTCTGTCAGTGCCCACCAGGGAGCAAGCTCTCCTGCGAATCTTCAAAGACAGCGGCCAAGCAGCAGTGCAGTAGTACGGGCCCTGGCTTCATGCCCAGCACCACAGGGACAGGGAAGGAAGACAGCAGCAGGAGGGCAGGACTCACAGGTAGGCACAGCCTCTGGCGGCCACCACGTTGAGCACTGGGAAGGTGTAGATGATGAAGCGCAGCTCCTTGTGCGGGAGCAGGGAGTAGGACGCCACGAAGCCCAGCGCCGGCAGAGCCAGCACCCGCGCCCGCCTGTCCATCACGCCCAGGGGCACGAAGAGAAGGCTGCAGCCCAGGCCCCGGGGCAGGGCCGAGTAGAAGTACCACAGCAGTGGGGAGGTCTTCCAGCCAGGGTTAAGGAAGTGTGGGTGAGAGGGCCATGTCCACTTAGCGGAACCCCAGCTGGGCAGCAGGGTCGAGGCTCACCGGCCTCCTATTTACACAGCCTGCTAAACATGGTTGGGACCCTCATGGGACCCATCAGGGCCAACATCTCAGGAAAGGCCAGGGCTCAGCCTGCACCTCAGAAACAGCAGAGGGACCCCAGGCACAGCGGAGGGGGTCCCTCCTCTTGCCCCTGTCCCCACTTTAACAACAGAGCACATAGGTGCCATGGGCCCTGGGGAGCCACAACGACCCACATGTGTCTGGGGCCCTCCAGTCGGCACTTCTCTAGGGTGGCTCATCACCAGGACTCGGGGAAGCAGGGATGCGCCATAGGGAGGTGGGTGCTCCCAGGGTGCGTACAGGGAGCCAGGGAGGACAGTCCTCAACACCCACCCTGCCTGCAGAGGCACACAGGATACGCCCCAGTTGGAACTTTTGTTCAGGACAGTGTTGTACCAGAGCACCTTTCCTTCCGGCCACACAAGGTAGCGCCAGAAACAGGAGTCCACAGTGACCGTCAGTCCTGGTAGAAACAAAGTTTCCCAGTGAGGAGCATGGCCACCTGTCACACGCAAGCCCTGGAGTCCTCCCCAGGGGCAGTCAGCCCCTGCAGAGTGGCCTCCTGGCCACAGACACCACCGTCTGCTTCACAGGAAAGCTTCTGACCATGCCAGGGACACCACTTCCCCAACAAGAGCTTCCCAGAGCTGCAGATGAGCTGCCCCTCCCCACCCAAGGCCTTCCACCCAGCTGGGCAGCTCCCAGGACAGAGGGGCAGGCAGAGGATCCCAGGCAGCAGCAGAGAGCAATCATGGAGCCACCACAGAGAACAGCTTGCCGGTAGCTGGACTTAGACCCTTGAGTACTCTAAAGTCAGGGTAACTCTGTTTAACATTTCTTAAAACCCAAATTTCCGTCCTTGTGAAATAAAACGAAATCCACCTGAAACCAGCCTGCAAGGCCAACCTACCTAGACAGAGCGCGCCCGCAGGGACGGCGTGCTGCAGCAGTCTGGCCACAGAGACCCTTCTGTGGTACAGCGCCAGCAGCAGCATGAGACCCAGCAGTAGGCACAGCTCAGCCCGGAAGATGATGGTCGCAAAGGCCGAGAGCCAGATGAAGAGGGTCCACCGGTGCTGTAACCAGGCCGTGAGGGCCGGCAGGACTGCAAGACATGGGCACCTGTCACAGTCCCACCCAGTTCAGAACACACCCATGCAACGAGGGAGGCTCATAGCATTGTAAGTCACAACCGCCATGCAGTGGGTGCATCTGAACCCAGCCCTGAGAACAGAGGGGCCTGGCTTCGGATGACGGGTGGTGTTTCTGAGGAGCTCAGCTCAGGGCAGGGTCTTCCGGCAGAGCCTGTGACTACATACCCACAGCCAGGGCCAGCACATTGGGGAGCGTCCGCGAGCAGTAAAACATCAAGTGGAACTGTGTAGCCGTCACCCAGCAGAACATGGTGGCCACCGTGGCCCCAAACTGTCGTCTCACTTCTTTTTGTAATGCCCAGAGTCCCAAAATCACGCTGAGCCCGAGGACTCCTCTGACTAGACAGACAGACAGACAGACAGCAATATCCATGACTGAAGGGGACAGTGAAGCATCCAGTCCTTCCAGGTGTTAGGGGACAGGAAAGCAACCCTGAGGGGTCATCTCTGGTCCCAGAATTAGAGACCTGTGCCCTGTCCTTGGCACTTCTGTTGGGAACTGCACTGCCTGGCCCTAGTTCTGCCCTGGGCCCCGCGAGCTGGCCAGGGGCCCAGGAATGAAACAGTGGCCATGGGCAGGATGCTGATGGGAGCTGCCCAGAGCCAGTGGGCTTGTGGAGGTGCCCAGGACAGGGCTAGCAGATACCATATGTTCTTGGAGTAGACAGACCTCATGGCTGCTGCCAGAGACTGAAGCTGGGAAGAAATGGCCTTCTGGAGGCCAGGACTGCAAAGTGCCCCTGTGAAGGTCACAGGCCAGGTGACATGGGCAGCCTCAGGGGGCTGGTGCTACAGACTCGAGAGGCCGAGCTGGTGTCTGTGGGGTGGGCCTGCCCCGGCTGTTTGGAACTGATGTCCACGAAGAGGCAAGTCCAGCTGCCGTTCTAGCACTGAGATGCCACTGGCGGCTTCCACGTGGTACTCTGTGAAGTTCCTTTATTTCCTTTGAGTCTGTGTCTGAGGCCCTTCACCTGTACCTGGGGTTACCTCTGCCCTCTCTCTTCCTGGGTGTCTAACCATCCCTGAGTGCCCAAGACAGGGCTGGCAGACAATGACAGTTTATGATACAGCCCCAGTCCCAGGGGACATTATTGTCTTCCTGTAAGGAGTCAGTCTCCAGACTGCCTTAGTGCCGTCAGGAAGGAAGACAGCAGCCAGGCCTTGCTCTCAACCAAATGAGAAGCGTCTCTCCACTGCCCAGGATACAGAGGCCTCTGGGGAAAGTGCACCCCAACCTGGAAGTGCAGATTTCCTCCGCAGACTGTGGCCCAACCCTCTCTACCTGCCCCTGCGCCAAGACTTCTGCACAACAGGCATAACTAGCTAGCTGCCCATGTGGTGGTCAACCTCCAAGTCCTGATCAGCCCTTCCAAGAAGCAGAGCTGCACTTTAAAAGGTCTCCATGCAGGCTGCATAAATGGGCTGTGAGAATAACACGTCTGAGTGAGTTGGGAAAACTTAAGTATGATTCGTATTAGATGTGATAAAAACTTACTGAAGAGGAAAAATGATGATCACTGCCTAAAAAGAACCAGCCATTGGGCCTGGGTTGTGGCTCAGTGGCAGAGCGCTTGCCTCAAAAGCATGAGGCACTGGGTTTGATCCTCAGCACCACATAAAAATAAACATATTAGGGCTGGGGATGTGGCTCAAGTGGTAGCGCGCTCGCCTGGCATGTGTGCGGCCTGGGTTCAATCCTCAGCACCACATACCAACAAAAATGTTGTATCCGACAAAAACTAAAAAATAAATATTAAAACAATTCTCTCTCTCTCTCTCTTTAAAATAAATAAATAAATAAATATATTATTAAAAAAAAAAAAATAGAATCATGTGGTGGAACAATGTACACAGAAGGTTCTCAGTCTAGTTTTGGGAAAAAACACAAGCAACAAAGTGCAGTTAGCAGCAACACACTATGGTGCTCCACGGGACATGTGGCACCAAAAGGTGACTGCTAACAGCTTACAGGAGACTGAGAACAAGGAGAGCCTCAGGCTTTCCCACAGAAACGGCCTTGGCCCAGGAGCCAGAAATGCTGACTGCCCAGACATGGCCACTGCACACTGCCTGTGTGTGCTGTGCCCCAAACATCAGCACACGCATCCATGTCACCACACATCTCACAGACACAGGGAAGTCCCAGAGACCTGTACATAGGCCAGCACAGTGGCCCCCAAGAACGTGAGGCTGTCTGCCTACTCCCCAAAGCAGGCCCACTGTCCTGCAGCAAGGACTCTTTGCATTGCAGGCTGTCCCGCTGAGGAGGGAGCCAGGGCCTCACAGGCACCTGCCTTCCCACGCTGGCCCTGTGGAGGCACAGAGCATGCCACCCATCCCTGGTCTGCCTGCAAGGCCATGCTCTGAGCCTCAGCCCAAAGTGACCGAGAGCAGCCAGGCACAGGCACACCCCTATAATCCCAGAAGGACCCCAAGTTTGAGGTCAGCCTCAGCAACTCGGTAAGACCTTGTTGCAAACTGAAAAATAAGGACTGAGATGTAGCTCCGTGGTAAAGCACCCCACCCCTGGGTTCAATCCCCAGAAGCAAAAAAAAATTAAGAAGTAAAAATAAAAGCAACTAAGGGCTTTTGACATTTGGAGCTGTAAGGAGGACATTCCCAAATGAGAAGCAACCAGCCCCACAGAGACTATGTGCTGCTATCACAGTCCACCCTCACCTGTCAGCTGGGAATAAAACCTGGACACTTCCAACAGTGAAAGCACATAGACCAGGGGGCTGGAGACTGCCGCCATCAGCAGAGGCCCGAGGAACGTCCTGGGGACAACACCGGGAAATTCATGGTGGTCATACTGCAAGAGAGGGGGCAGTTGGCACAGCGGTCAGGCAGGGAGCACACTGAGGTCCTCCCCAAAGGCATTAGCAGCCTTACCTTGTCCATGTCCAGTCGGTGGTACAGCAGGTCGTGTGTGGCCTGCAGGTTGAAGCTCTCCTCCACCTTGGTGTAGGGACAGGAGAAGAGGTGGACGGCCGCGACTGCAACCAGCAGCCCCAGCAGCAGCAGAGGCTGCCGGCTGAGCGACCTCTTTCCAGCCATGTGGGGCTTTAGACTTCACGTGCCTGGGACAGATAACAAACTGTCAGAAGCCTACCCTGCACATTCTGAAAGGATAAGTAGACCCTGGAGCTTCAGAAACCATGCCTGAGGTCACATTTGTGAGATCTGGGGGAGGCAGGCAGGAATGCTGTGAAATCTGGAAGTTAAAGGAGAATCCTGCATAAGAAGCTGTCTGTCCCAACATGCTTCGAGTGCTGTTGGGAGGCCTACTGCAGGACCTGCAGTCTGCCCTGGGAATCAGGTGAACCAGCCAGGGGAGACAGACAGGCGCTAGCAGGGTAGGGGCTGGGGGAGGCCCACATCCCAAAGATGAGAAAGGAACAACCACAGGGGTGCAGCAGGCTGGACGCAGCACAGCTGCTGGGGACATGGGGTTCAGGGTGCTACAAAGCTCCACCCTCCAGAACAGTGGGGTGGGACTATGGATGTCCACCCTGCTGTGCTCTGAACTTCCCAGGGGCCTGGAGCAACACAGGCTTTCCCCAGGTGGCACCACACTGGCCATGGCCCTGAATGTGTGCCATTGACACTGCCTGCCAGGAGTCACCCAGTCCTAAAGACGGCTTCAGGGACTTATGACATGGAGCTGCTGAGAATCCATGAGACCACCCAGCTGCACCCCTGGAAGACCTAGGAAGAGGAAGGGAAAATGCTTCTTCATGTTTCTGGGTGATTTAAAGAAGGTTTGATTTTATCCAGTGAAATCCAGAAAAGCCAGAAGCAAAGCGAGACCATGCCCTGGGACTTACCATTTATTAACACCACTGCCTGATTAGATGGTTAAGAAGTTGGTGCACTCCAGAGAAAGCAGAGGGGCGTCCTGGAGGAAGGGGCATCTACAGATCAGAAGGAGCAGAGACCATGTGGTGGGCAGTGGGGAAAAAGCAGAAAGAGACTTAAGTGGTTTTAGAAAAACCAAAATGGTACAGAAAAAAATACAAAAATTTGGTACCAAGCTGGACACAGCACACCTGCAGGCTGAGGCACGAAGATTCCAAGTTCAAGGCCACACCGCGTGACTCAGTGAGATTCTGTCCCCAAATAAAAATTTTAAAAAGGGCTGGAGGTGTAGCCAGAGAGGGAGTGCTCCTGATTTCATCACCAGCACTGCACGTGCACACACACCATTTCAGTACCAAAGAGATCTCAAGGCCACTTAGAACCACTGTCCACAGTTGTCCCCCTCTTTTAAACTACCGGAGGCCAGGGTTTTCTGCTGTTTTTCCCAACCAGGGTCACATCACAATCAAAAACGGAGGCTGGCCCTCCGACCCAGCACCAGGAGCGGGCACTCACACAGCTGGGCTGAGGAAGGCCTGTGGCACAAAGCCTCCGCGGGCCACGTCTGCATGGGGACGTGCTGGGCCCAACTTCCCGGGCGGCAAGGGGACGCCCTCCCTTCCCGCTGCCCGGGGACCACGGAAACCGGAAGCACCGACACGCACGCCACCGGCAGCTGCGCGGGGCGTGCAGCTTGGCAGGGACCCTGACACAGCGTCCCAGCCGTCTCTGCTAGAGGTCAACACCCAAGCGAATGTCCAGTCCCCAGGTGAGGGCCGCCCCCAGGTGAGAGACCCGGTCCTCACGTAGAATTGGCGGCTGTCACGCGCAGGAACGCCCGAGGAACGATACGACCAACGCAGACTAGAAGTCTCCTTCACTCTCCCCGAGTTCCCAGCCTCGGTGGCGCGCACAGACCTCTTCTCACCGCCCGCACAGTCCCTCGGAGCTTGACGGCCGGGACTGCCCTCAGCCGGAAGCCGGGCGGCGGAAACAGCGGAGGCAAGGCCCTTTCCCGAATCTAACATGGCCGCCGTGTCTCCGACTGCCGCCACAGCGGAGCGCCCACCTGCCCAGAGTAAAGATGGCCTCCACCGGCAGCAACGAGGGGGCGGGGCGCGAGTGCCGCTTCCGATTTCTCCGCCCCGCCCCCTCCCGCTGGTAGCTGACCCGGGGCCTTGCCATTGGTCACCGCTCGTGGCGAGCCCGGATTGGGCCACATCAGGCTGGGACAGATCCAGCCGGCCAATGGAGGTGTGCGGGCTTCGGGATGGGCGGGGCCTCGGCGGCGCCGTCAAGTAGCCCCGGGAACGGCCGGCACGCTGGCCGGGTGGGCGGAGGCCCAGCGCTCGGCCGCGGTTTGCCGCCTGTCGCCCGCCCGCCATGCGTCCACCGCCACGCACCGCGCTTGGGTTTCTGCTGCTGCTGCTGCTGCCGCCCGCTCCGGACGCAGCTCGGAAGCTGACGCCCTGCCAGCAGTGCCGGGCACTGGTGGACAAGTTCAACCAGGTGGGCCGGGGCGTCGGGGCGGGAGCAGCGGGGACCCCGATAGGGATCCTGGGGCGGTGGGGCCGGGGCAGTGGGAGTCCTGGGAACCGGGCAGGGTCGCGGAGACTGCAGAGCTATGGACGCGAGGTCCCGGCTGTGCGAATCAGTGTCTCGGGGGACCGCAAGGTTTGGGTCATGGTGGGGAGTGCCCCCCTGGGGGCGGGGTCCCAGATGCAGAGTAGTCTAGCCCGTCCACCTCCTCAGGGGATGGCCAACACGGCTAAGAAGAATTTCGGTGGCGGCAATACAGCCTGGGAAGAGAAGACGCTGTCCAAATACGAATTCAGGTTGGCTCCCAAGCACCACCGGGGTTGTTGGAGGGCCCTATCTTGAAAGCCCAGGGTCTGCCTTTGGAACCTGCGATGAGGACAGATACACAGAAGGATCCCTTAGATGCTATCACCTGTCCTTGGTCTCCTCTGCCTCCGGCCTGGATCTAATGTGATGGCCCCTCACCGGCCTGGCTGCTTCAGCCCTGCCCCCTGTCCCCTGTGGTCCATTCTCCTTGCATACACGGGATGACCTTTTGAAAATGTTAACTGAACACCAGCCTCCTGGAATGCTCCTGCCTGATTTACAAATTGAACCTCATCATAGGTTTGCATCTGTAGGTAAGAAACAGGTTTAGAGGGCTTGGTACTCCAGGGTTCACGTGTCCACTTGCCCCTTGGAACATCTCCCACAGGATAAGGGAAGAAGTGTTCTTTATCCCTGACAGGTGGGATAAATCCCCTTCCCCCTCTGCCCAGAGCCTGGTACCTGCCTGCCCTCCCTGACCACCCCAGGGTATGGGCTGCTGTCCTCTATCCATGTGTTGGTTTGAGGTCTGCTTCAGTAGAGGGGCTGTGGTCCCAGCCTGGCCCACAGTTAGGGCTCAGGACTTGTCTGAGTGAGTAAGCCAGTGCCCCCTGATGCTGATGGTGTTTGTGTTTCAGTGAGATCCGGCTCCTGGAGATCTTGGAAGGCCTGTGTGAGAGCAGTGACTTTGAGTGCAACCAGATGGTGGAGCAACAGGAGGAGCGCCTGGAGGCCTGGTGGCTGCAGCTGTGAGTGTGTGGCCTGGTGGCACCTGTGCAGTCACCAGACATACCCAGAAGTTGCTGAGGCAATGGTGCTCCTATGTCCCCATTGTCCCTGTCTCCTGTTTTAGTCATATGTTACCATTTTTTATTACCAGAGTATGACTCTCACAGCCAGGAAGCTAGCTAGAAATTCCTATGCACACCTAACTCTTGTCCCCCAGAGGGGCCTCAGGAGCTCATACAGTGCCCTGTACAATGCCCCCTGCCCTCCAGGTCTCTTCCCATACTCGGTAGCAGTCTGAAAATATTACATGGAAAATCCAGAAAAGAGCAATTCATGCATTTTATTAAGTTCTTGTTATAGTATTTTAAAAATTGTTGTTATTGTTGATCTTTCACTGTGTCTGATTACAAATTGAACCTCATCATAGGTTTGCATCTGTAGGTAAGAAACACATTTAGAGGGCTTGGTACTCCAGGGTTCACGTGTCCACTTGCCCCTTAGAACATCTCCCACAGGATAAGGGAAGAAGTGTTCTTTGATGCTGCATTCAATGGACATTTTCAAACCATTAGGAAGAAGAAGTACCCTGACCTGTTCGAGTGGTTCTGTGTGCAGACACTGAAAGTGTGCTGTTCTCCAGGCACCTATGGGCCAGACTGCAGTGGTATGTTCTTGGGGAAATTTCAAGTCTACATCATTCCTCTAGTTTCTTTCTGGTTCCCAAGTGGTTAAAAGCCCACGGGAGTACTGGACTGCCTTAGCTGCATTAGCTGGTGTGTGGGACCCTGCCTCCTGTGTGCAGCAGGGACCCTCCAACACCTGCCCTGGGGGAGCAGCATCTCTGCTTAGCTTCAGAGAAGTTCTTCCTCGGACTGCAGAACTCTGAGTCAGTTCCAGTGCTCTTTTGGTGCAAGGATCACAGACTCAGCAGCCCCCACACTGCAGAGGACTGTGGCTGGGTTGTCCACTGGCCCTGATGTGAAGCACTCATTGAAATTCGAGCTGCAACTTACTGTTGGGTTATAGAAGCCAGTCATGTTAGTCAGGCTGGGTTAGGTGGCAGTTCACGTTCACACCCTGCCTCCAGTGCTACAGCCACTTCCACCCATCTCTCCCACTTTCCCTGGCTGCGTGCTGGATGCACATGCCTCCCGGGGGTCCCACCACCTATGCACAGGCAACCTTGAATCGTCCCAAAGTCATGCTTTGTAATGAAACCAGGAGATGTGGCTTGTTCCTGTGCAGGTAATCCAGCATCAACCCTGTCAGCCCCTGGAGGCTGGTGTCTCCAGGTGCCATAAGCAAACTCGCAGGCTTATCTATTAGCAGGAATGTGCAGGGCTTGGATTTTAGTGAGAAATCCAAATACTCTTTGGTTAAAAGTAACTTGAGGGGTGTCCTGGAGTTTTCCCACCAGCTGCCCCTGGGTGTGTGGTGAGTATGGGTTTTTGTCATTCTCCCCCCCACTGCCCAGCATGCCAGGGGGGCTCTGAGAGGCCCTGCAGCGGAAATGGCCACTGCAACGGAGATGGCAGCAGACAGGGGGATGGGTCCTGTCAGTGCCACATCGGATACCAGGGACCGCTCTGCAAGGACTGTGTGAGCAGCTACTTCAGCTCACTGAGGAATGAGACCCACAACATCTGCACAGGTAGGCCCAGTGCCAGTGTGCTGCCCAGCCCACCTGACAGTGAGGCTGTGGGAAGCCCTCTGCGGGAGCTGTGGAGGTGGGAACAGGGGCAACCAGGGACTCCTTGGCCCCACGTGTCCAGGGGAGCTTAGGAGACCTGAAGATGTGACCCTTAAGAGAGACCCTTAAGCCAAGTGCAGTACAGCATGCCTATAATCCCAGCCGCTTTGGAGGCTGAGGCAGGAGGATCATGAGTTCAAAACCAGCCTCAGCAAAAGCAAAGTGCTAAGCAACTCAGCAAGACCCTGTCTCTAAATAAATCACAAAATTGGGCTGGAGATGTGGCTCAGTGGTGAGCAATCACCTAGCATGTGTGAGGCACTGGGTTCGATCCTCAGCACCCCCATAAAAATAAATAAAGTTATCACGTCCATCAACAACTAAAAGAAATTCAAAAGAAAAAAAGAAACAGCCCTGAGCCAGGCCAGGGTGCACCTCTGTAATCCCAGCAGTTTGGTAAGCTCAGGCAGGAAGATCACAAGTTCAAAGCCAGCCTCAGCAGCTTAGCAAGGCCCTGAACAATTTAGTGACACTCTGTCACAAAAGAGCTGGGGCTGGGGTCAATGGTAAAGCGCCCTGGGTGCAATCCCCAGTACCAAAGAAACACCACTGAACAGCCCCCAGAAGGAGAAGCTGCTCACGCCTGCTGTGAGACGTCCTGGGAAGGACTCGAAGTCTCTCGTAGAGTGGCAGGTTGTCACCCCTGTGGTAGGTGCCCTTGGTTCTCGGGCTTGGCACTTAGTGGGGCACACGGGAGGTGCTCATGGCCACTCAGACGCGCTGAGCCGTGCCGGAGTTGGCTGCACAGGAACTAGGAGGGCTCTTGGAGGCCACTCGGGTGTCTGACCCCGCCTGGTCCCTGTGCAGCTCCCTTCCTGCGGATGGGTCCTGCTAACCCTGGCTTGGCCACAGCTCCAGGGCTGGGCAGGCTTCCCCAGGGGCCCTCCCTTGAGGGAGCCTCCAGGGCTGCCCGTCAGGTCACACAGGCCAGTGCGGCCTTGGCTCACACGCACAGTGTGGTTGCAAAGCCGCCCTCCCTCCCGCAGCACAGCTCTCCCCATCAGCGCCCTTGCCCAGGGGAGCTGTTCCTGGACTTCTGCTCAGGGTGCCTCTCGGGGACAGGTGAGGCCAGGTCTCGGATCCCTGCACCTGTCTTCCTCTCTCAGTGTTGGGGGCGTGCCCACCCAGCCCGTTGGCTCCGGAGTTCGGGTGGCTGTCCTCTCCGGGCCTGGAAACCCTCTGGAGTCCTGAAGGGCCCCGGAGCCTGCGGTCTGCTTGCCTACCGAAGTCTGTAAATACCGGAACCACACTAGCAGATCCCCCTGCTGACCCACTCTGGCTTGCCTGGAACTTTTGTTCTCCTTCTTTCTGTCCCGCTGTTGAACTCGAGGTCCTCTTTCTGAAAGGAGGGTAGAGATTGCAGGGCGTTTCTGACGCAGCTGCTTTGCCTTCCAGCCTGTGACGAGTCCTGCAAGACATGCTCGGGCCCGACCAACAGAGACTGCCTTGAGTGTGAAGAGGGCTGGGCGCGCGTGGAGGACACCTGCCTGGGTGAGGAGGGCACCGGGCCAGGGGACCCCACAGGGGCATGAGGGTCGTAGCAGGCTCTCATCCACTGCTGTGTCTCTGCCCTGTTCTGGTTGGTGAGAAGGTGATCTGGTGTTTTCATGGCCTGGGTAGAGGCTGACGTGTGACAGTTTTAGGAAGGACTGTCCCTGCCACAGTGTCCTTGTTGCCAGTGGCCCAGGGTGGCTGGGAGCTGCTGGTCCAAGCTGCCCCCTGGGTGGCTGACTGTACCGAGAGCTCACCTTCCATCTCAGGCAGGGTTGGGGGCCTCCCTGGGCCGACACCCCACTGTGCCTGTCCTGTGGGGGGGACCTCTGTCCTGGTGTGCAGGCCCAGAGAAACTGAAGCACACACCTCCCCTGGAGAGCTGTGTCCAGCCACCAGCTGCCTGTGACCTTCCACCACCCTGACTCACAGCGGCTCTGGCTTCTTGCCCGACAGGGGAGATGGCCCAGATCCCACCTTGGGGCACTGCCCTAATGCAGGCCTGCTCTGTGCTCTGCGTCATGGTGCTGGGAGGCTCTGTCCTGGCCGACACACCATTGTCCGCTTGTTTCCTGCCTGCCTGTGGCCACCACCTGCTCCAGTCTTCTTTTGTGTTACCCCCTCTGCTGTAACCACTTTGTAGCATCCTGGAGAGCGGGCACCAGCCTGGCCTTGCTGCAGCCAGGTGCTTGGTGGTGCCCTCCCCGTCTGCGGGCATTGGTTTTGGTCTTTCCTCTCAGCAGCTGCTCAGCCTTAGGCACATTGGGGGCATGGCCCCACAGGTTTCACCCTGGGGGAGGACACCAGGTGCCCGAGTACCAGAGGTTTGTCACGGCTCCCATTGCAGCCCGTCCACCTGGTGCCAAGTGCCCAGCATGACAGGCTGCCACCTCGTCCCCACCCCTGCCCTTGGAGGTCTCAGGATGGTGGCTGTGGGGACTGGTGTCCACCCAGGCAGCCTTGCTATTCCGTTCCAGATGTGGACGAGTGTGCGGCCGAGACGCCTCCCTGCAGTGAGACACAGTACTGTGAGAACGTCAATGGCTCCTACACGTGTGAAGGTCCGGCGTGGGCACATCGTCCTCTCTGGGCTGGGGGGCTCTTGGACCTCAGGTCCACCGGTCACCTCTGGCCCTGCCACAGGCCTTGGTCCTCCTCCCTCGGCAGCATGCTGCCAACTCGTGCGTCACACGAGGGCCTGGGGGCACGGCCTTCTCCACACTCCCTTGAACCGTCTGGTGTGTTTCTCACCCTTACGTACTTGGGCTGCCGTTGTAGCTAAAGCTTTTAACATTGACTGTTGTCTGGGATCACTTTTCAAATTGCCCTGCCAGGGGGATGTATGTGGAGGGTCATCCTGTCCCCAAGAAGGTCGTGCCGCTTCATTGTCCCTGCAGACCCCCATGTCTGCAGCTCTGCTGTTGCAGCCGGGTCCTGACCAGGAGATCACACTGGAGACCTTGTAGTCCCCAGCAGAGATTTTCCCAGGCTCCTCCTGGACGGACAAATTTCTGTCACCCATCTTGAGGTGACTTTGGGAAAAGTTCAAGTCCTGTTTCCACTTCAGCAAGAGACTTGGGGAGGGCTGTTGTATTCCGTGCTTCTCCTGCCCGGAGTGCTTTCTCTCGGCTCTTTGGGAGCTCGATGGTCGCAGGTGGTCATTACAAAGTCACTCCAGTGGTTGATGAGGGAAAAGCCTGAATTCCCACCTCTGTGGGCACCTCTGACCCTCATCAGTGTGGCTCAGGCCCTGCACTGGCGTGGAAGGTGGTCTGACGTCCCTTCCCTCCTCGTTTCTAGAGTGTGACTCCACCTGTGTGGGCTGCACGGGAAAAGGCCCAGCAAAGTGTAAAGAGTGTGTCTCTGGCTACTCGAAAGAGGATGGACAGTGTGCAGGTCAGTGATCCTGTTTCGGCCGAAGATGGGACCTCCCCGGGGACCACTGTGAGCCCTAAGAAACCATCACCCAGTGGGTAGGAAATTGCTCTCCTTTTCCTGCAGATAGGTCCTCCACCTTTCCTGGGTGGGGACCGGGGGATGGTGGCCAGTTGTAGCCGTGAGTGCTGAGGCTAGGGGTGCTCAGCCCTTGGCTCTAGGCCACTCACGGTGGTGTCCCAGGCTTCCTGCCTGCACACTGCCTGGTGTCTCTTGTTTCCTGCAGTCAGGGGCCTGGCCTCCCCCTTGAAGCCTCTCCTGATCTCCGTCACTCCTCTCTCTGACACGCAACCCCTGGGCCTCCCGGGGTGGATTTCTTGGTCTCTGGTGTGTGTTTGCTAAAGGAAGTGATCTATGGAAACTGGACGTTTTTATTTCAGATGTAGACGAATGCTCACTAGCAGAAAAAGCATGTAAGAGGAAAAACGAGAACTGCTACAACACCCCAGGGAGCTTCGTCTGCGTGTGTCCTGAAGGCTTCGAAGAGACGGAAGACGCTTGTGTGCAGACGGCACAGGGTGGTGAGTGAGGCGGCCTTGGCTCCCAGGTGCTGGGCTCGGGGACACCTGCTGCCTGTAGGAACAAACAGGAGAGCACTCTTGGGTGACAGGTTCCTGGGAGGCAGCTGTGGGCAACCTCGGCAGCGCACGCCGGGCACCAGCTCCATAGGACACAGACAAGCTGGGGCAGTGGACAGCACCTAGTGGAGGAGTAGTGTTCAGGCTGGACGGTGGGGTCCAAGGTGAGGCCAGGTCGGCAGGTCGCTGCAGGGAAGGAGAGGTGGAGGGTAGGAGAGCAAGATGGTCCCACTGAGGGTCTGGGTCAGTTTTCTGGGGCTTCAGCAACAGAAGGGTACTCTCTGTGTTCTGGAGCCCGAGGTCAGGGTGTGGCGGGGCCTGCTCTTTCTGAGCCTGTGAGGGAGGGTCTGTCCAGGCCCTGTGCTTGGCCTGCAGACAGTCGTTTCCTCATCTTTACATGGTTGTCCAGGCATGGGTGTCCAACTCTCTGAACTGGGGTTTCTGTGAGGAGTCCTGGTCCCATTGGCCCCAGGCCCACCCCGGCGACCTGATCTTTAAGATCAGCTGCAGATTCCCTATTTCCAGACAAGAGCACACTTGCAGGTGCAGGGTGGGGAGGCACAGTTCAGCCTTGGGCGGGGGTCTTGTAAAGTTCTAGAATGTGGAGAGGGAGCGGGCAGTGTTCAGGGAGATCACAGCAAGAGTTGTGCAGAACCAGGAAGGTAAGATCCAGAAGCCCCGTCCATAGGCCCTGCCTGTGCAGGAGCCAGAGAGGAGGGCTTGTCCTCAGCAGTGAGGCAGGGCGGGAGGCCAGGCCCCAGAGCCCTGGGCTGCCCCGGAAGGCTGCAGGTCCAGGGGGAGCCAGGGCATGGGCCAGGGGTGTTGGGACGCGAGCTCCTGCGTGCCCCGTGTGCCCAGTGAAGATGGGAGGCCTTCCCGTGGGCCTTTGGTCAGTGATCCCTGTCGCCTCCTGACAGAAGTCCCGGAAGAAAGCCCAGCCCAGCCACAGCCGCCCTCACGTGAGGATCTGTGACAGCGTCGGGTCAGTCAGTCCCACCCTTTAAGTTATTGAGAGTGGCGTCCTGTGGGAAAGGCGGCCCTGTGGATGGCGGGGGAGGAGCTTGTCCTGGGAATGGGACGCTCACCTGGCCCTTTAAAGGCTGCACTTCTCGATTGTTCTTGAGCAGATTTGTATATTTTGATACCATTCTTTATAATAAAATTGACCATTGAAAGTAGTTGGAAACAGCACGCGCGGGCTCATCTCGCTGACCCTGTGGGCCTTGAGCACTGCCCCAGCAGGGACAGGCAGGACTGCCTGGGCCTGCAGAGGGCGCAGCAGAGCAGCATGTCGGGGCGCAGGCCTTCCCCAGCAGGCTGTGTCGGGAGGGCCCTGCCTGCCCTGCTGCCCGGGCTCAGAAGTGCCCCTGTGTGGAAGGCTTGTTCCCAGCCAGTGGTGCTCTGGGGAGGTGGGGAGCACCCTCTCCTGGGCTGTTGGGACCCCGTCCCTTCTGTGCGCTTTCACTCCCACCATGACACTCTGCCTCACCATAGGCCCAAGCAAGGCGGCTAATCAGTCAAGGATTGGAACTTTCACAACCAAAACAAACCTTTGCTCTTTTTAGGTTGATAACCTCAGGTGTTTTGTTTCTAGAAGAAAAAGCTGTCTGGTAGCAGTGCAGCCTGTGACCTGCCAGTCAGTGGTGTCCAGAGCATGCAGGGAGGAAGGGGCTCAGGTGGGGAAGGACCGACTGTGTGCTGCTTTGAAGAAGAGGAGTCCCACCAACCCCAGGGTCAGGTCCTCGTCTGAGAATGAAGAAAGTCTCAGAAGAAAGTCAGCTGTGGGGTGGAGAGGCGGTGGCCTCCTGCAGCCCCACTGGGACGCCCCCTCCCCACACGCCCTGCACCTGCCCTGCTCAACAGAGAGAGACAGAGGACAGACCCTCCACTGTGTCCCTCCAGGAGGGAGGCTCGGGTCCCCAGGGGTCCGCCAGCCCCAGCCCCCTGGCTTCTTGGTGCCCTCCTGCTCTCTCCTCATCCATGTGAGATGGTGGGAAGGGGTGACCCTCCTGCTGTGTCCTCCTTCCCCTGCCTGACCGCACAGAACCATTGGCCTCACCTCCGCGCACAGGCCGACATGTCACTCTGATTTCTCCCAGGTCTGTCCGCCCGTCCCACTTGCCACACTGGCTCTCTCCTCTCCATCTCCCAAGGGGACTGAAAGCAGCCTGGCTCACCCTGGGCAGGCTGCCTGGTCCAAGTGGGTAGGAGCCTGAATGGGGACAGAGGTGGCCAGTAAGCTGACAGAGCTGTCTCCCTGGGAGCTAAGAGGACTGTCCAGAGACTACTGCAGTATTCAGGCCCAGTGGCCTTGGTCAGCAGGGAAGCAGCTGGGGAGACCCACTGGGGCTTCTAGAGTGGGCAGCACATGGAGAGGGCAGAGTGATGGTGGGAAGGAGTGAGAGGCAGGGAGTGGGCAAGGATGTGGCTGAGTCCCTGGGGGACCAAATGGCCACTGGATCTCAAGTGGAAGGATGGAGCCTGCCGCAGTCTGGCTGGGCACAAATCACAAGCCACTGAAGCAGGAACAAACTTTATTTTTGAACTGCAAGTAAAAACCTCACACACGCTCCCGGGGAATTCTCCCAAATCACACGCGGCTCGTCCAGGAACCCACAGCCGGAAATATCTCTCCCGGAAAACCCTCCTTCTGCACTTCCCCAGCCAATGGGAACTCTCGGGGAATCCCCGGAAATCCCCATGAGAACTCCAAAGTAGTGGGAGAACTCAAAAGTGGCGGCAGAGGCAGATAGTAATGCCTCGCCTGTCAATCAATACTGTTGGCAAAATGCCAGGGGCAATACAGACTCGGCCATGGCTCTCAGCATCTCCCCCCTTGTGTTTAATTAAATAATAAGCAATGTGGCTTAGGGACTGTGCCTGTTAGGTAGTCCAATTCAACATATGGTTCTTCCCCGTCATCGGATGAGCTGACCTCTAGGCGTCAGCCTCCTGTCTTAGGTTGGTACCCCTGCGATTGGATCATACCCGTCATTGACTACCGATCCAGCATACAGCCATACTTGTGGATAGGCCTTTGCACCAGTGGGGGGGTGAGGTTCTTTGCCTCACCTCTATTGGCCCCCAAATTTGGCCTTGGTGCCAGTGGGGGGATGAGGTTCTTTGCCTCACCTCTGTTGGCCCCCAAATTTTAGACCATCACTAGTAGAAGGGAGGAGGATGCAAAATGCCACGACACTAAGCCAATTGAGGGCTCCTTTGAAAAATTGTACCACCGGTAACACCATGAGCGAAAATACTCCAGCACTACCACAATTTGCTGCACCAACAGATAGTTCACAATGCATACAAGTGATACATAGTCCAGGCAAGTTCTGCAAGCAGTTCAAAGCGGAGGAATCTATCAATATGTCCATTTCCTCCCAAAGTAAATCGACTCCTTGACTGAGCATTACTTGTTGAGTTATTATTCATTGATGTATCAGTTTATACAGTTTGTTGTGATAACTATCGAAGAAGCTGTAGTTTGGTTTTATCTTTGTCTTCACCGGCACTGGGATGAAGACAGGAATTCTGGCAATGATGCTAAAAAAAAATTATGTAACATTCCAACAGGCACTAAGAAAACAACTTTTTTGAACAATTTACATTATCCTGAACAGAATTATTAAACATAATAAAAAGGAAAGGTGAAAGTAAACAAACAGATCTGTTAACCTGCTTATTTGTTCACATATTAAAACAATTTTCAACAGCGGTTTACCCAATCTAAATTAAACCATTAAAATCACGTGAATAAAAAAATTCGGATCCATTTATTCATGAGTGCTCCTCATATATGATCTATGGACATACGCACATACAGACATACAACACAAAACAGAAGTGTGCACACATAACATACAACACATAAGACAATAGTAAAGGCCTTGTAGCTTTACCTAGGTGAAATATCCATTGCAATGTTTAAAAACTCCACAGTCAAAAAATAAAACTGATCAGAAAAACATTAACCTAGGTCTGTATGAGCTCAAAAATAAAATAGAACTTTATGATGTGGGAAAAGGCAATAATAAAATAGATATTGAAAAAAGTATCCTGGTTAATCACTGTCACAGATGTAAGAATAGCCAAACTGGAGCTCTGGATATCAGCTGTTATGGATTTGAGTCAAATCACCTTTTTTTTGGTCCGTAGAATTCACTTTGGTTAGTTTCTCTGGAATCCAAATCGGCTGCTGTTCTCCCTGTGGAAACACACAAACAGACCCCCGACTCCAGACAGTCACTGGGTCAGGACCTTTCCATTGTCCTATTAGAATATCCTTCCAAAGCACCTTAGGCTTATGTACATTTTTTGGACACATATGCCTTTCTGCAGCACTAAGCCCTGATGAATCCAAATTTAAAAAGTTTAGAGTAGGGGCTGGGGATGTGGCTCAAGCGATAGCGCACTCGCCTGGCATGCTTGCAGCCCGGGTTCGATCCTCAGCACCACGTACAAACAAAGATGTTGTGTCCGCTGATAACTAAAAAATAAATATTAAAAATTCTCTCTCTCTCTCCCTCCCTCCCTCTCTCACTCTCTCTTTAAAAAAAAAATAAATAAAATAAAATAAAAAGTTTAGAGTAAAAAGGGTTATTTTAAGTTTATCTTTGGGGGATATATACCCCTTTCCAATTCCCTCTTTTTGCTTTAATAAGTACATTTTAATAGTTTGATGAGCTCTTTCAACTATGCCTTGTCCCTGAGGATTGTATGGGATTTCTGTTATATGAGTAATGCCAAATGATGAGCAAAATTGTTTAAAAGAGGTAGAAGTATAACCAGGACTATTATCTGTTTTTAACTGTTTTTGGAACGCCCACAGTGGCAAAATTTTGTAAGCAATGAGCTATAACATCTTTAGTTTTTTCTCCGGCATGAAGGGAGCCCATCAAAAATCCGGAAGAAGTATCAACTGTAACATGCAAATATTTTAATTTTCCAAATTCTGGCAAGTGTGTGACGTCCATCTGCCAAATATGGTTAGGTATCAGTCCAAGATTAACTTGTGGTAAAAAGGTCACACAATTTTGACATTGTTTTATTATTTGTCTAGCTTGTTCCTTAGTTATTTTAAAACACTTCTGTAAAGTATTAGCATTGACATGGAACCTTTTATGAAAATTTGTAGCTTCTTCTAGTGTAGAGAAAATATGTATGTCATGTGTAGTTTTATCTGCTAAATCATTGCCCAAACTAAGGGCTCCAGGCAATCCTGTATGTGCCCTGATATGTCCTATAAAGAACGGATCTTTTCTGTCCCGGATTAGACTTTGTATAGTGAGAAAACAGTAGAGGAAGGGGAAATCCTACCAGCATCTTGAAGGGATACTATAGCATTAACTATATTCTGACTATCAGAAAATAAATTAAATACAGAATCTTTAAACATCACAAAAGCTTGTAAAACTGCATTAAGCTCTACCTTTTGAGCTGATTGTTTGAGTACTAAAAATGTAAAAGTTTGATCAGGGGTAACTACTGCTGCTGTACCATTATTTGACCCATCAGTGAATATATTTAGAGCATTCATGATAGGGGTTTTTCTTGTCATTTTTGGAAAAACTACAGGATGCGAAGACCAAAAAGACAACAAAGGATTAGATGGTAAGTGATTATCAAATGAAACATTAGATTTACACATGATTATTGCCCAAGTATTTAACTCATTAGCTAACTCATCAATTTGATCCATAGTATATGGAGTAATAATTTTATTGGGAGAAATTCCAAACACTCCCTTTGCTGCTTTTATTCCTTTGAGTATTAATTGTCCTACAGCCTCAGGATACCTAGTAAGAATAGTGTTAGGAGAATAAGATAAATGTATCCACAATAATGGACCTTCCTGCCAAAATACTCCTGTAGGAATATTTTTTGTTGGTAGTACAATAAATAATAAAGGCAAAGTTATATCAATTCTATCCAAATGCATATTTTTCATATATGTTTCAATAATTTTTAATGCCTTTCTTGCTTCAGGCATTAACATTCGGGGTGAATTTGGATCTGATGGACCTTTTAGGATATCAAATAAAGGTCCCAACTCTCCTGTTGGTATGCCTAGATAAGGCCTTATCCAATTTATGTCTCCTAATAACTTTTGAAAGTCGTTAAGTGATTTGAGTTGATCTACTCGCATTTGAATTTTTGGTGGACGGACCATGGTTGAGGATAATAGAACTCCTAAATAATTAATTGGAAATTTTAATTGTACTTTATCTATTGCTATCTCTAGATTATAATTTTTTAATAAATTTGTAAGTGTGGATAACATTCTAGCAATGTGTTTTTATCTTTGTGTGCTAACAATACATCATCCATATAGTGAAATATTTGTAGTTCAGGATTTTGATTTCTAAGTGGCTGGATTGCTTTGTTAACATAAATTTGACACATAGTTGGGCTGTTAGCCATCCCTTGAGGGAGTACTTTCCATTCATATCTCTGATCAGGACCTTCATGATTCAGTGCAGGGATAGTAAATGCAAAACGTGGACTATCCTCGGGATGAATTGGAATTGAAAAAAAAAAAAACAATCTTTAATATCTATAACTAAAACATGCCAGGTTTTTGACAAAGCAGACAATTGAGGAATCCCCGATTGAGCAGGTCCCATAATAACCATCTCATTATTAATGGCTCTTAAATCTTGCAATAATCTCCATTTACCAGATTTCTTTTTAATGACAAAAATGGGAGTATTATAGGGAGATACGGAAGGTTGTATATGTCCCTCTGCTAATTGTTGTTTGACCAGGTCATGGGCTGCTTGTATCTTTTCTTTAGTCAGGGGCCACTGAGGAACCCATACTGGTCTTTCTGATTTCCAAGTAATTTTTATTGCCTCAGTGACCCCTTCTGAAAACCCAGTCCATGTCTATTTATTCCTTGATCTATTTGAATTGGTGCTGCTATACCTTGTTCTTGTTCTCCTAATCTTTTTTCTTTCCTGAAACCTTGTCTAGCCCTAATGGTGGGCACATTTGGATTGATGTTATTTGTTAATGTCAAACCTAATTGATCTAGGACATCTCGTCCCCATAAATTTATAGGAAGATGATCCAATACATATGGCTGTATAGTTCCTTCACGTCCTTCAGGATCCTTCCAATCTAATACCATTGCACTTCTATGGGGATTAGTTGCCACTCCTAGGCCTCGAAGCGTTTGAGTGGCTTGTTGTAACGGCCAATGTTTTGGCCATTCTTGATGAGATATGATGCTAAGGTCTGCACCTGTATCCAGTAGCCCATTAAATTCATGTCCTTGAATATTTAGTTTTAGCATGGGGCGAGAATCTAAATTTAAAGACAGCATAGCCCAATCTACACCTGTGGAGCCTAATCCCCTGGAACCTCTTTCTATACTACTACTGGAAAATTTATCATGCAGGCTGGGTATTATTAATATCTCCTGGTGAAATTACTGATATACCCTTTGGAGAACTAGCTATAATTTTTATTTCACCTTCATAATCGGTATCAATTACCCCAGGACTTATCATAAGTCCTTTTAGAGTAGAAGAACTGCATCCTAACAATAAGCCTACTGTTCCTTGGGGAAGAGGTCCTTTTACCCCTGTGGGAATGATTTGAACTCCCATCTCTGGAGTTAGTACTGCTCTGGCGGAGGCGCAGATGTCCAACCCTGCGCTCCCTCTGGTTCGTCTGATGAGGGAACTGATGGATAATGTGTCCTGGGCACTACCCTGATGCTGTTGCTGGGTTCCTCCATGGGGTTTCTGGGTTCCTCCAGTGCCCCGTATATTTGTGGTCGTGGGCCCCGGAGCATTGGGCCCCCCTGTCCATTTTTTGGCAATGGAGCCCGATGCCTTTCTCCAAGACACCTGGTCCTTGTCCATTTTTTGATAACGGAATACCCTCTATGGTCTTTTGAGAACGGCATTCATTAGCCCAATGTCTTCCTCTATGGCATCGTGGGCAAATACCCTGGTATTCTATTCCTTTGATACCTAGCTTTGTTAAGCCCTCCTCCTATGGGGCAATTCCTTTTAAAATGTCCTTTTTGTTCACAATTGTAGCATGTTTTTGACCTGGCATCTAAAGCCTGTTGTACTGCTGCCAAGACTTGCCCTTGTTCATTAATGTCTCTACATAATTTAATATATGTGTTTAAATCTTCATGTCTCCATGGTCTAATGACCTCTCTGCAGCAACGATTTGCTTGGTCATAAGCCAGTTTTTTTTATAAATGGCATTTCTTGTTCTGTATCCCCCAAAATTCTGGAAGCTGCTTGAATAAGCCTATCTACAAATTCAGCGTAAGGTTCATTAGTTCCTTGTATTACCTTCGATAATTGTCCTTGTAAATCTCCATGCCCCTGTAGAGTTTTCCATGCCCTAACCACATCTACAGCAATTTGTGCGTATAAGCCAGGATCATATTCAATTTGTTGCCGTTGACCCTCATAAGGTCCTTTTCCTAACAACATATCTAGATTTCTTTGAGGGTAACCGGCTGCTGCATTTTGCCTAGCTGTCTCCCTGCAAAATTCCTCATTGGCAACCTTCCATAACAAATATTGTCCTCCATTTAGCACAGATTTACACATACTAGCCCAATCTGCTGGCGTCATGTCCAAGTTGGTAATGGATTCGACCATGCTTACCGTGAAGGGTGCTTGAGGACCATAAGTTGTTACAGCTTCCTTTAACTGCTTCACTGTTTTGAAATCTAAAGCACGGTGAATTCGCTGCCCTCTTGCCTGCTCAAGTACAGGGCATGCTAATCGTTGAGGTCCTTTCTCAGGATCCCATCTATCAGCTGCGGGGGTTGAGGGCCACTCAGCTATCTCCATAGGTGGAGCTGTTGGTTGAATTACGCCCTCTGGCGATAGAACGGTGTTAGTAGCAGCCTCCTGTTGTAGCTTTTTCCCTAATAGCTGTTTCTCCTCTAAGCTTTCTTCCTTTAAATTTTCTTCCTCTGTCTGACTATCTCGAGAGACCTTCTCTTTTGCTTGATCTAAAATGTCTTTCTCCATGGTCTGAACCTCTAACAATTTACTTAACACTCTTTCAGTTTGTTTTTTACTAATTTCTAATCTGTTATAAAGATAATGCAACCCAATAAGATAACACAAAACAAAACCGAAACAGAATGAAACAAAAACAGAACAAAAAATCGTTGTATCAATTTTCCTATTTTCTTGACATGTGCATTTGTGGTCTATTTCTATCTCTTCCTCAGGGGCGAACAACTTCAAACCTTGAGCCAACCATTTGTCCCAGTCTGCCTGAGAAAATTCTAGGCATAGGCAGCTTGAAACAAAAACAAAACAAATCAAAACAAGAATACATTGTTTTTTAAAATGTTCACACATTCTCTCGCCTTCCCTTAGGGGCGAGCAATTTCACTTACCCCCAAGCTTCAGATGTTCCCCGTACGGGCCGCCAATTGCCGCAGTCTGGCTGGGCACAAATCACGAGCCACTGAAGCAGGAACAAACTTTATTTTTGAACTGCAAGAAAAAACCTCACACACGCTCCCGGGGAATTCTCCCAAATCACACGCGGCTCGTCCAGGAACCCACAGCCGGAAATATCTCTCCCGGAAAACCCTCCTTCTGCACTTCCCCAGCCAATGGGAACTCTCGGGGAATCCCCGGAAATCCCCATGAGAACTCCAAAGTAGTGGGAGAACTCAAAAGTGGCGGCAGAGGCAGATAGTAATGCCTCACCTGTCAACCAATACTGCTGGCAAAATGCTAGGGGCCATACAGACTCGGCTGGCTGTGGCTCTCAGCAGTCAGGAGACAACCAGGACCCCCCCAAGGGCGGCACAGATGAGGGAGGTTGTTGGAAAAGGCAGGTCTGCACTGGAGGTGCCTGGGGGTTCAGATGTGTGTGATGGCTGGCAGCTGTCTGCAGGTGGTGGGAGGCCAGGGGAGCTAGAAGGAAGCTCCTGGCCCTGGGGTACCTCAAGAAGTCGGGATGTGGTGGGAGGGGGTGGGGCGGGCACCTTGTGCACAACAGCATGTGGGGGTCCAGCAAGCCCAGCTTCCTGCCAGGTCCCCCAGGTGGGGTGGCATGTGAAGCCAGGCCAGATCTCAGTGGCATAGCCCCAGAGCTGCAGCCTCTGTCCCCTGAAATCCAGAAGGGTCCTCTAGGTGGCACTGTGCTCCAGCTCTGCCGCCCAGGGCAATGTAGGGTACAGGGCATGTCTCTCTCCTGTGGATGGTGGCCTGGGGATGGGTCGTTGCTGGGACACTGGCCACCGCCGGGCTCCCGCACCTGTCTTGGGGCGGAGGGAAGAGGTGAGGTGGGCAAAGGTCAGCTGTCCTTGCCCCTGGGGACACGCCCCAGATCCCCCCCATCTGCCCCCAAACTGGCACTGCTGAGTGACCAGCTCCTCCTCTCCTGCTGAGGCTGGAAGGACACCAGAGCCTCAGCTTTCTCACCTGTGAACAGGGGGGGTGTTTCCAGCAGAAGGAGCTGGGGCCATTGGGGGTGACCTGGCCCGAAGTGGGAGCAGGGAGTTGGGCAAGGGTGCGAATCGGGCAGAAGGGCTGGGCGGGGCTGGGCAGGACGAGGGGCACAGCGGGCTCCACGCGGGAGTGCAGGGACGTGGGCCCGCGGGCTTGCTCATCGGCGCCCCTACCGGCCTCCAGGGGTGCCCCGGGGCTGGCGCGCGCCTCCCGCCCGCAGACTCCCGACCTCGCCCAGGCCGGCAGGTGGGGCTGAGGGACTGTTCAGGCTGGGCCATGGCCTGGACAGCTGCTTCCTGAAGCCCTGTGACCGCGACAGGCCCACTCCCCTGTCCCTCACCCCACCGCGGTCCCCAAGCGTGGGCGCAGCGGGAGTCTGGCAAGTTCTCTCTTGGGCCAGCATCAACATTGCACGGATGGAAAAGGAGCCCTCCTTAGGTGACCTGGGTTTGCCCAGTGCTTTCTCACCTGACCTAGAGCTCTGCCACAACTGGTCCTAAGGTACCCACCTCCGTCCCTCTCCTCAGCAGATGGCCTCTCTCCAGGTCAGCAGGGAGTTTAGTCATGAACCAGGGAGTCAGGGGTTCTGCCAGTCTCTTGGTGGGAGCTGAGGCTGGGGTCGGCAGGCAACACAGCACATTCTGGGGCCTCTGCCCAGGTCCTGAAGGACACACATCCAGGTCCGGCACACAGCCAGACTTCATCCCAGCAGAACTGGCCTTCCCTGGCCTTGGGCCTGTGGGGCGGGAAGCTTCTGGAAGTGCCCTGCCACCACTCCCCCACACTAACTCCTGTAGAGTGTGTCTTGATGCAGGGGTTCTGGAGACTGAGGTCTCTGTGAGCCCCACATTCTCAGCAGTTAGTCACTATGTCCCCAGGAGCTTGGAACAATGTCTGGAGACACTGGTTCCTATGACTGGGTGAGGGAGGGAGTCAGTGGGGCCAGGGATGTACTCATGCTGGGAACACAGACCTGCTCTGTGGGGACAGTCACACGTCTTCTGCAGTGACCAGTACATTCTCACCCTGAGGCAGCCTCACTGTCCAGTGGGTGCATGGCCTCTGTCCTCTCACAGCATGGCCGTGTGGTCACTGTGCCAGCACAGAGACTGATGGCTGGCTGGCTGTGTCACCTGCTAGGCTATTATCTCTACCTGGTTATCCAAAGCCTCCTGCATGGTGATGTATTCTGGTGGGTGTTAAAAGGAATTTAAATTGTCCATATCTAGCCAGACACAGTGGCCACACCTGTAATCCCAGCAACTGAAATCTGAAGCAGGAGGATTGCAAGTTCAAGGTCAGCCTCAGCAACTTAGTGAGGTCCTGTCACTAAATAAAAAATAAAAAGGGCCAGGTGCAGTGGCACATGTCTATAATCCCAGGGGCTTGGGAGGCTGAGGCAGGAGGATTACAAGTTCAAAGCCAGCCTCAGTAGCTTAGCAAGGCCCTAAGCAACTCAGCAAGACCCTATCTCTAAGTAAAATATAAAAAGGGGGCTGGAGTGTGGCTCAGTGGTCAGTGAAGTACCTCTGAGTTCAGTCTCTAGTATCAAAAACAAAAAGTCCACATCTGTGTGTTAGGCCATCTGCATAGCTCTCCCCAACCCCCTCATCCCTGACAGCTCCATCTTTCTCTGACCAGCCCCCTGAACAGCCAGACAGGCCACTTATCCACTATTCTATCCCACATGCCCCTGTAGGGGCCAGACATCTATGAAGATGCCAGGGACCACCACCCTAGCATCTTTTGGGTCTTAAAATAACTTCCAGGATGTCACACTTGTGGTTTACTCTGTCGAGGACAGTTGCAGAAGTCTGCACTAGACTTTTCTGCTACTATGGTTACGTATATCTGTCCCTCTCTGTTCTAGGACTGGAGAAATGACTCCTGATGGCTGTGCACACTCTATTGGTGGTATGACCTGGCTGCCATAATGTCCACCCTCTGGACACCTCCCTGTCCTGTGGGAATCCCCCATCCTTATGGCCAGGACAGCAGTGACAGGTAGGTGTGGAGGGTGTCATTGTGGAGTGACTGGGGGAGCACAGGGGCCTGTGGCACTGTCCACTCCAAGAGTCGTTAAACCCACAGGGGTGTCAGGCTGCTGGCCATGCTCCAGTAGATCCCAGGGGTTGAAAATGAGCATCACAGGCGGGGGCGGGGGCCGGGGGGGGGGGCAGTAGGCTGGAAGAAGCAGGGCCTGGTTCCTGGGGACAGTGTCTGCATGTGGTTGGGTCCAGCCTGGGTCCTCTGCGGGGACTGCAAGCCCCCCAGGACACACTCCCTCTGTGCCTGGCTCAGCGCGCTCTCAGAACGCCCACTGGGGCTGGCTCTGCTCCAGGAGGGACTGCGGCCAGCTGGAGCAGAAAGACCTCCTAAAGACCTGCCTCGGATCCCCGATCCCCGGGGTCTTCGGAGAGATGTTTTAGTATCCCACCCGCTGTCAAGGACCCGGTCCTTTGGCACCCATTGCCTGCAGCCGGGCATCTTGTGCGGAGGGCGCCCCGGGCTGCGCCCCCCCAGGCCCTCCGCCGCTGTAGGGAAGGTTGCCCTCCGGCCTCTGCGTCCTTTCAGCCGGGGCGCGCGGATCCCACAGCGGTGGGGCGACAGCGGGGCGACCCCTGAGAGTCCCTTCCCGCTGGTCGGCGCCCTGGAGACCCCATGGCAAGGAGGCGACGGACGCGCGCCCCCGGCCCTCCTTGAGCGCGCGCCTCGCGGTCCCCACTCGGCCGGGCGACCCAAGTCTGCGCCGCGCGCCACCGAAGGGCCACCGCCCTGCGCCGCAAGTCCGGGCGGGGGCGCGGCAGGCGGGAAGCGCGGGGCGCGGCGCTGGCGGGAAGGGGCGGCGCCGGAAGCGTCCGCGGCTTCCCCAGGGCCCGAGGAACGAGGGGGGCGCCGGCTGCCGGCCGTGCGCAGCTCCGGGGGCTCGCCCCGCCCCTGCGCCTCTCCCCCGCCCAGCGGCTCCGGGAACTCCCATTGGGAGCCAATAACAACGCGGCGGTGGTGACGGTGGCGGCGACACCGGAGCTTTCGGGGCTGAGGATTCTTGGAAAGCACTTGGCGACAGGTGACCCGCGGCCGGCGTTCTCGGGAGTCCCGCGGACGATGACCCCAGAATGGCACCGAGTCTAGGTTCCGGAGCCCTGAGGAAGCTAGGGGTCTGCAGAGCACGTCGCAGAGCTGCAGCGGTCCCGCCAGTCCAGCGCGCCACGCGGGCCCTGGACATCGCGGCCGCCAGCGGGCGCACGTCTTTGTGCGTCGTCTGCAGCCTGACTGGGCCCAAGGAAGCGGGGCGCCCACGCCTCCCCTTGAGGCTGGGACACACGCCAGGGCTGGGGCACATCCCTTCTTCAGGTTGCGCCCACTGTGGGTTCCGGGTCTGACCTTTTCAGCTGAATCACTTTTGCAGATTCAAAAAGTCAGCGTAAGAGCAGGGGCTGTGAGGTCCACCCCCCACACCACCCCCGCCTGGGGCGGCCCCGCTCCTCTGGTCGCTCAGGGCCCAGCGGACTCCTCCCACATCACTTGTCACTGCTGACACTTGGTTAACCTGCCAAAGGTGGGGCAGGTGGCGGCAGGGTCAGTGGCCTGGATGGCAGGAGCTCAGCCTCCACAGCCCAGCACCGCCCCTCCCCACCCCACGTGCTGTCTGTGAGAGCCAAGCCCAGTTTCCAGCAGCCTGCTGCACCCTGGGTCCCCCGCTACCCCCTGTCCCGGGCCTCACTATTAGCACCCTCTTAGCCTTCGGTGTCGCTGGAGAGTTAACTCTCTAGCTGCTGCCCCAGGTGAGCCTGGACCCCCGGCCCAGCTGCTGCCCAGACAACAGTGGCCCTTGTCTGACCGCCTGGGTGGGAGCTGGTACCAGCCCCGGGTGTCTCCTGCCCAGCCCCCACCCCACCAGGCTGCCCGCATTGTCCATTCACCCTCCGCCCTCACTATTAATAGCTCTCTGGGAGAAGCATTTGCTATAAATAGCCCCCAGCCCCTCACATGGGCTCATCAGACCCTGTGCCTGGGTGCACACAATCACCCGCACACACTGCATACTGCACACTGCGCGCTCCGAGTAGCATGCTGGGCACCCTGCCCGTTCCTGCCTCTTTAGGGCAAAGTGCATGGAGGGGCACCACCCCACCTGCCCTCCAGACAGATGCATGGCCATCCTTGTGCCCCTCACCACCTGGGGTGGGAGGCTGACCCAGCCCTGCCTCAGCTGGCCGGGCTTGCTTCACAGCCCAGCCCACTTCTGTGGGTCACTCAGGAGCCTGGCCTGCAGGCTCTCCCTCACTCTTGAACTCTTTGTGAGGCAGACACTGCAGCCCACCTGGCAGAGCACCCGATGGCCGAAGCCAGCCTGAAGGAAGGCCTTTGGACCCCTGCCCACTCCCGGGGTCCAGCCACTACAGGGACCCAGCCCTGGCTGTCTGCTCTGGATACTGCCAGGTCAGGCATGAGGATCACAAGGTCCTATCAAGCCCCATGGAGACACAGGCTCAGCACAGCCTTCACCCACTGACTCCCACTCAGGGACCCCAAGGTGGCTCAGCCTCCCACCTGCCCTATGGGCCAGGCGTCACTGAGCTCCCGTCCCATGCTCTGACCCCAAGGCCTCAGCAAGCAGGCAAACTGTGGTCCCCCTGCGACAGGGTGGCTGCCTGGCCCAGGATAGCCTTCCCCGCTCAGACGGCCTGGCCCCTGTGGTTGGCAACAGGATGGGGAATTGGGGGCTGCTGTTATTGTGTAGAGAGGGAAAAGGGAAAACAACCCTGTTTACGGAAAAGGCGCGTCCGGTGCCGCTGGCCAGTGGCCTTCCTGGTGGGACAGAGGTCCTTTGTTGGGAAAACAGGAAGCGAGGGTTTCCATGACCTTCTAGCCACCCGCCGGCCGCCTGCCCCAGCTTCCGCTGATTCTCAACAGCTCTGCCAGCCATCAGCTGCTGCTCTGTCCATCCACTTTTTGTCCATTCCTCTGACTGGTGGCCAGGCGACCAGCTTTGGGACAGATCAGCCTGTCAAAGTTCATGGGCAGGGGTAGGTCACCTGGAGAGCATCTCCTGCCCTTGGTGCTCCCAGTCACACAGGAAGGAACACCTGCAGGGCTCCAGGTGCCTGGGTGCAGGGGAGCTGAGCCCCAGGCTTGTGGCTGCTTGAGTGCAGCTGCCCGAGGCCAGCCTAGCCGAGCCCAGGAACGTGAGTGTAAGCGGTCTCTGTCAGGTCCTGATGGCGTGATGCCCCCAGGGTGTCCAGAAGCTAACCCAAGGAGCAAGGGCCTGTGCACAGCTGTGTGCCAGGGACAGCTGGCCAGGCCTTGGGAGGGGCCGAAACACCCAGAGGCCCCCAAGATGCAGACACTTCTCCACACCTGATATGATCCTGGGGGCAGAGTTCACTGTGTCCCTGCTGCCCAGGCCAGAATCCACCCATGGCCTAGACACTGCTCTGTTCACTAGTGGTTCCTTCCTGATGTGGGTGGCTGTGCACACCTGTGTTCACATATGCACCAACACCACACATGCCACAGTTGTGCTCAGTGTCCTCACATGCACACGCATGGGACACACATACTCACACACCCACACCATACCACACACAGGCAGGCGCCTCTCATCATATGCAGAACAGGAACAGCTGTGCCCCAACCAACCGCATCTCAGCCATTCCCCTGCCCGGGCACCTACGTCTGCCCAAGCTGGCCTGGGAGGGTCTCAGGACCAGGCTTCTGTCTCTGCAGAGCACGCAGAGTGTGCTCCATGGCGTTGGCTCCGCACCCTCACTGCTTCTCTGACTCTCTGGGTGGGTTCCCCAGGCTGTGCTCCCTCTTGGGCCCTTGTGGGTCTGAGGTGTCCTGTGTGGTGCTTGAGGCTCTGGGTATGGTGGCCAAGAGGACTCAGCACTGACCTCTTGGGGTGGAAGCTGCATGGAGGGAGGCTGAGGGGACCCCTTTGTTGCAGAGATGAACACAGTGTGCCACCTGGGATGGGGACTTGGAGGCGGGGGGTCCCAGCTACTTTACAGGTTGCTGATGGGCCCGGAGGAAGGACTAAGGTGGGGCAGAAGGCCAGGCATGCAGCAGGACTGATATGGATGTGCTGACCTTGTGCCTCAGCACAGAGCCACCCTGGGACCACACCCGTGTCTGGCTGTCAAAGAACTCGCAGGTGGGAGAGCCGGGAACGGCAGGGACTAGAGGCAGGGAAAGGCCCTGGTGCCACTCGGAGGGCATCTGCTGCCCTCCTCCTGTTGCAGGTGTGCTGCTCAGGTTAGGTTCTTTAGTCTGGGTCCAGCATCCCTAGTCCAGATCTAGGACTCATGGTCCAGATCAAGGGTCCCAGGGGTCACCCCTGTTCTGTCACCAAGGGGGACCCATGATCCACACTATCAGGCTTACAGCAGGTGCTCAGGCTCCACCCCTCAAATTCTTCCGGAACCCAAAGACCTGCATGCTTGAAAGGTCACAAGAGTCCAAGGTTGTGCAGGTGAGAAAAGGAGGTGGGGCGGAGCTGTCCTCCAGGGACCCCGCAGCAGTGCAGCAGCTCCTGGCCAGGAGGGCAGCTGGCTGAATGGAAGGGAAACCAGAAGTAAAGGGCCCGGGTGCAGGTGTCCCCTCCCACGGCCACCTCTCTGCCGTGCCAGTGTCTACCTCTGTCACCTCTCCAGTCCTCTGCAGTGCGCAGACCCAAGGCTCCCCAGAGGTTCACTGGACAGGGAGTGAATGAAGGAACCACCGTCCACACAGCCCTCCAGCTCCTCCCCGCACCTCCACCTGGCGGCGGGTGGACGACGTGTGCGTGAAATGTGTGTGCGAGCTGCCCTCCGCAGCGCCAGCCCCACGCAGACACCCTCCCAGGCAACAGAGGCTGCCCGTGCGTGGGAGGGGAAAAGGCCCAACAGGCAGAGCATGTGACTCTGGAGCTGCAGGCAGCACCGAGGTGTCTGGGTGGCTGAGGCCACCGCCCCCCCTTCTGGAGACACAAAGCCGCAGCTGTTCCCGGCCACAGTGGGCCCGTGCAGGGCAGTGTTGTAAGGGCAGCTGGGTCCAGGCTGAGGCCCCAGAGAGGAGGGTCAGGGTCCAATGGACTCGCCCACTGTGGTGAGGTCACCTGACAGAGTGGGCAGTGTGAGGACCCCTAGTGCCCACCACAGCCTCCAGGCCGAGAGTTGGCCTCCGTGTCCAGATCCCTGTGTCAGGGGTCCTGTCATCCCACTTGGAAGAAAGCTTCAGTCCCTGGACCTGCAGGCTGTGGGATGGAGCCCGAGAGAGGAGCCTGCAGCCATGGGGGAGCAGCCTGGGGTCACCACGGGGCTCTGGCTGGGTGCCTGTGCCTCAGCTGCTAGGGGACCGAGGGGCTCCCCAGGCCCACTCAGGCAGCACCTAGGACGCATATACCCTTCAGATGAAAGGTCAACACAACCAGCACCCTGACTCTCAGCAGGTGGCACCTGGAGGCACAGAGAGGTAGCCGAACCACAACTGGGTCTGCCCCAGGCACCATGAGCTGATCAACAGCCCTATGAGAACAGGTCATCTGCCCTTGAAGGAGAGCTGGGCACTGGCTGGAGCCCTGGCAGGGACAGGGAGGGGAGGGGAGGGGTATGGATCCAGAACGGGGTGCTGGCCCTTCACTTTGGTCAGCGATGGATTTGGGTGGGTGGTGGCAGGAGGGCTGGGGAGGGAGGTAAATGAGGACTGGAACAGGGGGCACTTGGGGGACGTCCTGGGGAGGGCAGGGGAAGAAACCGTGAGCCTGGGCCAGTGGCATCTGCTACAGAGAAGCAGAGGAAATTCCCACCAGTGAGACCTGGGTTACAGGAGGGGTCCAGACAGGGGGTCCTGAGCCCAGCAAGAGAGGGGACAGGGAAGGAGGTGGCTGGGCACTATGGACCAGCCCAGTGGAGGGCAGCCATGGAGTCTCGCTGTGAGGATTGGCCTGGAGTCCACGCGGAGGTGCAGAGAGGCTGTCCCCATAAGAGGTGGTCTATGAGATGCTGTGGGGGGCTGGTGACCCACAGAGGGAGCCTGTAGGGGCACCAAGCAGGTGTGGCAGCCAGGTGTTGGTCAGGGAGCAGAAGAGCAGGTAGGTTTCTCCAGCCATGTGGTGGGGAGGCCACGGGGTCAGGTGTATGTGATCGGAGCTGACTGGGGGACAGGAAGGAGTGTTAGGGGAGTGAAACCTGGGGACTGCAATGGGAGGCCACCAGGAGGCTGCCAGCAGAAAACAGGCAGCAGCAAGTGACCACAGGGATTTGGAGAAACTGGGCCTTCGTGCCTTGGTGGTGGGAATGGAACCCAGGCAGACCCAGGCTCAAAATGCCAACCACGGAGCCCCAGGCCTCAGACTGTCTGAAGTTCTGAAGACCAGGGAGTCCACGCAGACGGGCTGCACCTGCTGGGGGCTCTGGCTGAACCATCTCTGGGTGGAGGCGGGGAAGAAGGGGAAAGGTGGGAGACCCATTCAGACAGTGGCACCACGTGACCCAGCAGCCCAGCTACCGCAGGGACAGGCCTGGAGGACCTGCTCAGTGAGGAAGCCTGTCCCAGGAGGACAAGCATTGCCTGAGTCCACTTGGGTGAGGTGCCTGGGGTGGCCACATTCATAGACAAGGAGTTAGTGGCTGTCCCAGCAGCTGGGGAGGGGACAGGGTTTCAGCTGGGGGGGTATGACAGGTCCTGGAAATGATGGGGTGGCCGCACAGTGCTGGAGCTGGGCCCAATGCCACTGGACTGTACCCTTTAAAGTGGTTACATGGAAAAATCTGTGTTTTCCTGCCGAGTACCGTGGCACACGTCTGTCATCCCAGCAGCTCGAGAGGCTGAGGCAGGAGGATTGCGAGTTCAAAGCCACCTCAGCGACTTAGCAAGGCCATGAGCAACTCAGCGAGACCCTGTCTCTAAATAAAATACAAAAAAAAAGGTCTGAGCTGGGATGTGGTTCAGTGGATAAGCACCCCTGGGTTCAGTCCCCAGTAACAAAACAAAATAAAACCCACCTCCAGCCAAGTTAGTGAGGCACAGCATGTCTAGTGGCCTAGTTAGAGCAACCACGCGTGGGTGAGCAGGAGTGGGAACCATGCTGTCGCCAGGATCCCACGGGCTCCAACACTGGCATTAAATCTCGCCTTGCTCCACATAAAGATAAATGGTGAGATTTACAATAATGTCTTCAAAATTTAATTTTTCCTCACTTAGAACTGCGCAGCAGAAGACACAGGACAGGCTGAGGAGAAGAGCTCAGCACTCACAAGGCCACTGTCCCCTGCTTTCTGAACAAGGGACCCCGGATTCTCCTTGTGCGCTGGACCCTGCAGAGCCAGCAGCCAGCAGGGCCTGCAGTCAGGCAGAGAAGCTGATGCAGATGGTGGCAGCCTCCCCTCTCCTGCCCTGCTGCAGCTTGAGCTGGGTACCTCAGCAACGGGGTCTCAGGAGGGACCCAGCAGACCCACGAGGGGTGGCATGGTGAGGCACAGTAGGGCGCTAGGAAGAGGAGTAAGCGGGGCGGGCCTGCAGGTGCTGGCAGGGCTCTGCTGGGTGACCTGTCCCCGCGCCGTGACTGCATAGGTCCCGAGCTCTTTTAACAATGTCTGCATTCACACGCTTTTTCCACTTGTGCTAGGGATTGAGCCCAGGGCCTGGCACAAGCCACGTAAGTGCTTTGCCGCTGGACAGAAGCTTCTTTGGGCTTCTCTCGCCTTGGAGGGGCCTCCCCCACCTCTGGCCTTGGGAGCTCAAAGATGCTGGGACTGTGTAGTTTCCCACACCTACCAGTTCCCCTCAGGCAGCAGGGTATCTGCCCACCCCTGTCCCCTAACTCTACCCCTGCCTGGGCTCCCACCACCCAAAGTCCATCTGCACTCTACCCACCCTGTCCTCCCCTGGCTTCCCAGAGGGGAGAGACCCTGGTGTCTGCTCAGAACCAGGGAGGACAGGGAGTTGGTCCCTGTTGGCAGACTTCCTGCCCCGCTGACCTACAGAGCCCTTCAATAGCTCAGAGGGGTGCTGGGCATTGGGCAGTGATGTCCTTGGGCCTGGGGTGCCCACCCTCCCTGACACTCAGGCTGCTCCGATGAGGAAATACTCTGAGACCCAGTGGGGCCTGGGCCCTGACGGTAGCCAGGGCTGGGCTTCGGCAGGCTGTCCCCAGCAGGGAGAGGGCCTCGGGGCCATGGCGTGTGGGGCACAAGGGGGCTGGGGCCTGACCTCTGATGGGCAGGGACATACTTGAAAATAGCCAGACTCAGCCCTGCGTGGCCAACTTCAGTGCCTGCTGTGGCTGGTGAGGAGGTCACAGTGCTGTCACCTGGGGAGTACAGAGGTTTCCTGGGAACCCATTTGTCATGCAAATGTGCCTCCTGGCCCTGCCGCCTGCCCCTGGGCTCTGCTGTCTGTCCAGGTGGACCTGGCTGGTTGCCTCCGGGAGCCCCCTGCAGTGCTGGCCGCTGAAGGACATTCCCTCATTAACAGGGCGCAGCTCCAAACCTGGCCTGGCTGGGACTTGACCCTGCCCAGCGGGGGGTGGGGGCGCACCGTGGCTGAGCCTCAGTACCCAGCCTGGCCCCTGCCAGCCGCAGCCTGGGCCCCCCACGTGAACACTGGAATGCCGGGGCACAGGACAGAGGGCCTAGGCCTCAGTACACCTCCTTGCTGTGCTGGCCTGGGAGCCATGAGACATGTGGGCCTCTCGCCCCTGCACCCCACAGGCCGGGCCTCAGCCCTGCTCAGCCTGCCACCGCCCTGGTTGCTGAGCCTGCCCCAGCTGTCCCCCACAGGGCTGTGTCAGCTCCCTTGTCCCTGGGGCCCAGGCTCAGGATGTCTAGGCTGTAAGTGAGGGCCCTGCCCTGGGGCTGGTTAGCCTCTGGGCCCATGTCCTCCGTGGTTAGTGTGGCTGGCACTGGGTCACTGAGTGACAGAGGCTCTTCTGTCCTCCTGTGGGCTCAACGGAGTCTCAGTGTACCCTGTCCTGCCCCTGTGCAGCGTCCAGGCACCCAGCCAGCAGGAGGCGGGCTCAAGCTGAGCACAGTGCCCACCCTATGGCTGCCTCAGCACTTGACACTTCATGAGACTGGCCAGCTTGGCCACCATCAGTCCTGGGAACAGACGGCAGCTCTGGGACCCATGGAGCAGCCCTGTGGGCAGGGTGACATGGCCCTCTCTTGGGGCCCTTCTCATGCCTGGGCCCTACCATCAGCGTCTGTGCCTCAGGGTGGCAGGGGGTCCCTGAGGGCCCTCAGCACCGGCTGCCCTCCAGCCTGGGCCCTGGGCCTGTGCCTCTCACTGTCTGCCCCCTGAGGTGTCTCCCTCAGGTACACTGTCACCCAGTGGTGAGATGGCTCGGGCGCGTCACTTGGTGTAAACGGGCCGTGTTTCCTGTGGCTGGAGTGATGTGAGGCGAGAGAAGGCCATTGGATGTGGAAGCCACCCAACACCCGCTGCGCCCATCGCCCAGTGACCTCTGCCCTCCAGCCCTCTGTCCCCCCAGCTGGGCAGAATCTGAGGTTCCCACCGGCCCAAATAGCAGCCCAGCCCTGGTGGACCCCTTCTTCTCCCAGCCCCTGCCCAGGCCCTTGGGGAAGAGCCTGTCCCTGTCCTGACCCCCTTTCCTGACCAGGGCTCTTTCTAGTGTAGATTGGGGACCTGGCCACCCTGCCTTGGGGCAGTTCTGGGACTGATGGAGAGCCCTTGGGGGGGGAGCCAGGAGCCCTGGCAGGGTCATTCCGTGGCTGCCACTCACTGTCCAGACAGCATCAGCACCCAGGAAGGATGCCCTCTTCAGGACTAGAACCAGGACTGTGCAGCCTGGCCTCTGTCACCGCCAGACTCCAGAGGAAGCCCAGGGCTAAGGCCAGGTCCCCAGAGCCAGTGGAGACAGCCGCCCCAAAGGAACCTGCAGGGCTGCGGGGAGCTGGTGAGTCCTCCCCCGCCCCGGGAAGCCTAGGCAGGGGAGGGCCCAGCACCCAGGAGGTGTGGCGAGGAGGGCTCCGTGGAGTCTGCAGGCTTCGGACAGGGACCTTCGTGCTGCACGTCCTGCCTGGGCTGCCCTGCCCACTGGCCCTGAGCCACGGCCAGCTGGGGACACGGTGTGCGGCAAGAACAGGGTGTGTGTTTGCTCAGGGTGCCCGGAGCCTGGTGAGGGACAAGGGCCCATTGTATCCCAGGCTGCCCTGCCCCACTGGTCTATCCACAATGCCCCCACCCATCAACCCTGCTCAGAGACCCCACCCCTGTCTATAGCTGCTGAGGGTCCCGTGGGGCAGCTGCCCTGCTAGGCCTGCTCCATACACACTAGGGGTCTGCTGCAGCCCCTTCTCAGGTCCTCTGGGCTGAGCTCAGAGAAGAGGGCCTGGCCGGGCCCCTTGCCAGAAGGGCCTCAGGGGGCAGGGGTGTGGATGGTGGCGGGGTGAGTGCACTTCCAAGGCCACTCAGCTGCACTGGGAAGTCTAGGGACAGCCCTTCCCCTTCCCCAGCTGTGAGGTGTATCTCAGGCTCCAAAGGGCCTTGAGGTGGACAGTAGTGCCTAGCTCACCAGTGAGGAACGGAGGCTGGGGGGTCACCAGGACAGTGAGGACATGGACACAGCAGGCACACATGTGAGTCATAGCAGAGGAAGGACTGGCCAGGTGTGCAGAACTGGTCTGACCAGATGCGGGAGGTGTGTGGGGGTGTGTCTGTGCTTGCTCACCTGGATTTGCGGAGGGGCCCACCAGGAGGCAGGCGGGACAGAGGCCACAGCCTGCGTCATGGGCATCACCTACGGCAGCATGATGGGCAGGTGGCCACCGGCGGGGGCATTCGCTTACTGGGAGTGGCAGGGCAGGTCTGGGTGCTGAGCCTTGATAGATAGGCCAGAGGGAGTCTGGCAGGCAGGTGGACAGGGCCCAAGCAGGCACTCCACCCGCCCTCACAGGTCAGCGATGCATTGATGGGGACGTGGACATACCACAGTGGGTGGGATCAGGCTGGGTTGCCAACAGGCCCCACTAAGAGGCCAGACCTGGCTGGGGCCCAGTCCCTGGGGAGGCCAAGACCCAGCTCCACAGCCCCACCTCTGGTTCCGCCCACAGGCCGCCGTCAGTGCCCTCCAGAGCCCTTGAAGTGGCTGAAGCAAGGCCAGTCTGTCGGCTACCTGAGGCTGAAGTGGCTTGGCCAGCTCCATGTTGCCCCTGCCCAGGTCTCACAGAGAGGCTCCATGCCCAAGAGGCCACTAGTCACCTCTGCTGAGGTCTCAGAGACAGACTCTCGGCTGCAGTCCCTTAACCCAGCTGGACCGGCTCCTTCTTCCCTTGAATTGCCCCACTTCCTCCCACCCCAAGCCCTCTGTCCAGGACAGCTCCTCCTGACACTCCTGCCCCAGCAGTGGCCTCGCCTCCTCCCTGATCGCAAATCCTTCCCAGAGAGATGCCAGCCCCACAGGGCCAGGGCTCTGCCCTGCCTGCTCACTCCTGGTCCTGGACTGACTCAGGTGTGGCCACCCAGACTGGCTCCCCTGTGGCCACTTTGCCTTCCTGAGCCTCAGTTTCCCCTCTGTAAGTCAGGACCCAGAGGAGGACGGGGCCAGGGCTGGTGGGCAGTCTGAGGGTATGGACTTGGTGCTCGGCTCTGCTGCGCTGCTCCCCCACTATGACAAGCTATGGTCCACCCTGACGCAGGACCTGGAAGGGCCCCACCCCTAGACCTGAGCCCAGTCCAAGCCGGCACACACCCCATGGCTTGCCAGCCAGCCTTGAGCAACAGGGCTCTCGGCCAGGTTGAGGCTGAGATGGCGTGGGAAAGAGCAGGTGTTAGGTCCTATGGGCGAACAGCATTGGTGGGGGATCCTGGGAGCTGGTAAGGACAGGTCCTCCCGGGGAGCCCGTGGTCCTCACGTTGGAGGACAGTGGAGGAGACCCAGGGAGCCAGGAAGGGCTGTGAGCAGGGCAGGGACACTTCAGAGACAGCTCCAGAGGCTGTGAGGAGTGAGTAGGGCCCCGTAGGGCATAGGACAGTGGACAGGGGTGCGGGCCTGTGGGGACAGGCAGGGCCCGAGGAGCCGTAGGGATGGTGCAGCAGGCGATGGCTGAGTGAGTGCCATTCTGGCTGTCCCTGGGCAGCCTCTGCCCTGGGGTCCCAAAGAAGCTGACTCACCCACCTGGGAGACACCAGGGCCAGGTCGAAACCCCAAAAAGGTGCGTCCCAGAAACCAAGAGTCAGGGCTTCCCTCCCACTGCCTCGGGCAAAGTCACCCAGATGAGGGTGTGGCCAAGACGGGGCACAAAAGGCAGAGAGGAGAGATGGGGCCTGGTGGCCCATCCCACCTGCTGGGCAAAGCGCCAGTGTGGGTTCGTATGTCCTAGGCTGCAGGAGTTCTGGAGAGACGTGACTGTGAGTGGGCCAGGTGGGCACCTCTGTGCCCGGGGATGCTGGGCCCGGACCTACCTGCTCAGCTGGATGGCTCTTTCCCCAAGGGACCAGCTGGAGCAAAAAGCTGGTTCTCTTTCTCTGGGCAGCCCCCATCTCAAACAGGGGCCCCTTCCCAGCATCACCTGGTGGATGTGTGCCTGTACTCCTGAGCAGATGTGGACAGGGGTTGGCCTCAGCGGTCAGTCAGGACTCCAAAGGGCAGATCACCCCTGCCCCTGGCCCCATCAGACCCTGAGGGACCCTGTGGGTCTCCTTCTCCTCTTGCTGGCACTGCTCAGTCCTGAACCCAGACAAGCCACTTGCTCAGGTGGCAGTGGCCCTGAGGCTGGGTGCGGGGCAGGCTGCCTGCTCAACCCCGATGCCCTGGTCTACCTGCAGCCCAACCCCCCACCACCCACCCTCTCCCCAAGAGGCGGGTATCCCAGGAAAACACACCCCAGCCAGGGACAGCACGAGGCCGTCTGGGAGGGGGAATATGCAGAGGGGCAGACAGGACAGGTGTGAGCCAGGTGGGCAGCAGGCTCAGCAAAGTTAGCCAGCACTGACCCAGGAGCAAAGGGCACGGGAACCCCAAACAGCTCACACCTGCAGCACCACCAGCCCCAGCAGGTCCTTGGAGGCCTGCAGCAGGCAGCGAGGACACAAGCAGGTGTGCTGTGGACAGGCCTCGACCAGGCCTCACAGCCTCCAGCAGAGAGTCCTATGGGACCCAAGCACCCACCGAGGTCAGAGAAGGCAGAGGTTCTGGGTGGAAAGTGGCCCAGGGCCTGCATGAAGCTGGGATGGGGAATTTCTTGGGGGTGGGGAGGCCAGCCAGAGAGTGAAAGTGCAGAATTCCTACCATTCTTTCCATGTCTGGGCAGTGACTCAGCTCTGAGCTTCCTGTGCCTGGCCAGGAATGTGGGGCCAGGAGGCCAGTCTGCACCCCCTCCCCAGCATGCCAGAGCCCTGCCCTTCTTCCTCGCCAGTGCCGCCCACACCCTCACTGCCTGTCCTGCCCATCTCTTGCCTCGCCTGGCTCTCCGGGCCACCATTTCACAGGCAGAGAGGACTAGACCCTGAATCTTGTGGAGAGATCCACACAGGGGGGCCATGAGGTCCTGCCCCACCCTTGCTGTGACTCAGATACCCCACTTAGGTCGTAGCAGAAGAAAACACAGTGACCTCTCCCTGGGCCTTAGGCTTCCCATCTGGACATTGGACATTTGGCAAGACCCTAGGTGTCCAGCCCTTGGCCACCCAAATGAGGCCACCCATCTCCTTTCTGGAAGAGAGGTGGAGTCCAGGGCTGCAAGACTGGAGGCCCTGCCCCTTACCTGGTGACCCCAAGGTGGCTGGGATGGCCTGGCTCTCTGCAGTGCATCAGGGGCTGGGGGAAGAGGAGGCTGCAGCAAGGGTGCCCGCTCTGGGGCCAGCTGGACGATGTACACACGGCCCAGTGCTCACCTGGGAAAAGTTGTGGACACAGGTGCGTTGTTCCCTGCACCCTGGTCCAGACTGAGCAGCCACCAGAGTGCTTGGGATGTCCTCCACACCAGACTGGCTGTCCCAGCTGCCAGCCTGAGAGTACCAAGCACAGCACCTCTCCAGGACACTCCTGGCAGCACAGTTGGCTGGGCTCTGGGCACCCAGAGCACACGGGGTGTGTGAGGTGAGCTGACCAAGACCTGGAGGCACCCCTCAGCAGAGGCTGGCTTCCCTTCTGGCCTGGCCTGGAGGCTTCTCCGCCCACCCCAGGGAGAAGAGTGGAGCTGTGGCGGCCTCCCCACGAAGGGCACCCTCTGGGGGATGTCAGGGGCCCTGCCAAGCTCAGCGGGCAGTTCTTCCCGGCCCTGTCCTGCTGTCCTTGAGCCCCCATCCATCTGTGCGTCCCTGTGCTCTGCTGGCCCCAAGGACCTACCAGAGGCTAGAGGAGGCGGGGCCCAGGCTGCCAGAGCTCTGGACCCCGCCTGCCCCATGAGTGTAGGCTGGAGTCTGCCTTTGGGAGTGCTCAGAGGGGTCCACTGAGGCTAGGGAGGGAACCTGCCCCAGCCCCATCTCTGACCCAGACTCTGCCAGCCCACTCTGATCCAGGGCCATGAGGTAGGTCCTGGCAGGGCATTCAGCTCAGAAGTGGCTGGACTGTGTTCCACCCGCAGGGCCACTTCCCTGTTCTTGGGAAGTGAAGGGGGTGGGCGGAGAAGCCTCCAGCCAGCCCAGAAGGGAAGCCAGCCTCTGCTGAGGGGTGCCTCCAGGTCTTGGTCAGCTCACCTCACACACCCCGTGTGCTCTGGGTGCCCAGAGCCCAGCCAACTGTGCTGCCAGGAGTGTCCTGGAGAGGTGCTGTGCTTGGTACTCTCAGGCTGGCAGCTGGGACAGCCAGTCTGGTGTGGAGGACATCCCAAGCCCTCTGGTGGCTGCTCAGTCTGGACCAGGGTGCAGGGAACAACACACCTGTGTCCACAACTTTTCCCAGGTGAGCACTGGGCCGTGTGTACATCGTCCAGCTGGTCCCAGAGCGGGCACCCTTGCTGCAGCCTCCTCTTCCCCCAGCCCCTGATGCACTGCTGCATCCTGGGACCCAGGTGCTCCTAGTGCCGCTTACTGCCTGCCGGGAGCCCCTCCCAGGAGCCAGACCTGGGTCCATCTGGCAGAGGTGGGGCTGGAAGCTCCTTGGGGAACAACAGCACAGCCTGAAGGCAGCATCAGCTTTATGGGCTCCCACACCTGCCCCAGCCTGACCTGGCTCCAGGCTGTGGCTGCTGGATCCAGTCCCTGCCCAAAGGCCTGAGAAGAGAGGGGCCAGGCGAGGGGGCCTCCTGCATCAGGTGCCCCATAGGTGCTGAGCTCTGGGGAAACACACCAGTGCTATTCTAGTGCTCCTCCAGCAGAACTCTGGGTCCTACTTGTTCTTGCTTAGAACCGCTGGCTGCCCCCACCATGCCCCGGCCCATTTCTGAGCCATTAAAGATGGAGACCCACAGGCTTGCAAGCCCCAGACTGTGTGGGCTGGCAGGGAGGGGCCGCTGGGCCTCATCTGAAGCTGCTATCTGTCTTGCTGCATCCAGGCCTGACCTGTTCCTGGGCAGAGTTCATGCTCTGGCAGCAGCACTCCTCTCTGAGTGCACGGCAGGGCCAGCTGCCAGACACAGTCTCATCCTGCTCCTGAAGTTCTTCCTCCTGCCAGGGCCACTGCTGTCTCTGACCACATGCACAAGGGGGTGGGACAACAGTGCCCCCCGGGGCTGACATGGGCAGCCCAGGCAGGTATGCAGCAAAGTGCTCACTAAACGGGCACATCCAAGGTCATAATCATGTCCAAGCCCACATTTGGGGGAATGTTTGCTGAGGCCGTGATTCCTGGGGTTCACCAAGAGAGGGGTTCCTTTGTGACCTGCTGGGGTCCAGGCACCACCTGGGGCCAGTCCTAGGACCATCCACAGCAGCTTCAGAACTTCTCATCACTGCTGCTGCAAGTTCCAGGCTCCAGGGTTCCAGAAGCCGCTAGGACTCAGGTCATGAGCCCCTACCCCTCTGGGAAACCACCTGATTGACTCCAAACTGCATAGCCCTGATCCCAACCCTTGGCCAGTTATGGCCCCAGCCCTAGCCAGGTGCTGGGCCTCTGGGCAAGTTCTTTGCCCCCACCTGCCCCCTCTTCTACCCAAACTTGGAGACTCAGGAAAGCTAGGTTCCCTCCAAGGAGCCCCGAGTGAGGGGAGCTGTGCTCCTGCTGACTTGGGCCTGCAGGCTCTGAGCTCCCCTGAGGCCACACGCAAACCCCTCTGGACCCCTGGGGATTCGCTGCTGTGGCACCTGGAGTCTCAGCCACTCAAGGGGTCAGGGTGTGTCAGCAGAGGCAGCCCTGCACCTCAGCCCCTGTGGACCCTGTAGAACAAGTAGGAGGAGTCACCCTGGCTCCCACCAGCGGTAGCTCACTGGCCTTGAGCATCTCCCCAGAGGTGGCTGGGCCATGTTGGGCCCTGAGGCCAACTTGTCCTAGGAAGCCACAGGACTCTATTGATGAGGTTCTGGGGTCTGTGCCTGCAGAGACAGCTACATCCTCCTTAGCCACACCTATGAGGCACCTATTGTGTGCGGTGGAAGTGCCTGTCAGCCACAGGCTTGCACAGGCCTCATTCTGCAGACAGGGAGACAGGATGGGAGGGGCTGGGCATGAGCTGCCATTCCAGGCCAGGTCATGGCAGGTCGAGGCCTTAGCTGGGTCATGAGCAGGGCCTGGGCAGAGGGAACCCAGGCTGGGATCAGGGGATGTCCCCAAAGGTGAGCCAGGGAAGGCACTGCAGGAGGTGCCGACCAAGTTGGCCCAATGTGGTCCAGCCCAAAGCTGCGGGTAGCCTGGCCCTAACCAGAGGCCACAGTGCTTGATGGAGAAGCACCTGCCCCACCCAATGCCCAGTTCAGGCCTGCTGCCACAGGGCCCTTGCAGTCCCTCTCCGGGCTGCTGAACCCAGCTGGGTCACCTTGCCCACTCGGCTGTCAGGGACCCTGTTTGAGCCTGGACATTCCATGGCACCCTGCTTTGCAGGATCAGGTGAGGACAGGTGGCCATCCACACATATAGGCTCAGGCTAAAGGGTGGCTTGGGGTGAGCACCGCTCAATGGCAGCAGGGTAACACCAAGGGGGCAACAGCTTCCAACCCTCCGTGGCCGCAGCTGGGCCAGAGTTCACGCGGGCTGCCTTCCCAGTTCCTCCCGAGCCCTCTCCTAGCACTCCCAAGCCTCTGGGGGCTGTTGCAAAACCCGACCAGCCTCTCCAGCTCTTCTCCCCGCGGGTGAGCGGCTGTGCCAAGGAGTGTGGAGGCAGGAGGGGAAAGGGTGCCACCTGTTCCTTCTGTGTCCTGAGAATACCACTCCCAGTCAGTGTCACCTGGCAGCCACCCTGGGTGCCCGCACAGGGTGTGCAGTGGGCCTGCGTGGTGCTGACCCAGCTGGTCAGGGCCACGCTCAGGAGGGGTTAGACTACACAGTGCCCAGCCTGGAGCACCAGGGGCCAAGTGTGGAACCAGTGCCAACTGGGCCTTGAGGGCTGGGGAGGAATCAGCCCAGGCCAGGCCAGGAGTCCTGAAGTGGAAACCAAGGTCAGGGTGCTGGGTGTCCTACTGTGCCTGACTGTCACTGGGACCGACCCTGACAGCCGAGGGGGCACATACTGGAGCCCAAACCAGGCTGGAGGGGAACAAAGGGGCCCTTGGGAAGGAGGCATGAGAGGTGACACAGCCACAAGCCCTGGTGGGGGAGGGGCAGCGAGAACTGGACACACCCAAGCTGGAGAGATGTCAAAGATGGCCTGTGGTCCGTCCAGGGCAACTGGACACAGATTAAGGAGACCCCATCACTGGCGTGGGACTGGGGTGGACAGACCCCAGGGAAGGGAGAAGAGGGCCCACAATGCTTAAAGGACACAGGACAGAGAAGGGTAGCTGGGAGAGTGTGGGGGAGGCACCCTCAAGTGTACTCACCCCACTGTCCCCTCTGTGACGCCCAGCTTAGCAGGAAATCTGTGTGTTCCCAAGTTGTCCTGAGCAAGAGTACCTGTGTGTGTGAGTGGTGATGTGTGTGCACGGACGTGTGTGTGTGTGTGTGTGTGTGTGTGTGAGAGAGAGAGAGGGGGAGAGAGAGGGAGAGAGAGAGAGAGAGAGAGAGAGAGAGACACGGGGCTGGGGATGTGGCTCCAGCAGTAGCGCGCTCGCCTGGCATGCGTGCGGCCCAGGTTCGATCCTCAGCACCACATACAAAGACGTTGTGTCTGCCGAAAACTAAAAAATAAATAAATATTAAAATTCTCTCTCTCTAAAAAAAAAGAAAGAAAGAAAGAAAGAAAGAAAGAGAGAGAGACTAAGAGGATCTGGGGCTGCCCTCCATCCCACCCTCCCTTCTTCCCCAATCCAGGGAGGCCAACCTGGCTCCTGTCACCACGGCGACAGCAGGACAGGGTGACCCTGTGGGACTGACTGTGCATGGTGTCCACACCACTGCAGGGCAAGGATGCTGTGAGCTGGGTCTGCTCCTCAAGCCCCCTTTTGGGGAAACGCCTGCTTTGGGGACAGGCAGGTGGAGGCCCCAGGTTCTCTGTGAGGCTGCCCCTCTCAGCAGGACATCCAATGGGGCTCCCAGTCAACACTGGCCCTGCTGGCCTCTCTGCCTGTAGGAGAGCCCCAGCTCTGTGCCCATGGGCCACACCTGCTCATGGGCCCAGAGCTATTTTTAAGGTCCACTGGATGGGCCTTCCAGGGACCAGGAAAACACAGGTGGGGACTGGTACTTGGCTCTGTGTGGGCCTTGGCCAGGAGGGACCTATGTGGCAGGTGTGACCTAGGGTCATACCCCAGGGGCCAAGTCCAGGGTAAAAGCCCACCCACACATCTCTGAGACTGAGCCTGGCTCCCTGAACAGAAAGGCAGAGCCTCTGTTTGCCAAGCTGAGAAGTGGAACAGATCATGCCCCGCCCTGGGCAGGGGCAGGGCCAGACACAGGGGTCCCCAGGGCTCTGCCCCAGTCATGGTGTCTTCGGTGGCCACACAGGCAGAACCATGAGGTCCCCCACAGCCACTCCTTAGACCAGAAATGGAGAAGGAAGGAGGCCTGATGTTGGATGGGCAGCCCCTGGCAGGTGGGGACGAGGCTCCATTCTGAGTCCAGATGAGGCCACAGACCACACAGGCGTGTGGAAAAGTGGACCCACCGCACACACCTATGCTGGGAGAGAAGGGCTAGGGGGCCCACCACCCCAGGAAAGGCTGCCTCCTGTCTGCCTCCAGGACCAGGCTGCAAGACCCCTCCCCAGTCCGAGAGCCCTCTGGAGTCTTGCACAAGAGGAGCTCTGCAGGGGGCTCGGGGTCTCCAGCCCACCTGTCCACAGGGGAGCTTACCTTCCTGTTTCAGTCAGTTTTTTTTTTTTTGTTTTTTGTTTTTTCTGCAGTGACCAAAAGACCCGACAAGAACAATTTCAGAGGAAAAAAAAGTTTATTGGCACAGGTTCAGCGGTCTCAGTTCACAGACGGCAGATCCATCCTTTGGGGCCTGAGGTGAGGTAGGACATCATGGCACAAGAGTGGGGTAGAAAGGAAGCCCAGGACACAGCCACAAGGAAGCAGAGAGGGGTGGGGGCGGGGGGGGGGTAGAAAGAGACAGAGAGGGAGGGAGGGAGGGAGAGCGGTGGGGGGAGAGGGTGAGTTCCCCTCACCTGGGACCACACCCCAAGGGCACGTTCCAGCTACACCCTAACTCCCCAGGGTTACTCCCAGGTGATCCTCAGCAGAGGATGGAGGCTAACTGGGGAAAGGCCCTGGTCACCCACCACTTGTCCTCTAACCTCTTTTGCACTGTCTCACACAGGAGCTTCTGGAGGACGACTCACATCTAAACTATAGCATCACCCCAGATCCTGGTCTCCCAAAAGTGACTGAGACCAGCCTGAGTGACAGCTAGGACGGGGTGGGGGCACTGGCCTGGAGACTCACACAGTGGATAGTGGCCCACTGTGAAGGGACCAGGGACGCAGCTCCTCCCAGGTGTTGACCCCTCCATCAGGACCTGCCACGGCCACCACCCGGATCCCAGACTGTTCTCCAGCACTGCCACCCTCCCCAGTCTGAAGGTCCAAGGTCCAGTAGAGCCTGGCTGTCCTGTCATAGGGGAGGGAGCCTCAGCCTGTCCTCTGTAAGGACCTGCAGTGGACAACAGCCCCTCCTGCCTTGTCTGCAGAGAGGTGGGCTTGGGCACCCTACCTGGGACTTAACCCTGTGGGGGGGGCCCTGTGCTGGCTGGCATGGGAGGCCCTGGTTTAAATGGCCAGCCCTGGCCCTGCCCTCATGGACCACACTACAGAAAAAGGCCAGTCAGAGCCCCTAGGGCCGAGAGGGAGGAACACAGGCCAAAGAGCAGGAAGAGACAAGCAAGGCTGGGTCCCCAGCTCTGGGCAGATGGGGTGAGAGCTACACAGGGGCTTCTGAGTCACAGAGGGTCCTGAGCTGGCCCTCTGCTAGCGCAAGGCTACAGGACCCTTAGAAAGGCTGGGTGGGGGTCACTGGGACCAGTGGAAGGAAAGTGCTAGTGCTGGTGAAGGATGGCAGCCAGGCTTGGGCAGCTGGAGGTGCTGAGGGAAGCCCAAGACAGGCGTGTGCAGGGTCAGCCCAGGGGGCTAGAACAGCCCCACAGTGCTAGGATCCCTGCCTGGACACCTACTGGGAGCACCTGACAATGGTTCCTTTGGTCCCACAGCCCTTAACTCACTCTTGGGGCCAGGGGAGCTGGCAGATGGCCACTCACACCCAGAGTCCTGAGTTGCTCCTAGGTCAGTGACTTTGGACTGGACAGAGAGCAGCAACCTGTAGGATGATATCAACCCTGGAGAGTCTGGGGTCTGGACAAGAAACAGAAAAGGGAATGGGTAGGCTCAGGTCCCTACCAGGATCGTGTGGACCAGGGCCCGATCACAGCCACCGCTGCAGGCGGGGAGGACCCTCTGGTAAAGGAGAACAGCCGCCAGGGCGATGCCAAGAAGATGAGGGGCAAAATGAGAGCCCTCAGGCACAGGTTGGCAGGGCAAAGGAGGGCAGGCATGTTCTGGAGGGCCTGGGGCCATGTTCGGAGGTCTGAAACAGGGAGAAGAGGTGGCGCCCCGGGCAAGGCGGGGACTTGGTCGCCGCGGAGCGGCAGCAGAGGGGTTCTCCCCATACCGGGTGAAACGTGAACTGGGGTGCGCAAGGCGCCAGTGACGTACACGCACAGTGTAAGTTACACAAGGCCTCGGGGTACCGCGGGGGTTCTTCGAGGACTTCTCTTATCAGCGGGGCCGGGTACCCACTGCCCTGCGCGCTCTCGGGGCCCAGCGGGGAGGGGGGGGGAGAGAAACGCGTGTCTCGTCGGCCAGGCGGGTGACCTTCCTCTAAGCCGCCTGTAGGCGGAGCCGGAAGGCCCCGCCCCCCGCCGCCACTGGCTGGGGTCCCGGTGTCCTTTCAAAACCCCAGTTCTCATTGGCTCCCGCGGCCCCTCCCGAGGTGCGCGGCCACCGCCCGCGCGCAAGCTGCGCGTGCGCGGAGTGAGCGAGCGCGCGGCAGGGAGCCGCTGCACGCCGTGCGCCTCCGCGACGCCACTACGGCAAGCTAGTCCCGTCAGGTCGCCGCGCCCCGCCCGTTGCGCGGCCCTTGTCTACCGGGCAGGCGAAGCCCGGCTGCCCCGGCGTCACGCCGGCAGGTTCCGGGCTGCAGCGCCGCGCGGGCCGCGAGCGGAAGGGGGCGGGGCCTCGGTCGGTCCCGCCCCCGCGGAGGGATACGCGCCGCTGCGGCCCAAAACCCCGGGGCGAAGCGGCCGGGGCGTGTGAGCCGCTCGGCCTGCTGCGCGTCTACGCGGTCTCCGCGCGGCCCGCCTCGCCGAGCGCCGGCCTCGGGCCCCCAGGGCCGGTGTGCGGCGCGCCCGCCCGATCCGCCAGGCTGCTGCGGCCCGGGAGGCCGCCCTCCCGCGTCCGCGCCGGCCCGGCGAGAGGCGGCGCAGAGCGCGAGGCCGCCCGCGATGCTGCTCTCCAAGTTCGGCTCCCTGGCGCACCTCTGCGGGCCGGGTGGCGTGGACCACCTCCCAGTGAAGATCCTACAGCCAGGTACGCGCGCGGGCGCCGGGCGGGCCGGGGCGGGGGCAGGGGGCGCGCCCTAGCCCGCACCAACCCGCCCGCGCGTCCCCACAGCCAAGGCGGACAAGGAGAGCTTCGAGAAGGTGTACCAGGTGGGCGCCGTGCTGGGCAGCGGTGGCTTCGGCACGGTCTACGCGGGCAGTCGCATTGCTGACGGACTCCCAGTGAGTAGGCTGCCGGGCGGACCCGGGTTCTCCCGCGCCGCGATTCCGCTGCCGGTACTGACCGCTCACGTCCCCTCCGCAGGTGGCCGTGAAGCACGTGGTGAAGGAGCGAGTGACGGAGTGGGGTAGCCTCGTAAGTCCGCGGGCGCGGGACGGATGGACAGGCGGGCGCGGGGCGGGTGCCGCCGCGCCTGGGCTTTGTGCGCTGACCGCCTTGTCCCCCAGGGCGGTACGGCCGTGCCCCTGGAGGTGGTGCTGCTGCGCAAGGTGGGCGCGGCGGGCGGCGCGCGAGGCGTCATCCGCCTGTTGGACTGGTTCGAGCGGCCCGACGGCTTCTTACTGGTGCTGGAGCGGCCCGAGCCGGCACAGGACCTCTTCGACTTCATCACGGAGCGCGGTGCCCTAGACGAGCCGCTGGCGCGCCGCTTCTTCGCGCAGGTGCTGGCCGCCGTGCGCCACTGCCACGGCTGCGGGGTGGTGCACCGCGATATAAAGGACGAAAACCTGCTGGTGGACCTGCGCTCGGGCGAGCTCAAGCTCATCGACTTTGGCTCAGGCGCGCTGCTCAAGGACACGGTCTACACCGACTTTGACGGTGAGCGTCGCGGCGGCCGCGTTCCGGCAGAAGCAGGCGACTGTTGAGCGGCCGCGCGCCGCTCCGGATTTGCGGGGGTGGGGGCGGGGGAGCGCCTGGGCTGTCCCCTGAGCCGCGTTGGGGCGCTGGGATCTCTTTATTAGGGAACTGGGGTGACAGCCTGGGAACCCCACGGTGCGCGCATGACGCAGGGCGCAGTCTTCTGTTCGCCACTGCCGCCCCCCTCCCGGAGCCTGGGCGGCGCTCGTGGGACTCCCTGCCTGCGTGCAGCGCGCGGGGGCGCCGCGGCAGAAATCCCCGCATTGCGGAGCGCGGGGAAGCCCGGGCTCCCCGCCTCCTGGCCCTCAGCGTAGTGGGCTGGGGCGGGGCCTAGCCGGGAGGCCGCTCCCGTCGCATCTGTTTGTTGTGAAACTGGAGCTCTGGCTCATGTGACGCGCTCCTCCGCAGTCGGGCCAGCTGGGGGCGTGCTGGCCCCTCCCTGCCGGTCCCTCCGCGGTGGGCAGGCCCACGGGGTGTTTCCAGCCTGATGACACGCAGGATTTTGAGGCTAGGCTAGGACTAATTAGCGGGAGCACCCATCGTGTGGGCCTGACCCTGTGTGTCCTCTCAGGCACCCGGGTGTACAGCCCCCCAGAGTGGATCCGCTACCACCGCTACCACGGGCGCTCTGCTACCGTGTGGTCCCTTGGTGTGCTGCTCTACGATATGGTGTGTGGTGATATCCCCTTTGAGCAGGACGAGGAGATCCTCCGGGGCCGCCTATTCTTCCGGAGGAGGGTCTCCCCAGGTGTGTAGCTGTGCATCTTGCTGCGGGGAGGGGCTGGGAGTTGAGCCCCTCTGATGCTGTCCTCTCCCCCACAGAGTGCCAGCAGCTCATTGAGTGGTGTCTATCCCTGCGGCCCTCCGAGAGGCCCTCGCTGGACCAGATTGCTGCCCACCCCTGGATGCTGGGGGGAGAGGAGGGTGCCCTTGAGAACTGTGACCTGCAGCTTTGTTCCCTGGACACTGACGATGGGGCCAGCACCACATCCAGCAGCGAGAGCTTATGAGGAGGAGCCTGGACTTCCTGCTGGGGGCTGCGCTGGGCTTAGCGGACCTCCCAGAATACTGACTTCTCTTCTGCCTGGGCTGTCTCCTGCAAAAGCAGTGACCTCTGACCCCTGGTGACCTTGCCCTTGGCACCGGGCCTGTTTCCTTTGCTTTGAGTGCCTTTTTGAACGCTGCTCCCTGGGACTGGGTTTTCTCGAGCTCTTCTGTCCAAAGATGGCTCGGGGCAAAGCAAGGTCCCACCTGCCCTGGGTGGATACTTGAACCAGAGACTTCTCCCACCCTACTGCCCCGCTGGGGGGGGGCAGTCTTTCCATCTGATGGTGTCTGATCTGGAGAGCCCACCTCCTTGTCTCCAGTCTCATGGTGTTCATCTGGGCATGTCCCTGCACAAGCAATGCAACGTCGGGCCTCTGCTGCCCACTGCCCCACCGAGCTGTGTCCATGCGTGCCAATGTCAGTTATTTATGGTGTGACCCCCCTGGAGGGTGCCCCTGCCCGCCGGGCTATTTATTCTTTAATTTATTTGCTGAGGTTACTTCCTCTGAGCAGTCCTCCAAGCCCCTGGGATGGCCAGGGGCAGGCAGGTTGGGGGAGGCTGTGTGGTCCCTGACCCTGGTTCTATTCCTGCACCTGGAGTTGGTCCCCAGACCCACCGTGTCTGTAGGAGGAGGGACTTGTACAGTGGCTAACTTAAGGGGAGTGGGTGATTCTGCCACCTTGGGCACTCTGCCCCGGGGTGGGTTTTAAATTATTGACCTTGTACAGTCTGCTTGCTGGCTCTGAAGGCTGGGGGTGGGGGGCCAGAGTCTCAAGCCCTTAATTTATTTTAGCAGCCGTGTTTCTGTGACCCCGGTGTGAGTAGGCATCGGGAAAGTGTGAGATGTCTGGAGATCATATTTTTTATACAGGTATTTCAATTAAATTTTTTTTGTACATAATGGATCGGATGCCCTGTGTTGATTGGGCTGGGTGTTTGGTGGAGAGGGGAGCTCTGAGAGGAGGGGCCCAGACTGCCTCTTCCTGGTGTCCCCGCCCTCAGGCCAGGGTCCTGCAGTGGTGCTGGCCTGGGTGTCATCCCATTCTCTGCACCAGCTGGGGGCAGCTGGGTCCAGCAGGGTAGTGGGAGGACAGTGCTGCTGTCAGCCTGAAGGCCTTGCCTGGGAATGGCCTCTGACCTCTAGGAGGCCCAGCTGGGTGAGAGATGGAGATGGTCACTCAGGTGTGGAGAGGGAGAGGTGTGTGCTCCCTTGTGTCTGGGACTAGTAGGAGTTTGTGGGAGGGATGGGAGGTGTCAGAGGCGAGTGCTGGTGTGTGCAGGTGACAGGCCTGGGGTCATGAGGTCAGAGTGCTGACCAAGAGGCAGCCGCAGTGGTTGGGCACTGGGCTGAGAGGTGTGGGGAGGGGACCAGTGGAGCCACGTCCAGGTGTGGAATGGGTCAGGTATGGTATGTCTGGTGGGTAGATGTGGTGTAGGCCCCTGGCCTTGTGTCCCCTGCCTCTGGGACTTGTGTGGTCACTAACTAGCATCCAGTGCTGGGACTTCAGAATGGGTCACTGTGACCCCCAGAGAGCCCTGCCTGCCACCTGCCAAGGAACCATGGTGGGCAGTGGGAAGCAGCCTGGGGCTGCAGCAGAGGTGGGGGTTTGGCCCACGAAGTGGGAGAAACCACCTTTTCTTGTCCAGCAAGCAGGGAGGGGGCTGGTGGGTGGGGGCTCCAGCCCTATCAGAGCATCACTAGCCTTTGAGACTGGGAGGGGCGCCTGGCCTCACCTGGGAGTGTGGTGTCTGCTCTGCCTCTCCTGAGAGACCATGGTGGAGGCTGGGCCCTCCCAGGTCAGCCAGGCAAGGGAAGGGGCAGGGAGTAGCGGCTCGCTCACAGCCTGGACCTGGTCAGCCCTCCCTGAGCCTGCTGGGGAGCAGAGGTTCTTCAGTTAATGCACCCCTCCTGCACACACCAGAAATGGGTCTTCAGACAGCACCACCCTAGGGTGGGGCTCGGTGGAGCACTCAAGGGTTTCCTGGTGTAAATGCCCCTGGTGGGGACAGTTCCACAGCCACCCTGGTGACAGTGACCCTTTGGTCACCATGGGCCAGGTCTCTCCACTTGCTAGCTGAGGGTGCCCTCCTATTCATCTATCCACCTACTTCCCCTCCCCTTCATCTCTGCGCATCCATGCATCTGTCCACCCATCTGACCACTGGATAATCCTCAGGGAGCTCACCTCTGCTGGTCCTGCAGGAACATCTTGGCTGTGATGGTGGGAGTGTTGTGGGGACCCAGCAGGGCAGCGGGTGCATGGTGGCATCTTGGAGGCTGACCCATGTCCAGGACAAAATGCTCATGGAGGGTGGTGCTGGTCGGCCTGCTCAGCACAGAGGTCAGGTGAGCAGAGCCTGTGGGGGCTTCCCATAGCGGCCTTGTGCCACGGGTGTCCTGAGGGATGTGCTGTTCTCTGCCACACACCAGTGCTGGCGGGCAGTGTCCTAGCACTCCACAGTCGGGTGGGGAGCATACTCATGGGCAGCACATAGCTTGCCATAGGCCACTGCCCAGCAGGGGTTCCCAGTCTATGCAGGAATGTGCCAGGCCTGGGCAACCTCAGAGTGGAAGGCCAAGCCACCTCAGGGGTCCAGCCTGCCTGGGACCCTCTGGGACGAGAGGAAAAAGGACGTCAGCTCTGCTAGGCCCACCTCCCCACCCCACCCACAGTCCTGTCTACATTCTGATCATGGGGCCTGGGGTGCTGCTGTCTGCCCACTCCTTGGCCTGGATGCCATGGGTGTCAGTAGCTCCACCAGGCAGGGACTCCCAGGTTGTTCTAGGGGACACCAAGGCCCAGAGAGTCAGGTACCTGTGTTTGCCAAACTGTGGTAGCCCCCCCATGCTCCCGAATGGGGCAGTGCCAGTACCCCGGGTGGCAAGGGTGTGGGTGCAGGCCCCTGGATCCTGGCCGCCTAGTCCAGGGGTGGCATGCTGAGGAGCCTGTGGCACCGCCAGGCCCTCCTCACCCTTCCACTGTGGCTGTTTGCAGGGCTGGGCACCACTGCTGACCGAAGGCACCCTACTGAGTCCCAAGTCCTGGGGCTGTCCTTCTTGGGGGTGCCAGGAATTCACAGTGTCGGCTTTCTGTCGCTGACACAGATGTGAGGTTCACTGGAGAGGAGGAAAGGTTTGTCCTGGGCGTCGTGTCGGAGGTGTGGTGCCTGCCTGGTGCTCAGCCGCCGCTCTGGGCCTGTGGTGGTGTGGCATGTCACGTAGGGAGCATGTCACGCGGGGAGCATGTCACGCGGGGAGCACGCAGCCCTTGTGCTTCATGGAGGCAGAGGCTGGAAGTTGGGCCAGGAGGGGCTGTGGAGCCTGGGAGGCAGGTCCAGGAGGGGCCACGGAGGCTGTGTGTCAGGGCCAGGAGGGGCCACAGAGGCTGGGTGTCAGGGCCAGGAGGGGCCACGGAGGCTGGGTGTCAGGGCCAGGAGTGGCCACGGAGGCTGGGTGTCAGGGTCAGGAGGGGCCACGGAGGCTGGGAGGCAGGGCCAGGAGGGGCCAGTCTCAAGACCCCCTTCAGGCATGCCCATGGCCAGGTTTCCTCAGCAGGCCCTGCTCCTGCAGCTTTGCCTGCTCCAGTGGTGTGGAGGCTGGACCTTCCAGGGTCCCTGTGGCCCCCGCAGAGGCAGCCCACAGAACACACCCTGGCAGGGCTGCTGCTGCTTCTGCCTCCAGGGCCACTTGGAGGGCAGAGTGTTGGCTCACCCCTGCTCCCAGGTCCTGGGTGTGGAGTCTTCAACCCCCTTCCCCAGAGCCTCCCCTGGGCTCTGTCAGGCTGTAGGTGTCCCATGCTGGGGTGGACTTGAGCCTCTCCCGCCCCAGGCCCTGAGGTCTGGTCACTCCCTGGAGAGAAGGCCCAGCAGAGCCCGATTCAGCTTCTCCAGGCTCCTGGGTGGGGGCTGGCTGGGGGTGTTCAGCCCCTTCTTCACTGACTGAGCAGTCTCCAGGACAGCACTGCCCTTGGCCACTCAGGCCCAGGCGATGGTCTGTGGACCCCTGTCTTGCTCACACCTGCAGGGCATGCAGCAGGCTGGCCGGTGCCTGTCAGATCTGGGTGCCCAGCCTCCTCCCTCTCAGTGCAGGAGGCCATGCGGAGGGCAAGGGTCCTGCTGACTCTGCAGGTCCTGGGTGTGTGGGGGACTCCTGCTGCTGGGGGCAGGACCTGCTGCTCACTGGACTCATCCTGACTCTGCAGCCTGGGGTTAGGGTCTCGGAGAGTGGTCCCTCAGACCCAGGGCTTCTTGGGGCCCACACCTCCCCAAGGCCAGCGCTGTTGTCCCTGAGGACATCTGTGGAGCTACAGCGGAGAAGGCAGGCCACCCCAGAGGACCGTCCATCTGCAGGCTGCCCTGGTTTCTCCCCTGCTTCCTCTCCCACTCCAGGAGAGACTGCCAGTCCCGAGCTCCCCTCTGCCCGGGCCCACACGCTGTCCTCGCTCAGGCCTGACCAGGTGGCCCTGATCATCCTCTGCTAGCCTGGGCCCCATCACCACACGTCTTCATATCTTTAGTCAATTTTGCTGACTTAGCACATAAAAGTCTCCTGCAGAACCACTGGTCAAGCTCTGGGAACCCTCTGGGCCCTGATGGCAGGGGTGTGGTGTCCCGTGTGTTCACAGGCTGTCCCACGGGGTTGTCTTGCTCACAGCCAGGCCCCAAGCAGGTCATAGGATGAGCCAAGGCTGACATGTCCCCAGTCTGCCCTGTGTCCTTGAGGTAGTGAGGCCACCATCCGTGTCTGCCTCTCCTGGCCTGCTCACCCACTGGGCCAGAGGCCAGCTCGGCTTCTCAAAGAGGGGGGCTGGGACATAGACTTCTGTCTCCAAAACTGGCCGCTTGCAGCGGCCAGGGCCTCTGTTTTTCTCCTCTGAGGCAGCTCCAGAAACCAGAGCTAAGGCTCGGCAGGGCTCTGGCGCTGAGGCTGCACGGGAGGGAGGTGATCCCTAGGGCCCCCGGGGCCACCCACAACCTGGGCACCCAGACCCCCATGGGCCCAGCTGCCCTGAGCAAGACCAGGGCACGTCTGGTCACACAGGACTTCCTGGTAGGCTGGGCAGCACCCTGGGCAGCGCCTTGGGCAGGCCAGGCACTCACCCATTTGATCCTCAGTCCAGGCTTGAGCCCCAGCTGGGGTGGCCCACAGGCCTAAGTGTTTGAGTGTGAGGACACTTGGCACCACACAGGGCCTCCGTGAGGGCAGTGTTCAGGAGCTGCTGGGGCCAGTATCAGGGAGTGTCAGCAGACCTGGCCCCTGCCCACAGGTAGATAAAAGCCTGGCGGTCCCTGTTCATCCCTGGCCCCTGGCCAAGGCTTGGGTGCAGGCCCAGGCAATCCTGGGCCTCGGATCCCTCCGTGGGCCTTTCCTCTGCAGAGGCCTCTGGTGGGGGTGCCTGCTCTCAGCATGGGCCTTGCAGGCAGCCGTAGGGACGTCCAGGTTTCTTTACCTAACTGAGCCCCACTCCTTGCCCTTCCCGGGTTCTGACAGGCATGGCCATGCAGTGGAGGGTAGGGCCTGCTTCTCCGTCACTGGTCACTGCCCTCCCCTGGTCTGGCACTGCAGGAAACCCCTCTCAGAGGGCCATACCCCAGCTTTCAACCAAGGTGGGGGCAGGGTTGCCCCGGGATGAACAATAAGGGACCTCCCTTGGGGGTAGGTCACTTCTACCAGAGGCTGAGTCAGTCAATGGGGGAAACACGGTCAGGGAGACCGGGCACTGGTCAAGGTGTAAGCAGCTGCACAGGCCCAGACCCACCACTGGAGCCCAGGCCCCTCCACCAGGGTGAGTGTGGTGAAAGGCTCAGGAAGGAAGCTGCTGCCCACCCCCTCTGGGAGGTCACTCAGCCCTGCCTGGCCTGAGCTGCCCGCTGGTCTTCCATTGATACAGATGGTATCAGAGAGAAGCCTGAGGCCCTGGGGCCCAGTGGATGATGGGGGCCATGACAGGCTTCTGGCTTGCAGCCCTCCCTGTGGCTGCCTGCAGAGGTGGGGTCCACAGGGGGGTGTAGGTTGAGGGTCTGGCCCACCGGTGGCCCTCTTGGGCTGTGCCTGCCCGAGACAGAAGCCGTTACTTCATTGTGTCCCATGGGCTCCTCACAAAGACCACTGTGCCCAGTGGCTCCACGCTCTGGCCAGCACGGCAACCAGGGGACCAGAGAGAGAGGAAGTACTGGTACCCAAGGTCTTGGGTTAGACCCAGCCCAGCTGAGGCCCCCCAGGAGCCTCACCAGGCCTGGCTGGAGGACCAGAGGGTGCCCTTGTCAGGCAACAGGGCCACTCTGGTTGGCAGGTGCTCTGGATCTGAGGAGTGGCCAGGTCATGTTGTGGCTTTCTTCATACCCAGTTTCAGGGATCCGGGGCCCTGGGTATGAAGGAGCTGGGGAAGAGGCCCTGTGTGCCTGGCCCTCCTGCCCAGGGCTGCTGGTCGGGCTCCCTCACCACGGACAGTACGGCCACAGGCACGTGCGACGTGGCCTGGACCACCGAGGTTTGGATGCTTTCTGGGCTCACCCATCCCATGTGTAGGGAGGCGCGTAGAGAGGACTGGGGCCCGGAGGTTCCCAGACGGCATCTTGAACCACATGCACAATGGCCGGCTGGGTCCCAAAAGGGGCACCCAGTGGGGTCCATTCAAGTCTCCCTCCCTCGCCTGCCACCCACTGACCTCCTAGTCTCATCCACCCACCCGTCCCTCTGCTTTCCAGTGTCTGCTCTCCACACCTTCCCCCATTCACTCGGGAATGAGCCGGACCCCTCTGCCCCCCGACGGGGCTCAGCCCTGCCAGGCAGCAATCAAGACACAGATTGGCAGGACAGTACTCACAGATGAAGAGACGCAGGGCCAGGGTGCAGGTGGGACAGCAACCAGCTCTGCAGAGACCTGGGAGGGGCTGCGGCAGGGTGTGCAGCAGACACACAGTCCCTGGGGCAGGCCGAGGAGCCGGGGTTAGGGGAGAAACAGAAGGGCTGTGGAGTCCTCTCCTGCACCCTGGGCCTGGGCAAGAGTGCACAAGGGTCAGCAAACAGGAGGAATGAGCAGAGGGAGGCAGGGCCTCAGGGGCAGGAGGGTGCTGTGGCTGCCGCTGGGACATGGGGTTGGGACAGAGAGGGGCAACACAGGTGACCCATGCTGGCCCTAGAGCAAGTCAGGGGCTGTCTACCTGAAGCACTAAACCCAGCCCTGGAGGACCCTGGGTCCCAGCCCTGTCCTTCTCCTTTCCAGGCCCTGAGGCAGCCTTTTCAGTCTGCCCTGGGCAGGGGCCAGCAGGGTCCGTCCTCCCATAGGAGGGTTCACGTAACCCTATGAGGTCTCACGTGTGCTCATGTCTGGGTGTACCAGTGAGGGTGCACGTGAGTGTATCGGTGTGTGAATCTGTGTGTGTCTGGCGTTTGTGCATGTGGGTGTACGTCTGTGCCTGAGTCTGTGCACATGGTCTGTGTGCACCATGTGTGATTCCATGTGTGTTGTGTGTGCACCTCCGTCTGCGTGTCCGAGTGCCTGTGCACTTACGCAGGTCACCTGCTCTGGGCTGTTCCCCTTCCCCCACCCCCACATGACACCAAGTGTGAGTCACCCCCTTCCCTTGAAGGACACATGGGGGAGTCTCCTGTGACTCAGTGCCTCCCAGGAAGCCCGGTCAGCCAGGACCACAGGAAGGTAGGGGAAGGGGACACTGGCCACCCAGGAGCAACCTAGAGCTGGGGAAGAGGCCCTGTGTGCCTGGCCCTCCTGCTCAGGGCTGCTGACTGGGCTCCCTCACCACGGACAGTACGGCCACAGGCACGTGACCTAGACCACCAAGGTCTGCCTGGGTGGGACTGTTCAGAACTTCCCTAGGACAGCGTCCTGGGCCCCTAGGACCCACTTCTGAGGAGCTGCCTAGAGGGCATCCAGGGTACTGCAGAGTTGGGGTTGGCTCCCGGAGGACTGGGGTGCTGGCTGCCGAGGCAGGAGGGCAGAGGATGGGCCAGGCGAATGTGGAAGGCGGTGGTGTGGGGGTGCTGACCTGTGGAGCGTCCAGGTCAAGCTGTTCAGCGCAGGCAGGAGGAGGGCCGAGTGGCCGGAGTCCAACCCAGGGAGGAGGTTTGCCTGAGACGCTTGGGAGGGCAGGAGGTCAGTCTGACCCAAGCAAGGCTGGAGGCTGGACAGACGGGAAAGACCTTGCCCCACAGACGCAGGCCCACGTGGAGCCCCTCCGTCTGAAGCACAGCAGTGAGCATGGGCAGCCTGCAGCAGCCTGGGCGTGCTGACGGTCACGGGCATCGCGACTGCTTGTCCTGGGGAGTGGAACAGAGCTTGGGGTGGGACTAAGGACCGGGGCTGTGGTCCCTGGTCTCTCAGCTCCCCCCCCACCCCCAGCCTTTGGGACAGTCTGTTCCTACCACGAGGTTAGCCGGGCCCAGCCTCAAGGCACCTGACCCCTATGCCCCATTCCCAGCTGGCCAGCTTAGCTGTGGGCACCCTGAGCCAGCAGCGGGGAGAAAGGGGGCTGGGGAGGGAGGTGTCCAGCAGGCCTGCTTAGAGAGGCATTGTGCCTTTGCCCAGGTCACCCAGGGACACCTGCCGGCACAGTGGGCTGGACCACAGGGTGTGGACAGGGACCAGCTTCCCATGCTAGGCCCAGTCCTGGGTGGGCAGCTGCAGAGCTGGCTGCTGTCCAGCTCCCTGGCCATGGGACGCCCAGCTGGTCTCTACCTCTGGCCCTTCATTCTCTCACACAATTCCCTCAGGGGTAAAAGCAGCAGAAGACACCACCCTTGGGTCAGTGGGGTTTGTCCAGTATCAGAAGGCAAGCCCCGAGCCCACCTGGCCTGCAGCAGGCTGTGCCCTGAAGGTGGTGAGGTGCACCCTTCCTAGGCTGGCCACGCTGCAGTGGTCTCACCTTGGGAACAACCGAGCAGGGTGCAGGGACCCTGGCCTTGGGTCTGCAGCAGTATGGGAGACCAGGCTGGCCCAGCCACCTCCTGCCCAGCCACCTCCTGCCCTCCTCCATCCTAGTAGGAGCCCAGGCCCATGAATGCTGGCCCCTGATAGCCTGCCCAGACCTGGCAGAGTCCACTGGCCGCGGTGCCCCCTGCAGGCCACAGGTACGGGCACTCGTACCTTCCTGCAGGCCCCCAGCCGTGTGCCCCAGCCGTTGCCAGGTGCAGGCACCACTCCAGCCCAGATGGGCACAGGGCTTACCCCACACAGGTGGGTCCTGCCCAGACCCAGGCTCCTGCCTTGCACGAGGCCCCTGGCCCTTGATCCCTAGTCCCCTGCAGGACTGGGAGGCCCCAAGAGATGGGGCCACACTCAGGGACACTCTTCCCAGTGCCCATGGGATAAACTACCATTTGAGCGTGTGTGGCAAGTGTGTGTATGTCACGTGTATGTGTGTTTATGGCATGTGGGGTGTGTGTACATGTGTGTGTATGTCACGGGGTGTGTGTACATGTGTTTATGTCACGTGGTGTGTGTGTACGTGTGTGTATGTCACGTGTATGTGTGTTTATGGCACGGGGGTATGTGTACATGTGTGCATGTCACGTGGTGTGTGTGTACGTGTGTGTATGTCACGTGTATGTGTGTTTATGGCACGTGGGGTGTGTGTATATGTGTGTGTATGTCACGTGTATGTGTGTTTATGGCACGGGATGTGTGTAAACTTGTGTGTATGTCACGTGTATGTGTGTTTATGGCACGTGGTGTGTGTGTACATGTGTGTATGTCACGGTGTGTGTGTGTACATGTGTGTATGTCACGTGGTGTGTGTGTACGTGTGTGTATGTCACGTGGTATGTGTGTTTATGGCACGTGGGGTATGTGTACGTGTGTGTATGTCACGTGTATGTTTATGGCACGTGGTGTGTGTAAACTTGTGTGTATGTCACGTGTATGTGTATTTATGGCATGTGGTGTGTGTGTACATGTGTGTATATGTCACGTGTATGTGTGTTTATGGCACGTGGGGTATGTGTACGTGTGTGTATGTCACAGTATGTGTGTATGTCATGTGGTGTGTGTGTACATGTGTGTGTCACGTGTGTGTTTATGACATGTGGGGTATGTGTATGTGTGTGTATGTCACGTGTATGTGTGTTTATGGCACGTGGTATATGTGTACGTGTGTGAATGTCAGGAGTATGTGTGTTTGTCCCGTGGTGTGTGTGTATGTCACATGTATGTGTGTTTATGTCATGTGGTGTATGTGTACGTGTGTGTGTCACATGGTTTGTGTGTTTATGGCACGTGGGGTATGTGTGCGTGTGTGTATGTCACGTGTATGTGTGTTTATGGCACATGGTGTGTGTACATGTGTGTGTATGTCACATGGTGTGTGTTTATGGCACGTGGTGTGTGTACGTGTGTGTGTCACGTGGTGTGTGTGTTTATGGCACGTGGTGTGTGTGTACATGTGTGTGTATGTCACATGGTGTGTGTGTGTATGTCACGTGGTGTGTGTACATGTGTATGTCACGTGGTGTGTGTGTGTCACGTGGTGTGTGTACATGTGTGTGTATGTCACGTGGTGTGTGTATGTCACGTGGTGTGTGTGTTTATGGCACATGGTGTGTGTACATGTGTGTGTGTATGTCAAGTGGTGTGTGTGTATGTCACGTGGTGTATGTGTACATGTGTGTGTATGTCACGTGGTGTGTGTGTATGTCACGTGGTGTGTGTGTACATGTGTGTGTATGTCACGTGGTGTGTGTGTTTATGGCACATGGTGTGTGTACATGTGTGTGTGTATGTCACGTGGTGTGTGTGCTCACGTGGTGTGTGTGTACATGTGTGTGTATGTCACGTGGTGTGTGTGTACATGTGTGTGTATGTCATGTGGTGTATGTACGTGTGCGTATGTCACGTGGTATGTGTGTTTATGTCACGTGGTGTGTGTAAACTTGTGTGTATGTCACGTGTATATGTGTTTATGTCACGTGGTGTGTGTACATGCGTGTGTATATCAAGTGGTGTGTGTGTACATGTGTGTGTATGTCACGTGGTGTGTGTATGTCACATGGTGTGTGTGTACATGTGTGTGTATGTCACATGGTGTGTGTGTATGTCATGTGGTGTGTGTGTGTGTGCTCACATGCTCCTGTGTGTTGCGTAAACGCTGGGTGGTGACAGGAAGGGACCCGCTCCTCTGGAGGTCAGTGACGGCCTCCTGGAGGCAGGCCCTGGGGGGTCCTGAGGCCAGGCTTGGAGTGGACCTCAGGCCCACACTTCAGGGTCCTGGAGGCAGCCGCGACAGTGGGCCAAGGGGCACTGGGCTCTTCCAGGCTGCAGGGTGGACGGCGGCTCCAGGACAGGAGCTGGCGGGGCGGGACGGCCTTCTTGCAGTGCAGAGCATGCACAGAGCCCAGGAGAGGGCCCAGGCAGGAGAGTCCCTAAGACAGGAAGAAAGCCCTCCTGGACCAACCCTGCCTCACTGCGAGCACATCTCCGAGAGTCAGAGGAGAGCCCCTGAAGCCGGGGAAGGGAGTGTTACAACAGCTTGACTGGGGGTGACTGGCACACCATCCAGCCGCCCACTGAGCAGCCCCGCCGTCCACCCACACTTGAGGGAATTCAGAGAATTTGCTGCTTGTGCGACCATCCCCACCAGCCAGTTTTAGAACATCTCCGTCACCTGAAGGTGCCCTGGTGCGGGTGGGTACCATCCCCGCCCCAGGCAGCCACAGCCTCTGCGTCAACAGACCCGCCTTCCCGACAGCTCAGTGGAGTCTGGCTGCTGCTGGGCATGCTCACTGTGAGTCCATTGGTGCTCAGCTGTGTCCACCGAGCTGCCCGCACTTGGATAAGCCATGTTTGCCTGTGCACTCGGGTCCCGTCCTGTCACCACCCAGCTTTTACCCAACACACAAGGAGCACGTGAGCGCGCGCACGCGCACACACACACACACACCACATGCCAGTGCACGGGTACTCTGTGTGTTCCTGCATTTGGGCTGTGGTCATTCAGGCCCAGGGCACAGTGGACACGCTGTCATTTCTCTCGGGTAGATGAAGGAATTGGGTCCTACGGAAGCTGCTCCGCATTCCCCTGGTGAGGGAGTGCCGCTGCCTCCAATCCCGCCAGCACTGGTGGCCTCCCAGGAGGCCCTTTTGGGGTGTGAAGTGAGCCCTCCGACTTCCACTTGGATACTCCTAGTAGCCAATGGTGTCACCACCTTTTATCTGTCAAAAACTTTCCTCTCTTCTCTGTTGAAATGTCTAATGTAACAACGTCTTGCCGATATTTTTACTATTTTTTTAAAATCATGTTTATCTATTTTATTTACATCTAGGAAACATTCTGCCCCTGAGCTGCAACTCCAGTCCTTTCTGTTATGATTATCTTGAGACAGGGCCTAAGTTGCCCAGGCTGGTCTTGAACTTGGGATCCTCCTGCTTCACCCTCCTGAGTAATGGGGATTACAGGTGTGTGTCACTGCACCCAGCTCGTTTTTAATTGGGTAAAATATATAACATTTTACCAGGCGCAGTGGCGCATGCCCAGAGGCTTGGGAGGCTGAGACAGGAAGATTGCAAGTTCAAAGCCAGCCTCAGCAAAAGTGAGGCGCTAAGCAACTCAGTGAGACCCTGTCTCTAAATACAAAATAGGGCTGAGGATGGGGCTCAGTGGTTGAGTGCCCCTGAGTTCAATCCCCAGTATCAAAAAAAAAAAAATGTGTGTGTGTATATATAGTTTTAAAACTTACCATTTAAGCATTTTTAAGTGTTTGTTTTGTTGCTGAAAGCTCAGTCCTTGTCCCCGATGCCAATCCATAAGGAGGACACAGTTTTGAGAAAAAGGAAAAGAAGGTCTATGGCTTTGTCAGCAAAGGGGAAACGGGGACCTGTCCCATCAGCAGGAACAGGGGCGTCAGAGGCGACTCCAAGGCACACGTCACCTGTCTCTGTGGGAGCTGAAATTCACTTGTTAACCTGGGAGACACCATCCCCAGAGTAGGAGGGCTTCCTGCCTATGGAGGGTGTGTGCTGGGACAGAGGAGTCTGCCCGACGGGAAGACAGTGACCTGTTTCCCTGAGGTCAGGGAGGGGGAGCTCAGGGAGGAGCAGGAGAGAGGAGGAGAGAAACCTGTCCCATTAAAATCTGACCTGCAGTGGCAGAGCAGCCAGGGCGGCCGAGTGTGAGTGTGAAGTGCGAGTCCTTTGTCACAGCGGCAATCTGCAAATGTTTTCTCCCAAACGTCACTTCCTTAATGAAGTCATGGAGCATGGAACTGTCAGTGTGATGGGCTCAGTCCCTCTCCTTCACGGACCCTGCCTGGGTGTCTGTCCAGGGGACTGTCTGGCACAGTCGCGGAGATTCCCCTTTGCTTTGAGTTCAGGGTTCCATGTCTTCACGGTTTCATTTGGGCTCATTTTTGTGATAGGCATGAAGCGAGGGGCTCCACTGTCTTTGACACATGGTACCTGGACACGTTGTGTCATGGTGGGACAGACAGCCCTTTTCCCCACGGGAATCCTTGGCACCGTCGTTAACTGACCGGTCCAGATGGGCCTACCTGGGCTCCATGGATCTGGACGTTGATCGCTCACTTTATTACTATAGTTTTGTAGCAAGTTTTCAAATTCAAAATTGTTAGTCCTCCAACTTCATTCCTTTTTGAAATTGTTTGGCTATTGTGAATCCTTGCACTTTTTATATAAATTTTATGATCAGATTGATAATTTTTTCCATACACACACACAAAAAGATCCTGTTCACGTTTTGATGGGCCTGGGGGAGCACGGCCTTCGAACAGTAGTGAGCTTCTGATCCTTGGAAGTCCGATGTCCAGAGCTCCTCAGCACCGCACACTGGGAACGCTGTGGGACGTCACTGTGCCAGACTGTTTTATTAAGCCCATTTCAGGTATATTTTTATTTTTGAGGCTGTTGTGAATAGAATCGTTTTCTCAATTTCATTTTCAGTTGCTGATGTGTGTCACTCTGGATGTGGCAACCTCCCAAATGGCTCTTCAGCCCTCTCCCTTCTCCTGCCGTTTGGTCACAAATACAGAAGTGATAACTGGAAAGTACCAAAAAGTCGCAGAGAAAAAGAAGCGTGAGGAGGACATCCCAAGAACTAATCTGCAGGTGTGTGGATCTGAGCCCCCACCAAGGGGGTGCACAGGTAGGCTAGCCCGGAACCTACAGCAGAGCCCTGGGAAGTGAGCCAACACAGGGACCATATCCTACAGGAGGTTAAAATGAAACATCAGCTTGGAGTCTTATTATATAATATAAAAATTTCCCAGGACAGAAATAAAAACCATTGGACAGACGAGGAGGGTGAAAATCCCAGCCACAGCTGGCAGCATGCAGAGCCTCGCACGCGTGATCTGTTCATCAAGGACTCCAGAGAGCTCTTGTAGAGATGCTTGAACCAACAACTGCAAACAGTCCTGACATAAATACTGGCTCAGCAAAGAAACAGGAGGCATCAGGTAACGGAAAGCTTGTCCTTATCCCCGATGCCAATCCAATCATGAGGACATGGATTTGAGAAAAAGGCAAAAGAAGTTTTATTGCTCTTCTAGCAAAGGAGAAGCACAGGCCCCTGTCTCAGAGCTGTGATCCTGCCCACTGGGGGCCAGAGGTTGTTGACGAGGTGATTGAAAGGCTACGCTCCAGGTGTCCCTGCTGTTCTCTGTCCAGTGTCATCCTGGGGGTCTGAATTGCTTCATATCAGTGTGGACCTGTGCTCAAGGCCAGACAACTCAGCTGAGAGTGGAAAGAAAGGTGACCCTGTCCTCTACCCCGCCCCAGATTAGTGATGGGAGAGATGAGGGAGGGGAAGGGAATGAGGAAGGGAAAGAAGCTCATCTGTTCTAGATCAAGCCACAGTGGCAGGGCGGCAGGACTGTATCCAAAACATGACGTGAGACGGGGCTGGGGCTCAGCAGTAGAGCGCTCCCTAGCATGTGCTGGGCCCTGGGTTCGACCCTCAGCACCACATAAAAGTAAATGAATAAAATAAAGGTATTGTGTCCAACTATAACTAAAAACATATACACATAGAGTGGACCACTCTTGAAAAGGAGAACCAAAGCACAATCTTAGAACTGAAAAATGCAATAACTAAAAGAAAAAAGGACCTCACTGGTCAGACTCAATAGCAGAATGGACAGAAGAGAGGAGAAATTAATCTGAACAATAGAAAAACAATTTAAGAAAATGAACAGAACTGGCACAATGGTGGCCCTGATACCCGTGTCCCTGGAGCCCTAGGAGTGGCGTGTCAGACTGAAAAAATATATGGTAAAATTCTAGCTGAAAATTCACAGAGCTTAGTGCACGACATAAACCTGCAGATTCTAGAAGCAGAGAATTTCACTCCAAGGTAGGTTACTTTATAGCCAAATTCTGAAAACCAAAGACAATAAGAGAAAACTTAAAAACAAAGATGATGTGTTACCTACAGAAGAGCAGTGGTCCCCGGGGTGGGACACACTGAAGGAGGACAGGAGGACAGGGAGAAAGCACTCAGAGAATGAACTGTCAGTGCAGACTTTTGGTCCCAGCAAGTTGCCTCGACCTTGATCCGGCCTGGACAGAAATCTACAGCCAGCGCAGCTCACAGCTCGCAGCTCCTGGTGAAAGGCCGACAGGGTCAAGGTGGGGATGGCCCCTGCACCTGCAGAGGAAGAGAAAACTGTCCTTGATTACTATGTAGAAAATCCCAAGGAGTCTCTTAAAAAAACGGAGGAAGCCTGGGGTGTGGGGCGGTATGCACCCCTGTAATCCCAGCAGCTGGGAGGCTGAGACACCAGGATCAAAGCCAGCCTCAGCAACTCAGCCTCAGCAACTCCCTGAGAGCCTGTCTCCAAACAAAATACAAAATAGGGCTGGGATGTGGCTCAGAGTTGAGTGTCCCCGAGTTCGATCCCTGGTACCAAACACAACAACAACAACAACACCAATACATAAACAAACAACAAAGGAACTCCCAGGAGGAGTTCCGCCAGGTGACGGGACCTGGAAACCCAGGTTTAAAAGGTCACCATTTGTCACCTCTCCCAAAGTGCCTGGGCCAGCTCCTGACAAGCACAAGTTCTGTCAGGGGGAGACTAAAAACCCTCTTGAAACCAACAGCAAACAAAATACCAGAAGGGCAAAGCTCCACCAGCGGAAGACCCACTGTGTGTATGCCCTGAAGGCTGGGCACAGGCGGTCGTCAGCTCTGCCCAAAGTGCTCCACAATCTGACAGGAAAGCCAGTCGAGATTCCAGCTGGATCTTTCGGGGAGTTGAGGAGAAGCGGATCTGGAAAGGCAAGGAAACAGAACCAAAACAAATTTGAGAAAGAAGGAAAATGTTGGATGGGCACACCACCCGATTTCCAGCCCAGGTGGCCAGGGCTGTGGTGGCACAGCACGCCCAGGCGGAAAGCGACAGCCAACGCCGCCAACCCATGGCCCAGAAAGCAGCCTCTTCGTCTCTGAGAATGTGAACCCGTGGGTCAGTGCCACTCACAGACCCTCTGGGGTGTCCGGGAAGACCTGGGTGAACTGGGGAGGGACACTAGGCCCCTACACACCTGGGTGACCTCCCCAGGAGCAGGTGCTAGCTCCACTTCTCCAGAGGTGGGGGTCAGGTGACCCGGGGGCATAGAGCTGTCCACACTGTCCCAGTGGGAGCCTCCCTTTGGTTCTTGTTGGCAGAGGCCCAGAGGCCCTGGGTCACCCAGGTAATGGTCACACTGGACCTGGACCATCCAGCTCATCGAAGACTCTCTAGGGAAGAGAAAGGAGGGACCGAATCACCTGAGCTCGAAGTTTACCTGAGCCCATGGCTGAGTGTGGACGTCTGGGGCCATCTCTCCTCATGAGGGAAGCCTTCCATGGGCCAGGGCCTAGGGGACATCAACCACTCTTGTCCTGGGAACCTGTGACAAGAGCATGTCCTTAAAGACATTCCCCCCAAGGCAAGCAAAGCAGAGGAAGGGGAAAGGCTTGACCCTTGAGACCCTGGCTCTGCCCCCTTCCTTATCCCTGCCCAGGGAGGCTCCAGGGAAACGTCCACTGCCTCCCACTGCCTCCCACTGCCGCAGCCCGGCTGGCTGGGCAAACCAACGGTGTGTGTGTGTGTGTGTGTGTGTGTGTGACGAATAACTTGTGTATGTTGATGCAGCAGGAGTGGGAGCCGTTCATTGTAGGACAACAGAGGTATTTATACGTCCACACAGCTTATCTAATTAGCATAAACTCCATACAGCAGTCAACCGATAAGGAATCTCCACACTTAATGGCTCACTGGCTACTTCACAAACCACTCCAGCTGGCATTTTGCCAGGCGCCACCCTGACTTGTTTACAGACTCTAACACCCCACCCTTCCAAGAGCCCTAAGCCAGGTGCAGGCCCCGCACCCCTCCTAAGCGCACACCTAGCAGGTCGCAGGTCGCAGGTCGCGCCCCCCGCCCCCAGCTGCTGCCTGTCCTTGTCCCTACCAGTGCCCTCAGTCTAGCACAGATGGGAAACCGCGACCCTCCCCGCTCAGCCTTGAGGCCAGGCAGAAACCAGACCTCGAAACCCAGGAGGGAGGTGGGCCTGGGGATCGAGCCTGTCCCCACGGCACTGGATTTCGCTGGAAGGCAGGTGGCTCCCCTTGCCCCCAGCTTGGGTTGGCTTAACCTGCGCATCTCGGAACCAAAATGGCTTGGAGATGGCTCTGGCTCCGCGGGGCTCATGTCCTTCTATGTGATCAGGGCTGAGGCCTCTCCCAAGGGCTCTCCCAAGAGCGCCCCGCCCTCTGTCTGTCAGTCCTCATTGCGCCACCCCACGCCTGGCCTCTGGTGTCGCGCAGGAGCCAGCTCCCCGGCTCCCCTCCCCACAGAACCGTCTCTCACACCCCTGGCCAGTCTCCGCCTTCCCCATCCCACCTCTGCCCCAGCCCGTCCAGCCCACCTGCGCCTGGGTCCGCTTCCACCCTCCCCGCACGCCCCGTCCTACCGCCCGGCTCTCCACCCTGGAAAGCCACGTCTGTCCCCAAGTCTCCTGCTGTACACCGCAGTCCACGGTCACTGAACCCCGTCTGCCGGTGTCCTGTCCCTCCTGTTCTCGTGGGACCCACGAAAGCCGTAAGCTCGCTGTGCCGCGCTTGGGCCAGCGACCTGCGCGGAGCCGTCCAGCCCGCGGGAAGGAGGATGGAGGGCTGGGGCCCGTGGTTCCAGGTGGCTCCCCGCCCCGCGAGCCAGGCCAGGGGTAGTTCCAAGTCGCTTCACAGCAGAGCGGAACCCTAACGGAAGCTGGGACCGGCGTCTCCCGGGCGTTCTGCGCCGCAGGAGGCCGACCCCTCCCGCCCCACCCGGAACGCGCGGCCCGTGGGCTGGGCGGGTGGCGGGGACGCCGGTGGCCGCGCGCTGGAGGACGCACGGCTGGAGGGAGCCGGCGGGTCGCCCCTCGCCACCGCCTCTCCCGTTCCTCCCTGGACCCTGCGCACGGCCTGGCCTGCCACCACCCGCAGGGTCCGCTGGCCCCGGAGCCACCTGCCGCCGCCCGCGCCGCTCGCGGCTGCCAGACCCCAGCCCTGGACGTCCGCCTTCCGGGTCTCCGCCTTCGCCGCTCTCCACAGCCCCAGGGGGACTCGCCCCCAGGCTCCCCCTGGCAGGGCTCGTGCCCGGGTGCGCCCCGCGCCTGCTGCAGGCCCTGGCCCCTGCTACGGGCGCAGTCCGCCCGGGGACACGGTCCGGCCACCCCGGAAGGATCTGTGCCTGTCCACGCCTGCGAAACTACCCGCGTCTGTCACCACACGGCGGTCTCTGCCTACCTACCGACCCGTCCATCGCCCAGCCTCCTGCCCTCCTGGGCCCTTGCTGCTCCCCCTCCAGGGCTGGCCACGCGGCCGGCAGTCCATCCTGCGGTCCAGACGGCTCGCACCTCCACCGCGGCTGCAGAGGCTTCAGGTCTGCGCCCCTGCTTCTGCCCCTGGCCCTGTTCTCCTGCGAGCCGGGGTTCCTGGAGGTAAAAGCCCCTTCACCGCTCGCCCCCCTCGGCGACCCGCCTCTCCCAGATCCGCGAAGGCACGTCGCTGGGCAGGCGGCTCCTCCTGCGAGTTGCAGGGAACAAATCTAAAAAGGAGCCTTCCCTGCTGCCAGCCCGGGGGAACCCCAACACACCCCTTCTCAGAGCACCTCCTGCAGAAACTCTGTAGACCCTTCCTGTCACCTACGAGGACTGCAATCCCTTTGAAAAGCTGCTCAGCCATCAGCCTCCCCAGGTCGCAGCCCAGGAGTGTTCCTCCCAGGGCCTGGGAGCCCTCTCTCCTTGGGACACCCGCCTGAGTCTCCCTGACTCGGCACCTGTGGCTCTCACAGAGAGGCCTTCACACACACACACACACACACACACCCACACACACCAGGTAGTTTAGGATGGTTCTGCAAGTCCTCTTGAAAAAGTGCTCTTCACTGAGGTAGAACTCACACAGTATAAAGGCTCCGGGTGTGGAATGGGTGGCATCCACCGGGGACCAGCGCCTCCCTCCCAAGAACTGGAAAGTCTTCCCCGGCAGAAGCTCTGTGGCCGCACAAGCCCTGGCCCCAGGTCACAGCAGCCTCCCCCTGCTTCTGTCCTCTGGAGGGGCTGGGCTGTGTTTCACTCAACAGCGACCTGAGATTTGCCCAGGAGGCAGCCTGGGTCAGAACTTCCTTCTTAAGGCCAAATGATATTTCCGGGTGCTTCAGCCATCAGTGGACACCCAGGTCCACTGTGAGGCCCTGGCCCTGAACCTGAGTTCCTGCCGTCAGTTCCCCTGGGTGGACACTATGAGTGGAATCGTGGCCTCACCTGGCACTTCTCCAGTTACCTTTCCCAAAGTCCCCAGGCTGCTGTCCCCTGGGGCTGTAGCATTCTTCGTTCCAGGAGCAATACACGAGGATTCGAAGCTCTCCACATTGTCTCCAACACTTACTACTTTCTGTTTTTTTCATTCTTTTACTTGTAGATGGATACATTTATTTTATTTTATTTTATGTGGTGCTGAGGATTGAACCCAGTACCTCCCAAGTGCTAGGCAAGTGCTCTGCCACCAGCCACAACCCAGTCCCTGTCTATTTTTTTTTTTTAATAAAAGAATAGTGATCCTAATGGGTATGAAGTAGTATCTCACTGTGGTTTTGCTTTCTTCCCCATTTTTAATTGGTGCATTGGAATGTACCTAATGATGGGCTTTACTGTTACATATTTGTGCACACACACAATGTCACTCCTTAGCCCTTCCCCCTCATCCCTGACCCTGTGGTTTTAATTTGCAGGTTCTTACTTGCTAACAATGTTGACACTCTCTGCATGTGATTATTGGCAACTTGTATATTTTCCTTGGAAAATGTTTATTTGAGACCTTTTTAAAAACTTGGTTTGTTTTGTTGTTAGATCGTAGAAATTCTTTTTATATTCTGGATACTAGAGCTTATCAGAGATACGATGTGCAAATTTTTTCTTACATTCTGTCAGTTGACTTTTTGTTCTTTTTCTTTATTGTTGGTTGTTCAAAACATTACATAGTTCTTGATATATCATATTTCACACTTTGATTCAAGTGGGTTATGAACTCCCATTTTTACCCCGTATACAGACTGCAGAATCACATCAGTTACACTTCCATTGATTTATACATTGCCATACTAGTGTCTGTTGTATTCTGCTGCCTTTCACTTTTTGTTCTTTTGATAGAGTCATTTGATGCACAGAATTTCTAAAATTTTGATGAAATCCAGTTTATTTTTTTCTTTTGCTGCCTGTGCTTTTGATGCCATATTTAAGAAACCATCGTCAAATCTAATCATGAAGACTTCCCCCTATACTTTCTTCCAGGAGTTTTACAGTTTCAGCTCTTAAATCTAATCTTTAACCCATTGAGAGTTCATTTTTGAAGGCGATCTAGATAAGGATTCAGTTCCATTCTTTTGCTGTGAATATCCAGGTTTTCCAGAACCATTTGTTGAAAACACCCTCCTTTACCCTCTGGGTCCCTTACTCTGCTGGAGGTCAGTCCTGGCTCTCGATTCTGGACCTACATGTCTACTCTTTTTTAAAAAAAAATATCTATTTTTTAGTTGTAGCTGGACACAATACCTTTATTTATTTTTATATGGTGCTGAGGATGGAACCCAGGGTCTCTCACGCGCAAGGCAAGCGCTCTCCTCTGAGCCACAGCCACAGCCCCTACATGTCTATTCTTATGCCCGATTCACACCTTCTATTCCTGTTACTTTGTAGTGCGTTTGGAAATCAGGACATAAGCTTTCAAAATTGTGGCTGCGCTAGGTTCGATTCTCAGCACTCATATAAATAGAATAAATGTCCATTGACAAGTAAAATAAATAAATGATGAATAAATCACTTTGGCTATCAGGAACACTGGGATTGCTTCTTTCTCCTTTATTTTTGTTCTTTTTGCTGTCTCTTCTTCCTCGTTGTTTTTTTTTTTAATTATTTCTTCTTATTTTATTTAATTTATTATTTGTGTGTGTGTGTGTGTGTGTGTGTGTGTGCTGGGGATTGAACCCAAGAGCCCATAACCACTGAGCCCCATCCCCAGCCCTATTTTGTATTTTATTTGGAGACAGAGTCTCACTAAGTGCTTAGCACCTTGCTGTTACTGAGGCTGGCTTTGAACTTGTGATCCTCCTGCCTCAGCCTCCCGAGCCACTGGGATGACAGGTGTGTGCCACCGTACCTGCTGGATTCTTTAGGATTTTCTACACATAAGATCTGACACCTGTGAATAGATTTTGATTTTTCTTCTCTAGTGTGAGTGCCTTGCATTTCTTTTTAACTTTTTTACCTAGCTTTACTTTTTACTGGTGCATATTAATTGTTCAGGACAGTGGGTTTCATCATTACAAATTGGCACATGCACAGAGCTTGCCAGTTCCTCCCCTGCCCTCTCATGGGCTCCTTCCTCTGGCTACCACATTTGAGAGAAAGCAGAGGACCTTGTCTTTCTGAGTCTGGCTTATATCTACAGATGCCCTGCGGTTCCATCCATTTTCCTGCAAATGATGTAGTTTTGTTCTTCTTCCTGGCTGAAGAATACTCCACAGTGTACATGTACCACATTCTCTTTATCCATTCTTCTGTTGACAGACGGCTGGGCTGGCTCCCCACAGCTTGGGGACTGGGGTGTGCTGCTGTGAGCATGGCATGCAGGCATCTCTGAAGCTCGCAGACTTAGTTCTTTTGGGTAAATACGGAGTGATGGTATGTGTAGCTGGATCTTATGGTGGGGCCAGTTTTAGTCTTTTGAGCACGCTGATTCCCAGAGTGGTTGTGCCAACAGGGTATAGGGCCCCATCTTCCCCAGCATTCATTATCATTGTGCTCTTGACGATCGCCACTGTGACTGGGGGAGATGAAATCTCAATGGAGGTTTTTTTTGTATGTGGGGGGGCAGTACCCAGGATTGAACTCAGGGGCACTCAACCACTGTGCACATCCCCAGCCCTAGTTCATATTTTATTTAGAGACAGGGTCTCACTGAGTTGCTTAGTGCCTTGCTGAGGCTGAGGCTGGCTTTGAACTTGCAATCCTCCGGTCTCAGCCTCCCATTGACGTAGAATTAGAGAGGCAGTCTGTATAGACAGGTAAGTCGAGTCAGGTCAGATCAAGTCAGGCCAATTTTGAGTGAGTCCCGGGAGGTTGGAGACTGCCCGCTGAGGGACTGAAATGTCAATTCCTCAGAGCCCTTCCTCACCCTTATCATGAACCTGCCCCTGCGCCAACCTGTTGCTAAGGTGCCCGGATCGCCCCTCCCTACAGGGAGCTCTAAGGTTGTTGATAACGTGTCCTGGGCTGCTCCATCCTGCCCTGCCCCCTCCGCCCACCTGGTTCCCACCTTTGGGCCCTCCACCCAGCATCCCTGGGCCTAGTCGCGTGTGTGCGCAGGAAGGAGAGGGAAGGGGAAGAGGGCAGGAGAACAGGAACCTAGGACATAAAGGGCAGAGCCCCTCGCTTCTTGGGACACCAGGACGCCAGCTAAGGCCCCTTCTCCATCCCGGGAGAAGGCTAGGTGACCCCTTTCTAAATAAACCCTGCTTCAAATGCTTGCCTCGGTTGCTTCTGTAATGTCAGACTTCAACGTGTGGGGAGCCGGACTGTCACCGATGAGCACGGTATCGCGGTCATTAGTACTTCCTCGGAACGTTCAGCTGGTCACCATCTGGTGGGTGGGCTGCTGGAGCCTTTGGTGGTCGAGTTTCTGAGTTTCATGTGGATGTTCATCTCTGTCCCAGGAGCATGGTTGGGCACTGGTCAAAGTTCAGGTGACCGTGGCTGTGGGGTTTGTCTTTGGGTCTCCTACTCTATTCCATTTGTCGGATGAGTTTGGAAATACTCCTCCTCTTTCTATTTCATGGAATAATTTGAGGAGCATTGTTTTTGGATCTTGTTTAAGTTTTTCTAAGTCTCATCCATGAATCTGCCTGGCCCTGGACTTCTCTTTCTTTGGAAGCCTTTATTACTGTTTCAATCTTGTCACTTGTTATTGGTTTTCTATATCCTCTTGGTTCAATTTTGGTAGTCTGTATGTGTCTAGAAATCTATCCATTTCTTCTAGATTTTCCAATTTATTAGAATCTAAGTTTTCAAAAATAGAACCTACTGATCCTCTGGGTTTCACTGGTATCTGTTGTAATACCGCCCTCCCCTTTTATTAATTTTTTTTTTAGTTGTAAGTTGGACACAAAACCGTTATTTTATTTTATTTTTTTATGTGGTGCTGAGGATCAAACCCAGTGCCTTGCACGTGCTAGGTGAGCGCTCCACCACTGAGCCACGACCCCAGCCCATAATAGCCCCGTTGCCATCTCTAACTATATTAATTTGGGTCTTCTCTGTCTTTTGGTTAGTTTAAAAGTTTCTCAATCTCATTTAGCTTTTCAAAAAACTTCATTGATCATCTGTGTTGTCTGTTCTCAATTTCAGTTTTGACCTTTTTTGTTTTTGGTACCAGAGATTGAACCCAGGGGTGCTTAACCACTGAGCCACATCCCCAGCCCATTTTTTATGTTTTATTTACAGACAGGGACTCACAAAGACAAGGCTGGTTTTGAACTTATGATCCTCCTGTCTCAGCCTCCTGAGCCACTGGGATTACAGGTGTGCACCACCACACCCAGCTCAGTTTTGATCTTTATTATTTCTTTTTAAATTTTTTTTAAAAAAATTTATTTGTTTATTGTATGTGGTGCCAGGGATAGAACCCAATGCCTCATGCATGCTAGGCAAGTGCTCTACCCCTGAGCCCCAGCCCTGGCCCCTAAATTTTTTAAAAATACTATTTTTAGTTGTTGATGGACCTCTTTACTTTATGTATTTATTTGTATGCAGTGCTGAGAATCAAACCCAGTACCTCACACATAGTAGGTAAGTGCTCTACCACTGAGCCACAACACCAGCCCTATTATTTCTTTAATTCTACTGGTTTGTGGATTGGTTTGTTCTTGTTTTATAAGACCTTGAGATGCATCATTAAGTTATCAATTTGAGATTTTTTTTAAAAATAGTGTAGGAACTCATAGCTAAAACTTTCCTCTTTCAGATTTTGCTATGTTGCATAGAATTTTAAGATCTTTCCCCAATTTCTTTAATAACTTGCTCACTCAAGAGTGTATTTTTGATAGGCAGAATTAATGTTGTCAAAATGACCATTCTACAAAACACTCTATACATATTTAATATGATTCCAATCAAAATTCCAATGACATTCCTCATAGAGATAGAAAAAGGGAAGAGAACAAATGAAATTCATTTGGAAAAATAAGAGACTCAGAATAGCTAAAGCAATCCTTAGCAGAAGAGTGAAGCAGGTGGCATCGCTATGCCAGACCCTAAACTATACTACAGAGCAATAGTAATGGAACCTGGCATGTTACTGGTACCGAAATAGACTGGTAGACCAGTGGTACAGAATAGAGGTCACAGAGACAGACTCACATAAATACAGTTATCTCATACTAGACAGAGGTGCCAAAAACATACATTGGGGAAAAAATAGTCTCTTCAACAAAGGGTACTGGGAAAATTGAAAATTCATATGTAGCAAAATAAAATTAAATCCCTCTCACCATGCACAAAGTGGATCAAGGAATTAGACCAGAGACTCTAGACTAATAGAAGAAAAAGTAGGCTCAAATATTCATCATGCTGGATTAGGCCCCTACTTCCTTAACAAGACCCCTAAAGTATAAGAAATAAAATAAAGAATCAATAAATGGGATGGTTTCAAACTGAAAAGCTTCTTCTTAGCAAAAGAAATAATTTGAGGTGAATCGAGAGCCCACAGAATGGGAGAAAATTTTTACCACATGCACATCAGATAGAGCATTAATCTCCAGGATATATAAAGAACTCAAAAAACTTAACACTAAAAAAAATGAATAACCCAATCAATAAATGGGCCAAGGAACTGAACAGACACTTCTCAGAAGAAGATATGTGATCAATTAACAAATATAGGGAAAAAATGTTCAACATCTCTACCAATTAAAGAAATGCAAATCAAAACTACTCTTAAGATTTCATCTCACTCCAGTCAGAATGGCAGCTATGAAGAATACAAACAACAGTAAGTGTTGGTGAGGATGTGGGGAAAAGGCACACTCAGACATTGCTGGTGGGACTGCAAATTGTGCAGCCAATATGGAAAGCAGGGTGGAGATTCCTTGGAAAACTGGGAATGGAACCACCGTTTGACCCAGCTATCCCACTCCTCAGTCTCTACCCAAAGGACTTAAAAACAGCCTACTGCAGGGACACAGCCACATCCATGTTTATGGCAGCACCATTCACAATAGCTAACCTGTGGAACCAACCTAGGTGCCCTTCAGTAGATGAATGGGTAAAGAAACTGTGGTGGATATACACAGTGGAATATTACTCAGCAATAAAAGAGAATAAAATCATGGCATTTGCAGGTCAATGGATGGAGCTGGAGAATATCATGCTAAGCGAAGTGAGCCAATCCCCAGAACCAAAGGCTGAAAGTTGTTTCTGATATGTTCATGCTGATCCATAATGGGAATGGGGGGACATGGGAGGGATGGAGGAACTCTAGATAGGGCAGAGGGGAGGGAGGGGGTATGGGGTAGGAAAGATGGTGGAACGAGATGGACATCATTACCCTAAGTACATGTACAAAGACGCGAATGATGTGACTCTACTTTGGGAAAAACCACAGAAATGAAACATTGTGCTCCATTTTTGTACCATGAATTGAAATGCATTCTGCTGTCATGTATAACAAATCAGAACAAATAAATAAATAAATTTTAAAAAGTGTATTGTTCAATCTCCATGTGCTTTTATATTTTCCATAGTTTTTCTTACTGTTGGCTTCTAATTTCATTTCATTATGATCTGCACACTATTTTTTTTTTTTTTTGGTACTAGAGGTTGAGCCCAGCTGAGTCAAATCCCCAGCCCTTTTTATTTTTTATTTGCGAGAGAGTCTCGCTGAGTTGCCTAGGGCCTTGCTATCCTCATGCCTCAGCCTCCAGAGCTGCTGGGATCACAGGTATGTGCCACCGTGCGCAGGGCTTCAGGATCTGATAAGATGCAGATAATGATTTGTGGTCTGATATATGATCTGTTCTGGAGAAAGTTCCATGAGCTGATGAGAAGAAAGTGGACTTACCATAGGAGGAAATATTCTGTAGACGTCCATGAGGTGAATGTGACTTAAGTATGGTTTAACTCTGCAGCAACTGTGCTGAGTTTAGATCTGGATGATCTATCAGTGAGAGTGGTCTATTAAGTCACTCACTATTATTGTATTGGAGCCTATGTGAGCCTTTACGTCAAGTGGTGTTTGTTTCATGAACTTGGGTTCAGTGATGTTGAGGGCATATCTATTTATAATCATTGTGTCTTGCTGTGGATTGTTCCCGTCACCAGTATGCAATGACTTCTTTGTCTCTTCTGAGCGATTTTGACCTGGCGGCTGCTTAGCCAGGGGTGAGAGAGCTCCCACAGCCGACTTTCAGATCCCATTTCATGGAATACTGTTCTCCATCCTTTTACTTTCTGTCTGTGAATGTCTTTGACTGAGAAATGCGCTCCTTGTAGGCAACCTCCAGTTTGGTGTGGTTTTTAAATCTAATCTACCAGTCTACTTTTAATTGGAGAATTAAGATCATGTGCCTTCAGTGTTATTAGGGAGAGGTTCTTCCTGTCTTTTTGTTTTATTCCTGATGTCTGGTTCATTCCTGATTCTCATTTGCATATCAGCTCTTCTAATGAGATGTTCCCTGTGCTACTTGGCTGTGTTTATCTGTCTCTTCTGTGTCTAGGACTGTCTTCTGCAAGGCTGAATTAGTGGTCATGATCTCCTTTACTGTATACCTATCTTGGAAGGTTTTATTTCTACTTAATTCAGAAGGATAACTTTGCTGGATATTGTAATCCGGGTTGACAGTTATTTTCTTTCAAAGCTAGAAATACATCATTTCCTGCACTTCTGGCCTTTAGAGTTTCGGCTAAGAACTCTGCTGTTACTGTGAGGTGTTTGCCTTTATAAGTGACTTGGCATTTCTCTCTTATGGCTAATATCCTTTCTATGTTCTGAATTTTTGGCATTTTAAGTATAATAAGACCTGGAGAGGTTTTTTTCTGGTCTTATCTATCTGGGGTTCTAAATACCTCCAGTATCTGTATGTCCATCTTCTTCCTGAGAACAGGGAAATTTTCTGCTATTGTTTCACTGCATAAGTTTTCTTTTTCTTAATATTTTTTTTTAGCTGTAGTTGGACACAATACCTTTATTTTTATTTATTTATTTTTATGTGGTGCTGAGGATCAAACCCAGGGCCTCGAACATGCTAGGCAAGCGCTCTACCGCTGAGTCACAACCCCAGCCCCGAGTTTTCTATTTATTAACCTGTCACTCCAATCCTTACTCAAGACCTACGAGTCTCAAGTTTGGTCCTCTGATGTTCATATTTTCTTATTTACTTTTTCCTACTGTCTGAATGTCAGTCTGTCTACCCTGTTGTGGTTTGGATATGACGTATCCCCCAAAAACTCACGTGTGAGACTGTGCCAGAAAGTTCAGAGGAGAAATGATGGGTTCTGAGAGCCGTGACCCCATGGGATTATCTGAGTGGTGAGTGAGGCTGGAGGAGGTGGGCACTGGGGCCGTGCCTTCGGGGCTTATGTTGTGTATCTGGGGAGCAGGGTCCCTGTCTGGGCTTGTGACCATCCTGTGAGCTGCTTCCCTCCTGCACACTGTCTGCCAGGAAGTTCTGGTGCATCTCAAGCCCTGAGGAATGAGCCAGCTGCCGATGGTCTGAGACCTCGAGACTGTGGGTCCCCAGACACACTTTCCTCCTCTACCGTTGTTCTGATCAGCCTTTTAGACACAGTGGTGCAACAGCCAACTAAAACACTCTTCAAGATCTGACACTCTGAGCTGGTCTGTGGGTGAGACCTCCACTGAACTTATTTGGTTTATTGAGTTTTTAATTTTGAGATTTCTATTTTGTTCTTTTTCAGAATCTCTGTATCTATTTTTTTATTTTAAATTTATTTATTTTAATTTGTTATACATGGCAGCAGAATGCATTTCGATTCATAGTGCACATATTGAGCACAACTTTTCTTTTCCCTTGTTGTTCCCAAAGTAGAGTCACATCATCCGTGTCTTACTACAATCATGTCCATCTCGTTCCACCTTTCCTACCCCATACCCCCTCCCTCCCTCCCTCCCCTCTGCCCTATCTAGAGTTCCTCCACCCCTCCCATGTCCCCCCATCCCCATTATGGGTCAGCATGAACATATCAGAAACAACTTTCAGCCTTTGGTGTTTGGGGATAGGCTCACTTCACTTAGCATGATATTCTCCAGCTCCATCCATTGACCTGCAAATGCCATGTTTTTTTGCTCTTTTAACTCTGAGTAATATTCCACTGTGTATATCCACCACAGTTTCTTTATCCACTCACCTACTGAAGGGCATCTGGGTTGGTTCCACAGTTTTAGTTATTGTGAATGGTGCTGCTATAAACACTGATGTGGCTGTGTCCCTGCAGTAGGCTGTTTTTAAGTCCTTTGGGTATAAACTGAGGAGTGGGATAGCTGGGTCAAACGGTGGTTCCATCCCCAGTTTTCCAAGGAATCTCCATATTGCTTTCCATATTGGCTGCACAATTTGCAGTCCCACCAGCAATGTCTGAGTGTGCCTTTTCCCCACTTCCTCGCCAACACTTATTGTTGTTTGTATTCTTCATAGCTGCCATTCTGACTCTCGGTATCTATTGAAATACTCTTTCATATTCTATATTGGCTTTCTTAGTTAATTCCTTAAATTTTCTTTGAACTCATTAGTATTTTGCCAGCCAACTTTTTGAATTCTTCAGCACTTCATCCACTTCAGTATCTATGGATTCCATTATGGAGGAGTCATGAATTTTGGGGGTGTGTCTTATTACCGGGTTTTCTCATGTTTCCTGTGTGTCCCCGTTGAGATTTGCTCACCTGTGGGATGGCTGTCTCCTCCACAGTTAGGTGAGGGTTTTCTAGTGACGGTTGACTCTGTAGTGAGTTCTGGGCTGGGCTGTAGTGAGCATCACAGCACCCACTCAGCGTGCTCCAAGAACCTGCCTAGTCCCCAGGACCTGAGAGGAGAGAGCGACTACGAACAGCAGTGACAACTTGGAAGCCAACCTCATAGTGACATGTAGTAAAACGTCTCCGACAATGCACTGCTGCAGAGAAGCAAAGGAGAGTGATGGCACAGGCTGGAAAATCAGGCAGTAAAGAATGTAAAGTTAATATTACACCTCAGAGAACAAAGGGCTAGGGAAAGAAAGACAGGGGAGAGCAGGGAAGAGAGACAAGAAAGACGAGAAAGGCAAACTAGAGAGGGGAGCATAAAGGAGAGCAGAAGAAGAAAGAGACAGCTGGGGTTGGGGCTCATGGTGCAGCGCTGGCCTGGGTCTGATTCTCAGCACCACATATAAACAAATAAAATAGAGCTCCGTTGACAACTAAAACATATTAAAAGAGAAAAATTAAAGAAAGACTAAATCCAAAGAATAAATTAACACTATTATTATTTTGATACTTTTGTGTGTGTGTGTGGTGCTGGGTTGAACCTAAGGCCTTGTGCATTGCCAGGCAGAGGCCCTACCACTGGGCCCCATCCCCAGCCCTTTTTATTTTGAGGCGGGGCCTCGCTAAGTTGCTGAGGCTGACTTTGCATTTGTGACCCTCCTGCCTCTTGCCTCCACCTCCGAGTTGCTGTGATCACCGGCTACATATGAACTTCAAAAGGAGACGGGGTTGGAAACAGGTGAAGGGGCAGGCGTTGTGGCTCAGGGGTGGCGCGCTCGCCTAGCACGTGTGAGGTCCCGGGTCTGATCCTCAGCACCACAGAAAAATAAATAAAGTAAAGGTATCGTGTATAACTAAAAAATAAACATCAAAAACAGGTGAAGTTATATAAAAATGTGCAATAACAAATAATGAGTGAGATTTAAACAAACCAATACGGCGGCCAACACTAGCAAAATCAAAAACTAACCCCAGGGGCTCAGGGCAGAGCCCTGGGCGAGATGCTCAGCACCACAGAAAAACGACCAGATAAACCAAAGGCATCCTGTCTATCCACAGCTACAAAAACAAACAGCAACAACCTTAAAAACCCTAACGTCAAAATATTGTGAAACAAAACCCACAGAAATTTAAAGACGTCACTGATGTTAAAAACGCTGGACTTCTCCTTGGGGAGGTTTTCAGGAGGGACTTTTTTCAGGGCCGCATCTGGACTCGTCCGCGCTGTGGCTGTGCCGGTCAGGGGTGGCCTCGGAACGTCCGCGGGGAGGCCCCGGGCCCCACCTGCCCTGCCCCGGGCGGAGGCGGCTGCACGGCGCGGCTGCAGAGGATGCGCGGAGCCCGCACCCGGCGCCTGTGCGCAGTGCCCGCCGCTGGCCAAGAGGGGAGGGCTCCCAGACCCGCGCCCGCCCTTCTCCCGGTCCGAGGGCCGGTCCGAGGGCCCGGGCCCCGCGCACAAGCCTCGCGGCGGGAGCCGGGCCGTGCGCGCCAACGCTCTGCGCCGAGCTCGGAACGCGCGCCCCGGGGTGGTCCGGGCCCACCTCGGAGGCGCCCCCACGACAACACTCGCGGCTGTCTCCAGAGCAGATGAAGAGCCGGGCTGCGTCCTTCCCCGGGCGGCAAGCTGGGGCCACCCGACCGAGCGGCTTCCCAGCGCGCGGGGGACGCGGGGCGCAGCCCGCCGAGCGGCCGGTGTCCACCAAACCCTCCGCTTCTCTCCCGCGCCGCGCCTCCCGACCCGGCGCTGCCCCTCCCGTCGGTGACCTCGCCCCTGCCCTGCCCCAGGCCGCTGCAGCCCGGCAGCAGGGAGCCCCTGTCGCGCGCCACCTCGGGGTCGCGGTGGGTCTGGTTCTGCACCTCGGAGTTGTCGCTGTCACCACCGGGCCGCGTGGCTGGCTCCGGCTCGGAGCGCGGGGACAGGGAACTCGCAGCCTCGATTACCCTGCGCCCCGGACGCCGGGGGCCGCGCTGCTGGCCCCTGTCCTGGGGCGGGGATTCAGTGCTGGGCACAGTTTCAAAGCGGGCGTCGGGTCTTGTCCCTGGTGGGCTGAGCTCGACGTTAAGTGTGGGCTTTGCACATCCGGCCCTTGTCCCGTTGAAATTTCCTTCTGTTCCCGGCTCACGGAGGTTTATGGTGGAAGGCGTTTGGATCCTCTCCAGTGCCCTTCTGCCTCCGCTGGGGTGCTCGTGCGTTGTGGCCCGCCCTTCTGCTGCACGTTGAGCCAGCTTGCATTCCTGGGATGAACCCACTTGGTCCTGACGAACATATAATCCTTAAATAAGCTGAATTCAGTCTGCCTGTTGTTAAGAAATCTTGCATCTAGCTGGGTGTGGTGGCACACATCCATGATCCCAGGGACTAGGGGGCTGAGGCAGGAGGATCTCCACCTCAAGGCCCACCTCAGCAATTTAGCAAGGCCCTAAGCAACTTGGTGAGATGCTGTCTCAAAAATAAAAAAATACAAAGGGCTAGGGATGTGGCTCAGTGGATAAGTCCAACTCCCTGGTACAAAAAAGAAGGGAGGACGGGATCTTGCATCAATATAGAAATGGGTATTTACCAATCATTTTCTTTCTTATGGTGTGTCCTGGCTTTGGGTTTAGGGTAATGCTGGCTTCACAGAAAGAGCTGAGAAGTGTTTTTTCCTCTTTTTTTTTTTTTGAATGGTTCTTAAAGAGCTGGGTTTTCTTTAAAGGTTTGGTGTACTTCTCCCGGGAGCCCCCGGTCCTGTGCTTTCCCTTGGAGGTTTTGAGCATTGATTCCATCTCCTTACTTCTTAGGAGTCTGCTCCATTTTCTCTTTGTCCCTGAGTCTGTTTTGGTAGTCTGGGCCTGTCCCTTCCATCTGGCTACCCAATTTGTCGCTTATACTATTCTCTTTTAATCCTTTTTATTTCTATATAATCGTTGTAACGTCCTCACTTAATCCGTGATCTCAGGGAAGTTAGTCTCCTCTCATTGTCAAAGTCATTAGAGGCTTAATGATACATGGGAACACCAGTTTATCATTTATAAGGACAGAGAAAACTTCCATGTAGAAGAGACACTGGGGTGGCCTGGCCAGAGTGTGTGTTCTCAGTAGAAGAGTACAGAGAGCCATTCTGGTCCTGCAGGACACAGGGTCAGGAGGACTGGGTGCGTGTGCATCTTGCCCTAACCAAGGTGGGCACAGCAAGGGGAAGCGTTTGTGGAATTGATATTTTCAATGTACTCACTTTTAATTTGTTGATAGTCTCTGTTTTTACATTTGGTATGCCACTAGTCTCCAGACAAATCTTTACTACTCCCTTCTTCCTACTAGGCTTCAGGGTTAGTTTGCTCTCTAATTTTTGTAGAACTGAAATGTGGCATCTATTGAAAGATTTAAAGAGATATTATTATTATTATTATTATTATTTTACATTGAAGGAGATTTCTCTAGGGTCACTAGCTGACCGCAGAGATAGCAGAACAGAAACTTGAGAGACTACACTTAACAAGGAATACAGGCTTTGCAAATGCAATTTGGAAAAATCACTCAACAACTGGACTTCTAGAGCCTTGAACAAGCAGAGGCTGAGAGGATCTGATTTTGAGAGTTACATTATAATACTCAAGATGTACAATTTTCTTTTCTTTCTCTTTTTTTGAGGGGGTCTGGGGGTTGAACCCAGGGGTGCTTAACCACTTTGCCACATCTCTAGACCTTTTGATTTTTTATTTTGAGACAGGGTCTTATTAAGTTGCTTAGGGTCTTGATAACTTGCGATCCTCCTGTCTCAACCTCCTGCATCACTGGATTACAGGCGTGTATCACTGTGCCCCCCAAAATGTCCAATTTTCAACACAAATTGGATGACATCCAAAGAAATAGAAAAGTATGACTTATTTGCAGGAAAAAATAATTTTACAGAAACCATTCCTGAAGATGTGCAGACACTGAAATTGATAATAAAAAATTACTGTCTTGTATATATTTAACGAGCTAAAGGAGGGTGTGGACAGAGGGAATCAGGCCAGCAGGGTGTAAACAAAGAGATGGGCCAACAAAGGTCTGTAAATCACGACAAGGAGCCAATAAAAATCCATGCTGAGAAGCACAAGAGCTGAAAGGAAGTGTCCCTGAGGGTCACCCCCAGATCTGAGCCCGGGCAGGAGGGTCAGTGAATTCGAAGGCCAGGCCACTGACATCACCACGGAAGGGAAGAAAGAAAAAATGAATGAAGAAAGACGGCATGACGGTGGGACGCCATCCAGCACCCAGCACCACACCGTGGGAGTCTGGAGAAGGGCAGAAAGGTATTTGAAGAAATAACACCACCAATTTCCCAAACTTGATGAGGTGCATGGATGTGTGGACCAAGACCCTCAGTGAAGTCCAGGGGGGGCTGGGCTGGGACGCAGAGGTGGAGCACCTGCCTGGCACGTGGGGGCACGTTATCAAGTCTCAGCACCACATATAAGTAAATAAATAAAATAAAGGTTTTGTGTTCATCTACGACTAAAAAACATTTAAAAACCCAAAAAATACAAAGAGAGAGAGAGAAAGAAAAAAAAAAAACTCCAGGTAGGATAAACTCAAAGGGATTCATCTCAAAAAATGTTGTCAGGACAGAGGAAGATGGCTGCGAATGGAGTGCATCACCCCCGTGTACCGCATCACTGTGCAGGTGAATAACGAGTTAGAACGGCCAAAAGCTATCTTGTTAGGAATTTCCAGCAAAATTGGGGTGCACCGAAACCTAGAGGAAGGATTTCCATCGCCCGAGGATCAGTTACTGGGGCTCAACCGCGAGTGAACCGTCCGCCCGGAGATTCAAGCTGTTTGTTTGGCGGTGGCGAGCTAGCAACCAGAGAAACGGTGCTGCAGATTCTGTGGGCTCCTGCCGGCTGTGCCCTCACTGTGCTCCAGGCTGAGTTCTGGGTTTGAGACGGGGGAGGAAGCGGTCCAGTTCTGTCCTCCACACTGGACAGCCCACGAGGAAGCCAGGGGCCACCGTCTTGGAGAGACAGATTGCAGCTCATTCAGCGATAGAACAGGTGTGTGTCATTTAGACCATCTCCCATACAGCGGGGAAATCGCATAAAATCTCTCCCTGGCTTTCCTGGGGCGTGATTAACAGAGTGAGCGTGAATAGAGGCGTGGGGAAAGGTAAAGGCACCTGACCTCCAACTCCCACCTCCCACCAGCGGCGAAAACGAAACCTGTCTCGCCAGCTCTCGGAGGAGGGGCTAGCGGAGGGAATCAAAACAATAAGGTGCCGGTTCCCAAAAGCCCAGCTCCACGTCCAGGAAACTGCAGACCCAGAGTGTAGCTTGAACTGCCCAGAGGTATCACACTGGGAAAGGCCTGGCTGGAGGAGAAGCCAGGGGACTAGAGACCAGGAATGAACCTAAGCTAACAGGTTTTGAGAGACATCAGGGGCGGGAGGAGGGAGCGGCCTCACACGGATTGTTTCCTACAGCCAAAGGGCAAAATCCTGGCCCGGAAGGCACAGCACCACCTACTGGAAGCGAAGAAAATAGAAGCCTAACAGTGCCCCCCTCCTTTTTAAAAGTTTTTTAATTTTTTAATTTTAATTTTTAAAAATTATATTATTATTTTTATTGTAATTTTATTTTACTGCATTTTATTTTTTTTATTATCATTTCTTTTTCTTTTCTATTCTTTTTTCTTTCGTTCCACTCTCCCTCTCTCTTTCTTGGTTTGCTTCCTTACCTTTTCCCCATCTTTCCTCTTAAGCGTGACCACCCAGATTACATACAACTTACTAAATGCAAATAGATGAATACTACAAATCGGTCTATAGTCTGCCTAAACCCTTAACTACCCCCAAGTACTCCTGTCTATTTTCTTGTTAATATCCGCCTGCATTTGAGCAACCCCCCAAAGAAGCTAACATATACTAACCTCCATACCATCAAATCGCCCGACCTTAACATAAAATCCTAAGTTCAAACCTCAATTCTATACATGCCATCAAATTCTGTAGGCCTTTAATGAAACTAATGAATTTACCTTAAATCACAATTAAATCCAACATTTCTAAACATTGTCTCCCAACACAAAGGAGAGATATTGGAACTATAAAAACCAAAACAAATTTAAAGAAGAAAACAGAAACACAGCAGTCAAACAGAGTTAGAAAGTAACGTGAGCTCCATGAAAAACAAGGGAAAAAGGATTACAAACAATGCAGGACAACTTAAATTCACAGGAGAACATAGAGGCATCAGAAAAATGGACAGAGAAAGAACTCAAGGCATGCCTAACTCAGATGGAACGGAATCTTAGAGAAGACTTTAAACAGCAAGTCCAAACAATGAAAGTATACTTTGAAAACGATAAGCAAATTCAAATGGCAAAGAATGAGCTCTACCAGGAGATAGAGATTTTAAAAAAATCAAACAGTAATCCTAGAAATGCAGGAAACCATAAACCAAATTAAAAACTCAAATGAGAATAGACTAGATCAAATAGAAGTCAGAACATCAGATAATGAAGACAAAGTTTATCATCTTGAAAAGAATATAGTCAACACAGAAAGGATCCTAAGAAATCACGAGCAATCCATCCAAGAGATATGGGATGTCATAAAAAAACCAAACTTGAGAGTCATTGGGATAGAAGAAGGTGTAGAGGTTCAAACCAAAGGAATGAACAATCTATTGAGTGAAATAATCTTAGAAAACTTCCCAGATATGAAAGATGGATTGGATTGCCAAATCCTGGAAGCCTACAGGACCCCAAACATGCAAAACTGTAATAGACCAACTCCAAGACACATAATTATGAAGATATCCAACATACAGAACAAGGAGAGAATATTAAAAGCTACAAGAGAAAGGAGGCAGATTACATTCAGGGGTAAACCAATTAGGTTAACGGCTGATTTTTCATCACAGACGTTGAAAGCGAGAAGATCCTGGAACAACGTATTTCAAACGCTGAAAAATAATGGATTCCAACCAAGAATACTGTATCCAGCAAAATTAAGCTTCAGATTTGACAATGAAATTAAAATATTTCAGGATAAACAAAAGTTAAAAGAATTCGCAGCCAGAAAACCAGCACTGCAAGGCATTTTGAGCAAAACACTACAAGAAGAGGAATGAAAAACAGCACCCAAAACTAACAGTGGGAGGTAACTCAGTAAAGGGGGGGAAAATAACCAAAAAGGAAAAACTAGCATATTAAAATAAATAAATAAATAAATAAGCATGACTGGAAGTACAAACCATATATCAATAGTAACCTTAAACGTTAATGGCTTAAATTCACCAATCAAGAGACATTGGCTAGTAACCTGGATTAAAGAAACAAATCCAACAATATGCTGCCTTCAGGAGACTCATATGATAGGAAAAGACATACACAGGCTGAAGGTGAAAGGTTGGGAAAAATCATACCACTCACATGGCCCTCGGAAGCAAGCAGGAGTGGCCATACTCATATCGAATAAAATCAACTTCAAACCTAAGTTAATCAAAAGGGATAAAGAAGGATACTATATACTGTTAAAAGGAACCATCCACCGACAAGACATAACAATTATCAATATGTATGCACTAAACAATGGTGCTGAAACATTCATAAAACAAACTCTCCTCAAGTTCAAGAGTCAAATAGACCACAGCACAATAATTATGGGTAACTTCAACACACCACTCTCTCCATTGGACAGATCCTCCAGACAAAAGCTGAATAAAGAAACTATAGAACTCAATAACACAATCAATAACCTAGACTTAACCGACATATATAGAATATATCAACCATCATCAAGTGGATATATGTTCTTCTCAGCAGCACATGGATCCTTCTCAAAGATAGAACAACGTATTTCAAACGTTGCCATAGGGCAACTCTTAGTAAATATAAAGGGGTGGAGATAATACCATGCACCTTATCTGATCATAACGGAATGAAACTGGAAATCAATGATAAAAGAAGGAAGGAAAAATCCTGCATCACCTGGAAAATGAATAATATGTTACTAAATGATCAATGGGTTACAGAAGACATAAGGGAGGAAATCAAAAAATTCTTAGAGATAAATGAAAACACAGACACAACATATCGGAATCTATGGGACACAATGAAAGCAGTTTTAAGAGGGAAATTCATTTCCTGGAGTTCATTCCTCAAAGAAAGAAAAACCAACAAATAAATGAACTCACACTTCATCTCAAAAACCTAGAAGAGGAAGAGCAAAACAACAGCAAATGTAGTAGAAGACAAGAAATAATTAAAATCAGAGCGGAAATCAATGAAATCGAACCAAAAAAAAAAAAAAACCATTGAAAAAATTGATAAAACTAAAAGTTGGTTCTTTGAAAAAATAAATAAGATCGACAGACCCTTAGCCATGCTAACGAAGAGAAGAAGAGAGAGAACTCAAATTACTAACATACGGGATGAAAAAGGCAATATCACAACAGATGCTACAGAAATACAGAAGACAATTAGAAATTATTTTGAAAACCTATATTCCAATAAAATAGAAGATAGTGAAGATATTGATAAATTTCTTAAGTCATATGATTTGCCCAGACTGAGTCAGGAGGATACACACAATTTAAACAGACCAATAACAAAGGAGGAAATAGAAGAAGTCATCAAAAGACTACCAACCAAGAAAAGCCCAGGACCGGATGGGTATACAGCAGAGTTTTACAAAACCTTCAAAGAAGAATTAATACCAATACTTTTCAAGTTATTTCAAGAAATAGAAAAAGAAGGAGCTCTTCTAAATTCATTCTATGAGGTCAATATCACCCTGATCCCGAAACCAGACAAAGACACTTCAAAGAAAGAAAACTACAGACCAATATCTCTAATGAACCTAGATGCAAAAATCCTCAATAAAATCCTGGCGAATCGAATACAAAAGCATATCAAAAAAATTGTGCACCATGATCAAGTGGGATTTATCCCTGGGATGCAAGGCTGGTTCAATATACGGAAATCAATAAATGTTATTCACCACATCAATAGACTTAAATAGAACCATATGATCATCTCGATAGATGCAGAAAAAGCATTCGACAAAGTACAGCATCCCTTTATGTTCAAAACGCTAGAAAAACTAGGGATAACAGGAACTTACCTCAACATTGTAAAAGCTATCTATGCTAAGCCTCAGGCTAGCATCATTCTGAATGGAGAAAAATTGAAGGCATTCCCTCTAAAATGTGGAACAAGACAGGGATGCCCTCTCTCACCACTTCTATTCAATTTAGTTCTCGAAATACTAGCCAGAGCAATTATACAGACGAAAGAAATTAAAGGCATAAAAATAGGAAAAGAAGAACTTAAATTATCACTATTTTCTGATGACATGATTCTATACCTAGCAGACCCAAAAGGGTCTACAAAGAAACTATTAGAGCTAATAAATGAATTCAGCAAAGTGGCAGGCAGGATATAAAATCAACACGCATAAATCAAAGGCATTCCTGTATATCAGCGACAAATCCTCTGAAATGGAAATGAGGAAAAACACTCCATTCACAATATCCTCAAAAAATAAATAAATAAAATAAAATACTTGGGAATCAACCTAACAAAAGAGGTGAAAGATTTATATAATGAAAACTACAGAACCCTAAAGAGAAAAATAGAAGAAGACCTTAGAAGATGGAAAAATACACCCTATTCATGGATAGGAAGAACTAACATCATCAAAATGGCGATATTACCCAAAGTTCTCTACAGGTTCAATGCAATGCCAATCAAAATCCCAAGGGCATTTCTTGTAGAAATAGAGAAAGCAATCATGAAATTCATATGGATAAACAAAAGACCCAGAATAGCAAAAACAATTCTAAGCAGGAAGTGTGAGTCAGGCGGTATAGCGATACCAGATTTCAAACTATACTACAGAGCAATAGTAACAAAAACAGCATGGTACTGGTACCAAAACAGGCGGCTGGACCAATGGTACAGAATAGAGGACACAGAGTCCAATCCACAAAACTACAACTTTCTTATATTTGATAAAGGGGCTAAAAGCATGCAATGGAGGAAGGATAGCATCTTCAACAAATGGTGCTGGGAAAACTGGAAATCCATATGCAACAAAATGAAACTGAATCCCTTTCTCTCGCCATGCACAAAAGTTAACTCAAAATGGATCAAAGAGCTTGATATCAAATCAGAGACTCTGCACCTGATAGAAGAAAAAGTTGGCTCTGATCTACATATTGTGGGGTCGGGCTCCAAATTCCTTAATAGGACGCCCATAGCCCAAGAGTTAATAACAAGAATCAACAAATGGGACTTACTCAAACTAAAAAGTTTTTTCTCAACAAGAGAAACAATAAGAGAAGTAAATAGGGAGCCTACATCCTGGGAACAAATTTTTACTCCCCACACTTCAGATAGAGCCCTAATATCCAGAGTATACAAAGAACACAAAAAATTAAACAATAAGATAACAAATAACCCAATCAACAAATGGGCCAAGGACCTGAACAGACACTTCTCAGAGGAGGACATACAATCAATCAACAAGTACATGAAAAAATGCTCACCATCTCTAGCAGTCAGAGAAATGCAAATCAAAACCACCCTAAGATACCATCTCACTCCAGTAAGATTGGCAGCCATTATGAAGTCAAACAACAACAAGTGCTGGCGAGGATGTGGGGAAAGGGGTTCACTTGTACATTGCTGGTGGGACTGCAAATTGGTGTGGCCAATTTGGAAGGCAGTATGGAGATTCCTGGGAAAGCTGGGAATGGAACCACCATTTGACCCAGCTATTGCCCTTCTTGGACTATTCTTTGAAGACCTTAAAAGGAGGGATACTGCCACATTGATGTTCATAGCAGCACAATTCACAATAGCTAGACTGTGGAACCAACCCAGATGCCCTTCAATAGATGAATGGATAAAAATAATGTGGCATTTATATACAATGGAGTATTATGCAGCACCAAAAAATGACAAACCATGGAATTTGCAGGGAAATGGATGGCATTAGAGCAGATTATGCTAAGTGAAGCTAACCAATCCCTAAAGAACAAATGACAAATGTCTTCTTTGATATAATGAGAGCAACTAAGAACAGAGCAGGGAGGAAGAGCAGGAGGAAAAGATCAACATTGAACAGAGAAATGAGGTGGGAGGGAAAGGGAGAGAAAAGGGAAATTGCATGGAAATGGAAGGAGACCCTCATTGTTATACAAAATTACATATAAGAGGTTGTGAGGGGAAAGGGAAAAAAAAAACAAGGGAGAGAATTAAATTACGGCAGATGAGATGGAGGGAAAAGACGGGAGGGGAGGGCAGGGGGGATAGTGGAGGATAGGAAGGGCAGCAGAACACAACAGTCACTAATAGGGCATCATGTAAAAACGTGGATGTGTAACCGAGGTGATTCTGCAATCTGTATACGGGGTAAAAATGGGAGTTCATGACCCACTTGAATCTAAAGTATGAAATATGATATGTCAAGAGCTCTGTAATGTTTTGAACAACCAATAAAAAATGTTGTCAAATTGTCAAGGAAAAAGAAAGAAGCAGCAAGAGAAAAGCAGCCTGTCACATACAAGGGACCTCAGTGACACTCTGAGCAGATTCCTCATCAGAAGCCTGGAGGCGGAAGGTGGTGATGTATTTAAATCCCGAAAGAAAAGCAACCCTGTCACCTAAGAATTCTAGGTTCAGAAAAACTGTCCTTCAAAATGAAGAAGAAATTAAGATTTTTCCAGATAAACGAAAGCTCAGAAGCTCACACTGCACCTGGGCCCTAGAAGGGGAGTTCTTTAGGCTGAAATTCAGACTCTAGGAAGTAACTCCACATTATATCAAGAAATAAAGAACAGCCGTCGAACTAACTATATGGGAAGACATAAAATATTATAGCTGTGGTTAGGAACATTTTTTCCTCTATGTGATATAATAGGCAAATTTATAAAGCAAGAATCATGAATCTGTTGACAGGCACGTAGCACATAAAGATACATCTGTGCCGGTCATACTGGGGGAGGGATGGAGCCACGCCAGAGCCGTGTTTGCGCACCACTGAAACCAAGCTGGCATTACTTCACACTGATTGTTAGAAGTTCAAGGTTTTGATTGCAATTCCCAAGGTAACCGTTGATTTAAAAATGGAAAAGTAGGCTGGGTGCAGTGGCAGCTTGGGAGGCTGAGGCAGGAGGATTGTGAGTTCAAAGCCAGCTTCAGCAATTTAGCAAGGCCCTAAGCAACTCAACAAGATCCTGTAGCTAAATAAAATATTTAAAAGGGCTGGGGCTGTGGCTCAGTGGTTAAGGGCCCCGGGTTCAATCCCAGGTACCCCCCCGCAAAAAAAAAATGTAAAAATGGAAAAGTATTCAGAAAAGAAAAAAAGAAGGGCTTAAAATTTTTATATTATAAAAAATAAATACCCAAAAAGGCAGTAATGGAGAAATTAAGGGGAACATTTTTAAAACATGTAGACTAAAGGAATGACTGAATGGCAGAAGTTAGTCCTTACCTACCAGTAACTACTTTAAATTACCCTCCAATTAAAAGTCAGGGGTAAGGCCGGGCACAGGGGTGCACGCCTGTCAAAAAGCCAGACTCAGTAATACTAAGTGAGGCACTAGGCAACTCGGTGAGACCCTGTCTCTACATAAAATACAAAACAGGGTCGGGGATGGGGCTCAGTGGCACATGTCCTGAGTTCAGTCTGCAGTAAAGAAAACGGACAGAGAGGCTGAAGGTAAAGGACGAACAAGACACATTGGTGGTGACGAGTGGGGGGGCACGCTAGTGTCAGACACCTGGGCTTGGGTCTGTGCCTTGGAGAAGGCCGTCATTGGTCGTTGCGGCTCTGTGCAGTGCGCTGTGCCGCGGGCTGGGGTGGACCAGGCCCCCTGTGCCTCTGGAGCAGCTCATGACCTTCATTTTCCCGGGGCCCCGACTCCTTTCTGCTCATCTGGAGAGGACTCCCTGCGTGGAAGGAGATTTGATTCCATTTGTCTGGGCTTTGGAGTTTCTGTCTTTTGCGGTGCCGGGTTGAACCCTGGTGGCCACCGCTGAGCGGCTCCTCCAGCCCTGGGACAGCTGACTTGATTGTCTGTCCTGGGGGAGGGATGGGGTCACCATAAAGGTGTGCTTTGCCTCCCTCCTCTTCACGTCCGTACGTGAGCTCCACCCTATGAGCCCCGTCCCAACCCTGCCCAGGACTGTCCCTCCCCTGACCCTACTCTGCTTCTTCTGAATGGCCCTTCCTGTGTCCTCACTACTTCACTAATTTTAAAGTCTGTGCCTGGCTCCCTTCCCCTGGTCACCAGGGGAGTGGGGTTCATTCCTGTGGAAATGAACAAAGGTCTAATAGCTGCCGCCAACTTGCCTGGACCAGCTCCTGACTGTCCACAGCGGTTCTGCCACGTCCCCCTCCTCCGCTGACCCAGGCCAAGACACTGTTCTTCCTACTGACACTCACCTGCGGGGAAAGGCCACCGCCCTACCTCCCACACAGCTGCCCACCTGCCTGCCAGGCCCTCCCCCGGCCTCCTTGGCTCATTGGACCCACAGCCCAGGCCCCACCTCTGCAGCCATTCAGGCCTCTGCCGCTCCCAGGGACCACCTAGTTTAGGTGCCACCGTCCCCGCTCCCCAGTGGCTCTCCTGGGTGCATCTTCTCCATGCCAAGCTGGTGTGGGCCCCCAGCTCTGGCTATCTCTGGCTTGCTTCCTGTATCCCTGTGCAGAGGTCATCTCTGGGTGGAGCGACCCAGGCCCGGACTGCCTGAGCCTGCCCTGGAGTGTCCTGACCCAAGGACCCTTGGCCCTGGGCAGACCCAGACTTGGTCCCCCAACTGCAGAGACTGAGAATCTTCCTCGATGACATTTTTTCTGTGCTGGTCATTGCCTAGAGGCCCAGTGGGTGTGTGACACACGCTTGATGGGTGAGTGGACGAGGCACAGACCTCTGAGGACTCTCCCCAGTCAAACTGTGGGTCTGGGAGGACCCTGCTGTCCCCCTCGGGGTGGGAACTCGCTGCTTCTCCAGGGGCACCCCTCGTCAGCCGGCCCCACTCCTCAGCATTTCCCTGCTGCGCAGGTGTGGCCCAGTGGGGTGGGGTTTCTGTGGGGAGGGCACCGTCGGGCATGGCAGTGGACCAGGTGGCTGTGGGTCCTGGTGTCTCAGAACCCTGGGGAGTGGGTGTCAGATCCAGCCCAGAGCCAGGGAGTGCTACTGCCACCTGGTGGCAGCACACACACCCTCCAGCAGCGCCTCCCTTGTCTCAGCAAGATGGCAGGGCAGCGGAGGTCTGCGGGAGGCCTGGGCCTCACCTTTCCCACCCGTGGGTCATGCAGGGCCATGTCTGGTGGCAGCAGGGTCCCGCAACACCCTCCAGCAGACCTTCCCTCTCAGACTACAGGGGTTCCCGTGCTAGTCTGTGCGAGAGACTCGGTGGATCCAGGGACAGAGAGGCTGAAGGTAGAGGACAGAACAAGACAGACGGGTGGTGACGAGTGGGGTGGATTGGGGTGGGGGCTTGGACATTGTAAGGGCGCCCGTGTGGCCAGGAGTCAAGAGCAGGAACTCGTGCCTGACGCTGGTCATCCACCCACACGGGCCTCTCTGGGGAGGGGACAGGCTGTGGGTGGGGACCCTGGAGATGTGGGAGCAGAGCTGCAGCCAGCCATCCCGAGGCCCGAGGGGCAGGCCTTGCCCAGCACCCAAGTCTGCCCTCTGAGCCCCTTGCCTGACCTGGCTTCTGTGCCCCAGTGTTGAGGGCACGACTGCTCCTCTATGGGGACCTCTGGAAGGGGGTGTCTGGCCACACCACGTGACACTGGCCCCGTGTAACCTGAAGTCTACTCTGAGAACACTGCCTCACCCCCTGGCAAATCCCAAGGTGCCCCTTCCCTGGGGCCGGGACAGCCTGTGGGGTGTCCTGGGGTCCAGCCTCATGTGGGGTGGGCCCCATTGCTTTCCATGGTCTGGCCTCGTCCCTGGCAGCTGCCACTGTGACATCCTTGCCCCTGCCATAGGCCTTGGCCCTATTTTAACTAGTTCATGTGGGTCCCATGTCCCCAGGGGCAGCCTGGCCAAGGCTGGAGGTCAGAGGGTGCCTGCAGACAGCAGCAACTGGCCGTGCAAGGCCAGGCCGGGTGCCTGTCTCTGTACCCAGACGGTGAGAGCAGCTGGGGAGGGCAGCTGCAGGAGAACTCCGGGCGGGGGGCCCTAAGGCCTGCTGCTGAGGGACCCTGGCCTGGGGCCCAAGGTGATGCTGTGGGGCAGAGAGGCCCTCTGTGGTCCCTCTGCAAGCAGGGCACCTGAGGGCCCTTTGTGAGCATAGAACATTGGAGAACCCACCTGCCAGCAGACGGCCCCGGGGCAGGAGGCCCGTCATGAGGGAACTCAGGAAGCAGGCTGAGGGGCTTCAGCCACATGGGATGGAAGCAGGACCCACTGGCTGATGTCACCCTTGGCTGGGGACCCCCACCCTCCTACCAGCTCAGTGCCTGTGCCCGCGGCCCAGCCTCTTTCCCACAGGGAAATATGCCCCAGGTCTAGAGAGGTGGGCTGGGGCCTCTGTGCTTACAGGTGGGCACTGGACACCCATCCTGCATGGCCACTGGGTAAGTGGAGTGGGCTGGATTGTCCCCAGGAGTGCTGGCCTATAGGCAGAATGCTGCAGGAGAGAAAACTCACGCCCACTTCTGCCCTGATGGCAGTTGGCAGCGGGCCAGCTTGGCAGGGCCTGGGAAGGCCATCCAGGAGACAGCCGGCCAGGACACAGAGCCTGGCTCCAGAGCCTGGCCCAAGGCCCCCAGCAGGACTGCTGCTCTGCGTGGCAGAGGCTGCCACATGGGCCTTTCCAGGTGACACACATGCTACCCTAAATGTGCCCTCCCAGTGTCATGAAAGGGGCCACTGTGACCTGAGTGGATGACCTCAGGGTGGATACAGGCCATGGAGCCAGGGCACTGGTCTCAGGGAGTCCATGTCGCTGGGCCCCTGACCCCCGTCCCTTGCCAGCTCTCCAGGCTGAGGCCCAGGGGGCTCCGGTCCTTTCACAGGGCTGGGGGATGTAGATACCGTGTCTGTGACTGTCACTGAACACCAGGACGGGAAATCCACAAAGACAGAGGTTTATTCGGCTCACAGTTCTGGAGGCTGGGGAGCCCAACAGCATGGGGCCCAGCTGAGGTCTGGTGCTGGTGGCCTCTGTGCTGAGGGAGTCACGAGTGGAGGCTGCGCAGTGTGCCCACCAGAGCCAGCTTCTCTAACAGATGGCCGTGACCCCGGGGGCTTGCCAGGGCCCCACCCCTCAATGCTGCTGCACTGGGGACCAGGTTTCAGGGGAGATGAGCCACAGCAAGCGCCCCTTGTCCACACGGGTCCATCCAGTCTCTGCTGACAGAACCCTTGGTCCTGTACAGGGGCCAGCAGCTGGGGGCCTTAGGGGCTTTCCCGATGCCTGGGTCTCCCTGGGGCCCTCACCCCTGGGCCCAGTTGGCCCACTGACGACCAGAGGACCTAGAAGTCCACTGCCATGGAATCTGAGGGGCGGGACCCAGATGACCCCCACTCCCCGCTCAGCACCGGGCTGGAAGGAAACAGGTGCGAGGGACCTGGACCCGCACAGCCAGGTTTGTTGAACAGGTGAAGGGATGAATGAAGGCGTCCTGCGGGCGGGCAGGGACGCGGGCGGGCGCGGAGGGGCTCCGTAAGAAACACCAGGGGGAGACTGCGCTTTCTCTAAAATAGCTCTGTATGCACCGCCCTCTCGGGCCGGCTCCGGGCCGCCGGGCACGCTCCCTCGTCCCGGTCCTCGCCTTGGTCCCGTCACGGGGTCCACGGGCTGCCAGACCGCCCGCCGCCGAGCGGCACGAAGGAGGCGCCCTCCAGGACGGCGGCGCAGAAGGGCCGGGAGGGCGTCAGGGAGCGGCACACCAGGCACGGCGGGGCTTCCAGGTCCGGGGCGCGCCCTGCGGGAGAGAGGGCGCTGAGGCCACGCCCCGCCCGCCCACGCCCCGCCCACCGCGGCTCGAGGGCCCCAAGGCCACGCCCACCCCGTGGCCAGGCCCAGACTGCCCTGGACTCAACGGCCACGCCCACCGCCCCCGACCTTGCCTGAGAGCCTCCGCCATGGCCACGGTGGAGACACCAGGCAGCTGCCCACCAGAACCTGTCCACAGCCCCAAGACCATAGCCACCATCTCAGCTGTGCTCACCTGTCCCTGAGACCTCATCTGCTAGCTCTGGCTGCACCCACGGCCATGACCACGCCCACTGGCCCCTGAAGCCGCATCCGGCGGACTGAGGACTGCGCCGTCCTCCTGAGGCCACGCCCCTCGGGGAGGCAGTCCTGCTCCGGGTACGCCCACTTCAGGTGGCCCTCACACTCTGACCCAGGCCTCACACAAATCCAGGCCAAACAGTGGGGGCGTCCTGTCTAGGGTGAAGGCCTTGCAGTCGAGGGAGCCCCCGTCGTTCCTCCCACTGGCTTCCCAGCCCAGAAGCGAAGGCGATCCCGCCAGGGGCAGTAGGTCGAGGGGCTCTGTGTCCTTGCCCCTGCCCTGTGGGACTCAGTGTCTTGGGACACTGCGCAATTCAGGCTTCCGGAGGCACCGCACCGTCCGCACCCCCAGAGCAGTACCCAGCAGCACCACCAGCTCCTCTGGGAGGCGCCCCCGCCCTGCTGGGAGGTCAAGGGAGAGGAGCCTGCCCACGGGGCGGGGCCCAGGGCTCACGACACTGGCCACAGCTACCACCTCCAACCCCCAGGCCGCCTCTGGCCTCCTCCCTGGGTGGCACTCAGGAGGACCAGTGGCTAGGCTGTTCTGGGAGAAGCCCCAGCCCCTCCCGCCCTGGGCCCAGGACCAAGGTGGGAGGTGGGCCCAGGGCAGCCAGGAGATGAGGGCAGGTTGCTCCTGTCCACACCCGCGGCTAGTGGCCCTTGGTCTTGGCTGCCTGGCCAGCCCTCCTCAGGGAAGGGGTGGGCCTAGGCCAAGCCCCCTGCCCCAGGTGAGATCCATCTGGGCCGGAGGCCACATCTGCAGCAGTGGTCAGGGTCAGGGACCCAGGTCGCGAGCTCCTAGAGGCAGGCTTGAGCCTTCATGGGGAGGGAAGGATGGGTCGGGCAGAGAAGGCCCAGGCAGGTGGCTGAGGGGCAGAGGAGCTGCCTAGATGAGGCAGGCGCCCAGGCCGTGGGCCGTAGGGCATCCAGGTCAGACGTGGGCATCAAAACCCAAAGCGCCCCCAGGAAGTGAAGGAAAAGCTGGCAAAACTGTGAGGAACCATCGACCCCCGCAGGGCAGGGGGCCAAGGGGCCCCGAAGCTGCTCCTTCTGAGGCTCCGCCCACCAGGGCGGGGGCTGTGGGTCCCCGGGGAAGAGCACCCCTGCAGGGGGTGAGCCTCCAGCAAGAGAGCAGCCTCCGCCCAGGGCTGCACCTCAGTGAAAGCACGGCACCAGGACACACCTTCCACACCTTCCACACCTTCCACACCTGCGCCCCTTGGCCAAGAGGGGTCTTCCTCTGTGCTGAGCCCCGCGGGCGATCCCCAAGTTAGCCCCGAGAGATTCCCAGGGCACCGGGTTTGCAGAGAGATGTCTGGGGCATCCTTCCCCAGGGCCCCGTGGAGGCAAAGGCCACTCTAAGAGAGTGCAGAGAAGGCCCGCGGCTTTTTTTTTTTTTTTTAAAGAAAATGAGCAATTTATAATAAAATATGAACAAGTGTCAGCAGACAGAGCCATCAGGGCCAGGGACTTCAGTTATTGGGGTTACCAGACCACTAGACACAGAATACGCACACCTTCAAATACACCCTAGAAAGCACAAGCAAGAAAAAGAACTAGTATAGAAAACGAATACAGTCAGGTACAATGGCATCATCCGTAATCCTAGCGGCTTGGGAGGCCAAGGCAGGAGGATAGCAAGTTTAAGGCCAGCCTCAGCAATTTACTAAGGCCCTAAGCAACTTAGTGAGACCTTGTCTCAATATAAAAAATAAAAATGACGGGGGAACAAATAAAAATAATAGTAAAATAAAAGGCACCCCTGGGTTCAATCCCTGGTACCAAAAAAAAAAATGAGTACATATTGTGTGAATGTGTGTGTGTGGGGGGTGGAACCCAGGGCCTCATGAATCCCAGGCAAGTGCTGTACCACTGAGCTACACCCCAGTCCAGTCGTTTATTAAAAAGTAGAACTTCTAAAAAATGAAAACTAGATTAACTGGAATTGAAACTCAATGGATTCAATCCACTGAATTCCATGAAGACGGAATGAGCCAGAGCCAGGCAAGAGGGCATCTCAGACCACAGTGCAGGAACCCAGCCGGCCGAAGGAGACAGCCCGGTGGCCGCACTGTTTAGAGAGCTGGGGGTGGAGGGAGTCCGTGACAATGACAGCGGCGCACAGGTTGAAGAAGCCACAGAACCCAGCTTGAACAAGGAAGACCCAATTCCTTATCCAGAGTGTATCCAAAGGGCCCACGCGGCGGGCTCTTTGATTTGTCTGCTGAAATTCTAGGTTTCACTGTCACCAGTTTCAAAACGGTGCTATTTGCCTGTTCTTTCCTCTGCAGCTGAAGACTTTTCCACTATTTAGAATTTCAGTCCCCTGTGAGTCTTTTTCGTGAAGCGTGGAGTCTGCGAGGCACAGTGCCACTCGTCCCCGTCACTACTGTACGGTGGTGTCCCACTGTGTAAAGCGTGGCAGCCAGCTGTGGGTTGTGATGCCACTCCTCAAGGTCTGTCTGGCTTGTCGTCCCTCTCTGCATTCCCCCATGACAGGCAGCACGTGTTCCTGTGTCTTCTGCCTGCACCTGGAAGTGGGCTGCTGGGTCCTAGGGTGGGGCATCTAGAGTGTGCCAGTCATGAAGCTCTGGTTTTCTTTTTCTTTTTTGGTACTGGGGGGATTGAACCCAGGGGTGCTTTTCCACTGAGCCACCACATCCCCAGCCTGTTTCCCTCTCTGTTTTATTTTGAGGCAGGGTCTTAGCTAAGTGGCTTAGGACCTCGCTCAGTGGCTGCGGCTGGCCTTGAACCCCAAGCCTCCTGCCCCAGCCTCCTGAGCTACTGGAATTACGGATGTGACCACTGAGCCTGGCTCACCCTTCTAATTTTTTTTCAATAAATTGTTTTTTAGTTGTTGATGGGATTATTTTATTAATTTATTTATATGTGGTGCTGAGCATCGAACCCAGTGCCTCACATATGTGAGGCAAGCGCTCTACCACGGAGCCTCGACCCCAGCCCCCTGATTTTATTAATACAACTTCGTCCTCTGTTACTAGCTTGGCTGCCTAAGTTACCCTGATAACTTAGATTTCCCCTTTTGTTCTTCTCTTAAGCTGTACGCGGCACTCCCCAGCCTCATAAGTAATTAAAAGTTATTAAAAATATAAAAGAAGCGGTCTAAAGGCCAGGTTTCCCAGGCACGGGGAAGCGCAGCATGATATGCCCGGGACTCGCTCTGCGGCAGAGTCTGGCTTGTCATCAAGGGGACACCTGCTGACCAGAAGCTCCCTTGAGGCATTCTCATGAATGAGAGGGACCCCAAGGAACTCTGAGGTCCGGGAGGCCGAGGCCCGAGGAGCTCACACAGGTCAGCCTAGGCAGTGGCTGCGATGGCGGCGATAACGCCCGTGGATGGGCCAGCGTCGAGCTGCGTGTCCACCGCAACCTGACGGGTAGGGGGGTGGGTCTTCCCTGCCTCAAGGTCATCACGTTATCTGGGTCGGGGCAAAGGTATGATTTTTTTTTCCAGTGCTGGGGAGCAAACCCCCAAAGTAAGATTTTCTTTGCTTTGGGCTTTGTTAAATAGTAATTTTTAAAAATACCTTTGTTTTATTTATTGGTTTATTTTTATGTGGTGCTGAGGAGGGGATCGGGGCCTGGCGCAGGCTAGGCCAGGGCTCCACCGCTGAGCCACAACCCCAGCCCCTGTTAAATAGCAATTTGACCAGAGACAGAGTGCACAGCTTCCAAACCAGAGGAAGAGAGACAGCAGGGCACAGTGGCTCACACCCTGGATCCCAGCGACTCTGGAGGCTGAGGATCTCAAGTTCAAAGCCAGGCCGGGCAACTTAGCAAGACCCGGCCTCAAAACAGAAAGTGAAAAGGTTCTTTGGGCCAGAACCTCCGTCTTCCTGCACAGGGCAGGGAGGGGCCCACACGTGTTCTCCAGGCTGGTGGGAGCATGGAGCTGTCCCCTTGTACCATGCATCTACAAGGTATGTAGAATCTACAGGAATGGTGCTGTTCAGAGAGCACGCCTGGAGAGTGTCCCCAGGGAAAACCTGGGAGAGCGCCTGGCATTACCCAGCACACTGTCACCTGGCAAACAGGCAGTTCTGCCGGAGGACAGTGGTTCAGCGTGTGAACTGAGCAACTCAGTCTCAGAGCACAGACAGCTTCCTGAACCCTGTGAAGGAGAACAGTCAGGAAAAGGCAGCCAAAGAGAAAGGCCATTCACTGGAAGGCAGCCACCCTGTGCAGAGAAGCCCGGTGAGGACCGCCCAGGAGCGCCTGCTGGGAGCTAGCCCCGTGGGGCAAAGGAATAAAGGACTCTGGCCTGTGAACACGGTTTCTTAACTGAGTAGCAGTGTGGGGGTCCCTCTTCCAAAGAAAGAGTCCAAGGAAAAAGTGGGTGGCTGGGGACGCGGCTCAGTGGGAGAGCCCTCCTGGGCTCAACCCCACCCCCAAAGAAGGAGAGCTGAAATGAGAAAGAAACAAATCCATCCAGAACAGGCGGGAACAGAGGGCGAGGAAGCTGGACTAGGTGGGCTACAGGGCAGTTAGCTGAAGTGGAGGGTGACTGCTGGCCCCACCTGCTGCCCTGTCCCTCCCTGGTGCAGTCAGGACTGTTCTGGAGACGGTGCATAGCAGTGGTGCCGGTGGCTCTCAGGCCGCCCACTCCCCGTAGGCGGGTCTCTGCGCAGCAAGCCCACCCTCAACGCCGCCCTGGGGGCTGCCCATGCCCTGGTGTGGGCTGGCGGCCTGGTGACCGCTGGTCAGCACCCAGGGCTCCCTCTGACTGCAGAGGCGTCGGACTCCTTGCACACCTGGGGCAGACACAGAAAGCTCAGGGAATGTGCAGAGTCTCTCAAGAGAACAAGGGGCTTGGAGGGTGGTCACTGAGCAGCCGGAGTGTGAACGGCAGAGAACAACGGACACAGGCACTCGCAGAGACGACACATGTGCAGTAGCAACCAGACCAGGTGTGATGACACGCACATGCCCTCCAAGGAGCGTGCGGCGCAGTCACAAGTCCAAGGTAGTGGGAATGCAGATCCTTAATCACCAGTTTCCCCAAGTTGGCCTATGGGTTCAATGTGACTCCCACCGCTCCCTCAGCAGGGCTTTCTGTGACACTTCATAAGACAGTTGTGACATGTGTCAAGAAGAGAGTACAACCAGAGGGACCCTCCCCTGCAGATATAAGATGCGGCAGCTGGGCAGTGTGGCCCTGCGCTGGGACAAAGGAACTTCCAGCAACGTGGAGCAGGCTCCAGGCCCAGCTGTGCACCCAGGCGGGACATCAGCCCATCAGAGGAAGGTTGTCCAACAAGTGGCTGAAAAGACGGTTGTCTGTGTCGATGTAGAGTTCGATCCGTACCTCACACTGTGCACACAGATCGACTTCAGATGGGCTAAAGGTGTTCATCGAAAAACAGAACTTGAAGCTCTAGTAATTAATACAGGAGAGTAGTATTTTAAACTTTGAGATAAGGAAAGATTTCCTAAAACCAAAATAGCACTGAAAGAAAAAGATCGATAATTTGGCCACACGAAAATGAACAACTTTTGCTGATCAAAGGGCATCTTTTAAAAAACTGAGGACAAATTGCTAACTGGGAGAAAAGGCAACGGTAGGAATTGACATTTCACAGAAGGAAGTCACACAACCAACAACGCACACCAAGAAACCCAGCTGTCAATCAAGGGTGTGTGAGACATTAGCACAATCAAAACCACCACCCGTCACCCCTCCAGTCCACTCGCTGGCAGCACCTGATGACCCACTTCTGTGGGTCCAGGAGGCCTCTCACAAGCTTCCCGTTGTCTCCTTAACCGAAGCATCAACAGATCCCATGAGCTAGCAATTCCATCCTGGAAATACACTCACAAGACACTTGCTCATGGCCATGGGGCATAAGGATGTTCACAAAAGCGCTGCCCCAAAAAGCAAAGCCTGCTACAGCCTAAACGCAGCCACGGGCGAGCAGGTCCAAGAGCTGCAGGATCCCCACAGGGACTGCAGCCACAGGGACCAGCGACATGACGTCTGTGGGAATGTCCGTTCCCCACCATGGGGCACTACTATACCTCCTTACAAGTAAGAATGGCCGAAGTTCAAAGTCTGTTAAAAGAGAGCACATAGGCTCAATAACGAGAATCAGAAAGGGACGCCCAGGCAGGACTGGCGGGCGTAGGAATAGCGGCTCAGTGCTGGGGAGTCCCGCTCCACTGCCAGGCCGCGCTCACACCAAGGGTGCCCAGAAAAGCAAAGCAGGAGGGCGTGATGGGCTGAGGCCGCTGCGGCGGCAGCTCATTACTTTATCACAGTGACTGAGAGGAAAAACAGCCCAGCAAGGACGTGAGTGTGTCATGAGCTGAGAACCACGATCAGCCACAGCACGTGCACCTGAGGCCCCGGAGTGAGAGAGGAACGAATGGACGAATCAGATCGAGTCCTGGCCAGGTGATTAAGTAAGGAAAAAAGGTACGACGATGATAAGGGTGAAGACGATTCATGAGATGATATGATCGCCTATGTGAAAAATCCAAGGGAATATTGATCCATAAAACTGACAAAAGTGTCCTGTGAGATGACTGGATTTAAAAAATCAACTCCATTTCTATAAACCAGCTGTATTTTACAATAGAGGAAAAAGAAGAATAAATCTACCCAAAAGAGAGCAAGAGCCTTACAAAGAGAACTACAGGGGTTTATTGAAAACTCTGAGGGATCAACAAATGGAGAGCCACCCAGTGTTCACAGACTGGAAGACTCGAGGCCGGGAAGGACTCGGCCCTTCCCAAATTAATATGTGAGTCTGATTTAACCCCAGTGAGAGCCTCGGCTGGTGCTCCTCTGTGCACCCTGTCTAGAGCGCAAGGAGCTCGGGGCCTGTCCAGGGAGGATGAGTGTGGGAAGCCAACCTTACGGACGACTGAGTTACACTCCCCAGCTGGGTGCTGAGGCGCTCAGTCACAGAAATGGGTGTGTCTTGCTACAGCCCCACGGGTGAAGCTAGGCTCACCTGTTCCTTTGTAATATCACCCCTTGGGCTGTTTAGGATAGAATCCTGCATGGGAGTGCCTTGTGTGTGTCCCCTTCTCTTACCCTGCCCTTGGGTGTGGCCTACCCAGGTGTCAGTCAACCTGCTGACAGTGGACATCATGAAGACAGACTCAGACCCCTGAAACCTGACCCCTGGCCTCATTTGAATAGCTTCTCCTCAATAAAAGGGGTCAGCGCTGCTCTCTCTCTTTCTGCGGACCCTTAAGGTCAGAGGAGCCGTCACAGCGACCCCAAAGAAAAAGGTATTTGTGTCTCTTGTGTGGTTATTTCGTGAGCCCAGTTAGCCCAGTTCAACTGGAGTGACCCCTGAGCCTTTTGTCGCGGCAGAGGAGGCTGGGACCTGCCTGGGGGATGCAGGCCCAGGGCAGAGCAGACCCACGCAGCAGGCCCAGTGGACGCACACCAGTCACGGGGGGATGTGTGCCCAAGAGCGGGGAGAGGCTTTCCCACAGGGGCCTGTCGGCACCCACAAAAGTCACCTAGACCCTGACCCAAAGGACACTACAAGCCAGTTCCAGGAGACCTAGGGGTAAAAGGCAGCAGCAGTCTGCTGAAAGACTCCTCTGGAAGTCACCTCCGTGACCCTGTGCTAAGAAATCACCTGACCTAGGAAGTCGATGCTTACATCGAAGGACACCCCGAAGGAGTGCAAAGACAGGACACCGGGTGGGGAGAAGGTCTCTGCAATCAGAGTCAGCTGAGAGGAAACTGCACATGAAGAGGAAGACCAGCACTCGTGGAGCAGTGGACGGGCACATTCCAGGACAGGGAACCTACGTGGTCACCAAGTGTCTGAAAGAGCGATTTGCATTCCATTTATGAGTACTGTACACCACAGAGAGGCCCGTGCTGAGGTGTCGGGAGCAGTGGCCGCTGCAGGGGTGGTCAGAGTGCAGACCAGCCTGCTCCCTAGGCTGCTTACAGCACCCAGGGAATGGGTTGGCAGTGTCCCCCAAATCACGTCCATCTGGAACCTGTGGAGGTGACCTTATTTAGGAACAGAATCTTTGCCAATGTCATCAGTGAATGACGTCATGCTGGAGCAGGTAGGCCCACCTGCTGTCCTTATGAGGGATTCTGAACGTACAGGCACAGGGGCAGTGTGCATGGGGACAGACCTAAGGGGGTGATGCAGCCAGCAGCCCTGGGAGCTGGAGGAGGCAGGAGGGAGCCTCCCTGGAGCCCCCACAGTCCTGCCCACACTCTGGCTTCCAGAGCAGAGAGTGTCTGTTGTTCTCAGGCTGTGGTACGTTGGGCAGTGCACACACCCAGCTAAGGTGCAGCTGTCTGTCTGCTGACCTTTCCCCCAGGCCCATGGAGGCCCCTTAGTCTTCCTGGAGACACCGTCTTAATAATGTAAGCCTGGAAGTCACCCACACTGGGATGCCAGGCATCAGGCAGTAGGACAGACAGGCCTTGGTGACAGGTAGGACAAGGGGCTGGCAGTGTCCTCCAGGGGCACTGCCAGCCCTGCAGAGGTATGGTGCTGCTCCTGCCTGGAGCCCCCGTGGGCAATCCGTGCATCCGCACGTCCAGCAGACCTGCTGGGAGGCGGGCATACCCAGGCACTGGGGATACAGAGGAGGGGACAGAGCGGCAGCCCTGCCCAGAGCTTCCCATCTAGGGGAGACTGGCATGGCCAGGAGGGCTGCTGGGAGGGACCAGGTAAAGTCAGACAGACAGATTGACCACGGAGGGGACAGCCAGTGGGAGGGGAGTGCACCAGGCAGAAAAGGTGGGGGCTGGCTGGCCCTGGGTCTCATGGCTACACTCGGGGCAGCACTGGCGTGCAGATACAGTCCAGCCACACTGCCCCAGCTCAGGCACGACATGGCTCCATCAGAACCTTCAAGAAACCAAGGCCAGAGCCTGGTGGTTCCGCCGCTTTGGGAAGCTGTTGGTCTAGTGACATTTCCCTTGCCTGGCTCTGTTCAAACACTCTGGCACAAACCTATCTGCACTACATCCAGAGAGACAGGGCACCGCCCACCGAGACCCCGGGCAGGGACACACTGGAATTCCTGCTCCCAGCACTGTCTCCACCAGAGACCCCATGCTGATGCCCCAGTCCCATCCCTTCAAGACACAGCCGCTGCAATCCCCAAACAAGCACAGGTGACCTGGGGACACAGTCCTGAGCGCGCATCTCACCTGCTGCGGCGGGTGGCGTGGGGGACAGCGAGGTCTGCACCGACTTGGCGCTCTGCGGCGCGGGCGCCAGGGGGCGCACGCTCAGCGAGCTCGCATCCAGGAGTTCGGCGGGCGGCGCCTTGGAGAAGGTGCTTTTGGGGGCCTTACTGTCCGCGCGCGGGCAGGCGCAGGCGGGCAGCGCGAACTTCCCGCCCGCCTCGGCGTGCGCCGGCCTCGCTCTGCAGCTTCGCTCTGCCGGCCGCTGCGGGGGCGCGGGCAGCGGGGAGCAGAGCGCCTTCGCGTCTTCCCGCTTCCAGTCCTGCACAGCCCCGCGCGGTGCGCCGCCCGCCGGGCCCAGCACGGCCGAGGGGCCCCGCACTTTGAGTAGCTGAGCGTCGCAGAGGGAAGCCGGGAAATTGAGGTTGGTAATGGGCGGCATTTGCCTCTTGGCCTTCTTCATGCCAATGCCCTCCACGCAGAGGTCGGATCCGTTGAAGGGCGGCAGCTCCACCACGGGCTGGGGAGAGGATGCGGAGCCAGGGTGGGCCTGCACACCTGACTCCGGGGTGATGTGGCCCCAGGTGGCTCTTGGGACCTGCAGGCCAGGGGTGGTCCTCTGACCCCACACCCGGGGACCAGAGGTGCCCTTCCTCCCAGTTCTGCCTCCGTGGTGAGGCCTCAGCCAGGCACCTGGGCCTCCTTCAGAGTGATCTAGGGCACAGGGCCTGACCCATGGTGCAGAAGCCCAGAGGTAGAGGCCCCAGATAGCCCTGCTGTCCAGCCTGCTGGAGACTTCTCCAGGGGAGGAGGCCCAGCAGGCCCTGGAAATGCAGCCTGGAGTCTCGGGGAGCCCAGGGAGTGCTCGCCAGGACCCAGCCGTGGCCACAGAGTCAGGATAGGGGCTGAGAACCAGGGGCGCAAAGTTAGACTTCAGAGGTCCTGGGACAAGGTGGCCAGGCTGCCCAGACCTCCCGGGGTCTGGAGTGAGCTCTTTGCTCAGTGCAGAGAAGACTGAAGTCAGGGGAGCAGGGCAGGCCTAGCGCTCAGCGCACACCAGGACCAGGCTCACCAGACCTGGGCTCTGGACCCGTGTCCTCCAAGATCCAGCAGGGCTGGTGGCCTGTGGCTCTGCCCAGCTGCTTCCAGTAACAGGAAGTGGAGGTGGCTGCAGCTTGGGACCCAAACCCATCCCATGGACAGGTGCTTGCAGCCAAAGGGGCAACTGCTCTCTTACCTGTCTCCACAGAAGCTCAAAGTTGCCGATGTCACAGTTGCGGTCGACCTTGCGGTCCACCACCACCTTGATGGTGTCCTCCTGTACCTGGGCACAGAGCTGGGCTGTGACGGGTGTGGATGGGTGCATGGTGGGACTAGAATTGATCTCGATCAGCCAGGGCTTGAAGTCCCGCCCGAGGATGAAGTCTGCGCCATAGAGTTCGAAGCTGTTCTTGCGGGCCTCCACGTGGTCCTGGGCCACCTTCATGGCATTGGTGATGGCCCTCTTCATGGAGGGGTAGATGACGCTGCCCCACATGGCCCCACGGCCCCGCTTCTGCAGGTACTCCTGGAACCTGGAGCTGGACCACATGTTGTGGCCAGGCAGCAGTGGGCTGCGCCCCTGGTCATTCCTGAGCCGCTTCTGGATGGAGTGGTTGCACAGGTGGATGGCACTGCAGGGCAAGGTGCTGTGAGGCCTGGTGCCATCCTCCATCACCCGCCCAGGTGGCCCAGGCCTTGCTGTGCTCGGGACCCCACACCCAGGTGGAGGCAGGAGGGGCCCATGCCAGTGGACTGGGTTCTTCAGGCTGTGCCACCTGGGGCCACCGGGATTGTCCGGAGGCAATGCAGAAGCCCAGGGAACTGTCACAACCTCCCCAAGACTGTTTCCCTATCTGCATGTTGGAAGGGACACTGACCCTTGAAGGGCTGATTTGGTGAGACAGATCCTGTGACATCTTAGTTATACTCTTATCTGGCTCTAAATGGATTCAAAATAAACACCACCTTTTGGGAGACTATAAATGCGACATTGGGGACCGAGGACATTTTTGTTTGAACTGTAGCTGTGTCGGGCCAGCACCCTGGGCTGGGAGTTCCAACCTGTTCTGGGGGCGGGATCTGCTCTCACAGCCACACGTGAGCACTACCATGTGAAGTAGAGGGAAAGGAAAGAGGTCGGAGCTTCTGGAAGCTAGAGAGCCGTGGGGCCAGGCCCTGGGCCTACAGGCCCTGCCTGCCACTCGGGTCTGTGCACAGGCGGCCACAGCCACGCAGGCAGACTCTGGAATCCTCTGTCGGTCCAGGTGGAGAAGCAGGCTCGGCAAAGGTGTGGGACCTGCAGGCAGGCGCTCATGGCTTGGTGAGGCATCGTGGGGCAGGCGTGGGGCAGGCGTGGGGCTGGCGGGGGCTCCCTGGGGTTCTTTGCACAGAGAGTTCCCAGATCCCCTCCCTCTGGACCCCCTTGTTCTGGACAATTAGCCAGCAGCCCTACCTCAGGTGTGACCTAACAGGTGGGACTTGGGTGTGGCTGCCCACCCCCCGTCAGGGTAGAGTTCATCCCAGCAAGGTCTCTGTTGGGCCACTCACAAAACTGCAAGAGGAAGCCCTGGTTCGGGCAGAGGCTGGGGATGCTCGTGTGGATGGCACGTCCCTTAGGAGTCACAGACAGGCCCTCACTGTCCTGTCCATGCTGGTACCTGGTGAGGTGGGGTTCACCACCGTGGGTGCCCTGTTCCCGGATGTCTGAGCCTCTGCCTGGTGCCCCAGTGCTTTGGTGGTGGAAGGCGACCGTGAGTGTGTAGAGCGGTCGGCAGCTGGAGCACCTGCCCACACACACCCCAGTGCTTGGCACTGTGGGCATGACAGCCCTCCACTGACCTGTCAAGATTGTCCAGGGAGAAGCGCTGTGTGGAAAACCGCAGGTAGCTCTCCTTGTAGAACCAGATGGTCAGGGGGTTCCAGTCTGTGACGAGGAACCACTGCCTGATGTCGAACTTGGTGTCATAGATGAGCATGGGCGTCTCGATGTACTTCTGCACCACCCACTTGTTGTCCTTGGTGGGCAGTTCCTCAGCCGCCAGCTCCAGGATGTCCTCCACCCGGTCCATGCACACTATGTCTGCAAGAGGCCACAGCTCAGGCCTGCGGCACGGCCTCTATGGTCCCAGCTCAGCTCCAGCGCCCACCTTGCCTTGGGTCCAGGACCAGGAGACAGCACGGCCAGCTGGGCAGGGCAGCTTCACCCTCAGTGGAGGAAGCCACAGTTAGTGCCCAGCTCGCCCACTGCAGGGCCACCGTCCACACTCCAGAGAGGGGGATGCAGAGATCCAGGAGGGACATGGCAGGGGCAGTGGGACCTTCGAGGGCTGGACAGTCAGGACACTAATGGTGCCCTGATGGACGTGGTGCGCGTGGGAGGTGGAGTCCCTGAGTTCTCTCTCTGTGCCGTGGCAGGTCTGCGGTTCCCATCACCCCCTTAGGCCAGGTGACTTGCAGTGGCTGGGACACGTGGGCAGGAGGGCAGGCCTCACTGTGTGCTGGCGTCCCTGCCTTTCTCTGCCGTGACAACTCTGAAGCCTGAGGGAATGAGGTCCCCAGGTAGGGGACTTGATGGGCAGAGCGCCTGGCGGTCTGCCCAGGCCAGCCACAATGACCACAAGCCTGAGTGACAACGTTTTGCCGAGGGCCACTGAGATTTGGGGCTGCCTGTTTCCTGACACCAGGGGTCTATCCTGGGTCTATCCTGCCTGACACAGGGTGGAGGGACGCTCTGTCCACAGAACTCCAGAGGCACGAGACTGGTCCCTTCAGTTCCAGGGAGTGGAGACCCTGCCTGACACAAGAGCTCAGGACATGGCAACCAACTCCTGAAGTCACTGAGCCCCAGGCACCTGGGCAGGAGCAGGGAGAGCCCAGCAGGGGCCAGAGAGCAGTGCTGTGCTCTGGCTGCAGACAGGGGTCAAGGTGCCCATGCAGTGGGAGGAAGGTCTGGCTGGCTGGACGGGCAGGGTACAGGGCAGGGGTGGGCAGAAGAGCAGAAAGAAGTCTGCAGGACACGGGGTGTGGACCACACCTGCCAGGCAGGAGGAGGCTCAGGGAGAGGGTCAGGACTGAATGCCACAAAACCACACATTGATGCATGTTTTAAGATCACAAAGATCAACAAACTATTCAAAATACTTCAGGATGCAAATAGAATATCCAAACTGAAAATAAAGCTGACTCGGACACCCAGGAAGAAGAGGGCATTCTGGATCACAAACAAGAGGGTGCCGCGAAGGCTGTCCACAGAGGGAATCTCACAGCACTGGGGACAAGTGAGTCCAGCACTCAAGTCAGAGATAAGGGGGACGTGCCTAACAGGAAAACTGGAAATGCCACCAAAAATCGATTGAAAACACGGGTAAATTGAGAAAACCACCTTGAGTTCTACCGAAACACACAAAAACACTCACTCCATTAGGAAAAAATCAGAATATAATAATGGCTGTAATTTGAGAAAATGAAGTAAAAAACCTGAATAGGCAGTACCCACAACCACAGACAAAATCTAAGCAGTGTTAGGGCTCTGCTCTAAGAGAGAAGCTGGTCTTTGCTTTAGCTGATTAACGTGTCTAGTTTTCAGCACTGGGGATTGAACTCGGGTGCTTTACAAACCCTGAGCTACACTGGCAGTCATTTTTATTTTTTATTTTGAGACAGGGTCTCACTAAATCACTGAGGGCCTCACTAAATTGTGAGGATGGCCTTGAACTTGTGATCTTCCTGCCTCAGCCTCCTGAGTTGCTGGGATTGTAGGTGTGGCCACCACACTCAGCAAGAGTCTGGGTTTTAGGGATGAGTTTGCTAGTGAATTAAGGTGTAGGAATCGCTCCCCCTGAGATGAACGTCCACCCTCTGTTTTAAAGGCTGGTGAAGCCTGTCACTAAGCTCAACCAAGGTAACAGAGAAGGACGACCACAACCAGTCTAACCTGGGAATGCAGACAGGAGACACTGGTTAGCTGGCAGACCTGAACCTAGCTCTGAGACGGGATTGTGCGTCCTCCTCCTCCACCAGGCACCTGTGAGTCCTGAGCCCCCAGTGACCGCCACCCCAGCTCCCCACCCCCCCACAGGGCCACAAGCTGGAGACCACGGCTCGCTCCCGACACCCCTTGGGTGGGTGTCAACAAGGGTGGCTCGTGCCCATGGAGCGCCCATTCCCGGGGCACTCACCTCGGCCCCGGGACTTGGCTGCAGGCTTGATGATCCAGATGTTCCGGAACCCGTCGATCTCTGTCTGAGGGTTCACAGAGGTGATCTTATTCAGCAGAGCCTGGCACTGCGAAAAGTAATTCCTTGAACTGGAGATGAAAGCATCGCCACTACAAAGCAAGAGGCGGAAAGTGCGTGAGGCTGCAAAGCTGGCCACGCCCAGTGCGCGTGGGTCTAGGACCGGCTGGGGCAGGCCAGGGTGTCCTGCCAACCAGAGCACAGCCGGGGACCCAGGCCTGCCAGAGTGCTCCTGGACAGGGTGGCCAAGAGGTGGGGACCCACCTTGTGGATCTGGCTGCATGTGTACCCAGGATGCCAGGCCTGGGGCCACGTGAGAACCACTGGAGGTGGCCGGTCCCTATGCAGAGGCTCCATCTGCATGTACTGCATCCGATGGTCCCCCGTAAGAAATGGACGTGCCATGCAGACCTTCCAGTCCACACCAGTGGCCAGTGACCACCCTGTGAGTCCACTGCTGCCCAGACCCCAAGATATTATTGGTGGCTTTGCAGAGCCAGGCAGCAGTGGCCTGACCCAGGAGGCCCCAGGAGGCCCCAGGATCTTGGGGCACTAAGGCCAGTGGAGCTGCCGAGCATCTCAGAGTCTGCGGCACCCTCTGCACCTGGAGAGGCTCCCGTGCAGCACCTCAGCAGCCCACGGCATGGGACCCTCTGCGGGTGGCAGCCCAGCAGCTCAGGAGGAAGTACCAGGCCGCGTTTCCTGCACAGGGCCCAGCACACTGGCCATGACCAGGCTGAGGGGGCATCTGGGTTCTGTTGCCCTGCTGGGAGGGAGGGCAGCACCCAGGAGAAAGTGAAGCCTGGGGGCCCTGGCCATGTGGGCGGCCACCACTGTGGAGCTGCAGTGGGGGGCAGGAGAACATGAGCCCCCAGCAGTGACTGCCCTTCTGGGGGCAGGGGCAGGGGCAGGGAGGGCTCTGCCTTGCTGGCTGAGTAGCAGTCAGGGCTCCACTCCCGAGAGCCCTCCTGGGTGGTGGAGCCGCAGGGCGTCGAGGCTCAGCGAGCAGGTGCAGCCCCTGCCCCAGAACGCTGTGGCCTGAGCTGGCCCCAGACCTGCCGCGAGGTGGCTCCTGGCCACAGGCTGCTCCCGTGGCTTTGGCTTGGGCAGGTTAAGCAGTGGCCGCCCCAGGGGAAGGAGTCTCTCAGCCTCTCCCAGGACACGGCGCCCAGGTCTGGAAGGACCCCTCCTCCAGGAGCTGCCCCGCCTGGGTCTACTGTGGAGGGGAGCTGGGAGGCCACAGCTCTGAGAGCCAGTGCGCGTGAGCCAGAGCCCAGCCGGGCTTCAGGAAGGACCGACAGGCCAGGCTCTGGACCCTGCCGCTCAGGAGAACAGATGGAGTCACTCCCACCCCGACATGAGAAAGGGTGGTGCAGCCGGCCAGGCTCACTTGGCCAGTAAGGACACGTGCACCTGAGGCTCCCTGCTGGCCCCTCCAGAGCCCAGACCAGACTCCACTGCCCACCCCCTGACCAGACGCAGGGGGCCTCCGTGACCCCTGGGACCTGCCTTTTTATTGAGGTCTAAGAAATGAGGTCAAGCGCATAACGCCCTACCCAAAAAGGGGAGTGCTCAGCACCCAACTGCCAGGAGGAGGAAACGCTGCTCCCAGCAGGTTCCCTAGGACTCCGCCCATGGACAGCAGCCACTTGCGTTGTGACTTTCTACCGCCTGCACCGGCTTTGCCTTGAACTTACACCTGGAACCACACACGCACCCTGATGGCCTCTCAGGACAGGCTGCGAGGCTCACCTGGCCGCTGCGCCACGGGCAGCAGAGCCAGCGCCAGGTCTGGGCTCTCGGAACAAGGCCTTTCTGAGCACACGCGTCCGCCCTCGTGGGTGAAGACCTCGGGATGACCAGTTGTGGGAACCGTGGGAGTTGCAGGGGCCCACACGTGTGGGGTGGGTGGCCTCCGGATCCAGGAAGCCGCTCTCCCCTGGCGAGCTCCTGTCTGGGGGCATCTGAAAACCTTCTCTTGTGGACTCCTGAACGTTTCCATCGGACGCCTCTTCCTGACCCACAGCAGTCCTCAGTGACTAGGGGAGGCCTCACCAGACCCGCGGGCTGTCATGGTCTCCAGGACACTGCGTGGCTCGCCTTTCCATTCGGTCCACAGTGCGCCCCAGTCGGCTGGTCACCACTGAGACCAAGAGACCCGACAAGAACAAGAGAAGGGAAAGCTTATGTGGGGCTCGTGGTTTAGAGGTTCAGTCCTTGGGCAGCTGACGCCATAGCTCTGGGCCCAGATGGGCATGGGGAGGAGAGCAGCTCAGGGCAGGGCACCAGGAAGCAGAGAGCTCTGCTCACCAGGAGCAAAGTGTGAACCCACGGGCCACCCCCGTGACCCAGCTCCTCCGCCACCCCCACTGCCAGCAGTCACCACCAGCTAACCCCTGCCGGTGGGTGAACCCACTAACCAGGTTACGGCTCTCATAACCCCGTCACTTCACCTCTGAACCTTCTTGCCTTGCCTCATGAGCTCCGGGGACGCCTCGCAGTGAACCTCAACACGGTGCTTTCTGAGAAGCGAACGGCTCATAACGGCCACAGCACGCACGGCATTGGTCTTCTCGTCCTGGTGGACTGTGGAAATCTTCCCTGGGTGCTGGAGGTCGCCCCAGTGTTGGTTTCTTAACTCTCTCACATCCTGTCTCAAGTTCCTCTTTGTGTGTCTGTGAAGCAGGATTCCACGTGCTGCCCGTGGTCCCAGCGCCGTCCACTGAGGGGCCTGGCCTCAGGTTACATGGCCAATTGAATGAGGACCCGTTCCTGGGGTCTCCGTCCTGCTGCGCTGGATGGATCTTCTATTCTATCCCAATATCCCTTATTATTACAGACTTAGTCTTGAAATTGGAGCATAAAATCCTCCAATTTTGTTTTTCTTGATCGAGCCTTTCTTGTCTTAAATTATTATTATATTGCTGTATACATTTTAGAGTCACTTTAATTTCTCTTGCCTCCAAAGAAATCCCTGCCCAGATTTCAGTTGGGATTCTGTTGACCTTTGGGTTGGTCTGGAGGAACAAACCACACCAGTAAGTCTCCTGATTTGTGAGCACATTTTTACACGCTCATACACATATATTAGGCACCTGACACCTCTGAGCTTATGACTTTCAGTTTAGGGACTTGAATGAGTTTTGCTAGATTTATTTCTAGATCTGTTGTTGCTTTTTATTGTATACTGTGATTTTAAATGTCAGTCTTACCATCTCTGCTAGCACATGGAAATAGAATGACTTTGTATTAATCTTGAGTCCGGAGACTTTGTTAAATTCACTTAATTCTAATGTTTTTAAATTTCTTAAAATTTTCTATGTGCACCATCACACCATCTACAAATAACGAGCCTCTCCACCGGTGCTCTTTGTCTTTCCCCTGTCTCCCAACTGCTGGACGCAGCAGCCTGCTGATCAGAGGACTGCTGTGAGCATCTGCGGACCATTCTGATTTCAGGACCCACTTCAGTGTATCCCACCAAGAAGCATCAGCTGTGGGATTGTCACAAACCACCCATCCACAAGCTTTTCTCTTCCTGGTTTGCTGAGAACTTGAACATGGACAGGGATAAAATCCTATCAATTTTGTGTATGTTGAAATCATCACTTAATCTCTTCTGCAAAGGTGACAGAATTTGCTGGTCACTTTTTTTCCTTTTTTGGTATGGGGGTGAACCCAGGGGGGCTCTACCACTGAGCCACATTCCCAGCCCTTGTAATTTCATTTTGTTCTGACTCAGGGCTCACCAGTCTCCAAGGCTGGCCTTGCACTGCATTCTTCTGCCCCAGCCTCCTGGCCGCTGGGACCACACCTGGCTGCCATGGGTCACTTTTAAATGGGTTTCTGGGTTTCCAAATGTGCATCTTTCACACCTGTCCTCTGAGGTTGCTGTCTGGCTTAGCCCTTTCTCCAGAGCCCATGCCTCCATGGCGTTCACGCTGGGCATGGTCCCTGCACCTGCCTGGTGGGCGCTTTGACCGTCAGGTTTCACTTCTGGCTCTGAAGGCGCCTGACCACGACGCGCCCGTCTGACCAGATGCAGCCACACCAGCCTCCCTTGCTGCTGCTTCCCCTGAGCTTCTTCTCTTGGTTTCACTTCTGAGTGTCCCGCAGTCACATGTAAAAGGGGTCTCCATGAACCTGGTTGAGTCTTTGGGGGTTTTTTAAAGGATTACTCTGGAAGTCTTTGTCTTCAGGGTACTTGCTGCATTTAGTGGAAAGGGGTAATTTTGTTTCTTCATTTCTAATCTGAATTATGCCCATGTTATGTACAACACGCATATGTTTGTAGGCTACATAAAGACGAGCAAACACGTTACTTACACACAGCATTGCATCTTAACACGGACTCACCTATGTGAATATATTCAAAGGGCTCCGTGATTCTTATGTGCTTGGAAACTGGTAAGATGTTAAAAATCAAGAACCTATGTTCAAATTATAACTCAATAAGTATATTTTTAAACTTAGGCTGAAATAGAAGAAGTGGACATATGATCACCAAGGTGTATGTGGACTCCCGGAGAGCCGGCCAGACCATTCCCTTGGAAAGTCTGTGTCTATAGTGCCTCTGTGCAACTCTGACGCGGGTCCTGGGCTTGTGACAGGGCCCTGGGGCCACCGATGACCTCACCATCCATGCCGTGGTGTGTCTGGGGTCCTGAGCCACAAGCACAAGTTAGCTGGAGGTGGCGGGCCCGCACACAGAGGCAGAATGGGGGCCAGAAGCAGCGAGGCTCTCTGCAGTGACTTCCAAAGTGTTCTCCCAAAGAGAAATGCAGGTAGATGGGACTCCAAGAGCGGAGCATTTTCCGGCCACACCCCTCATACCAGGATTCTGAGCGCACCCCACAAACCACCTGAAGAATGGGCAGGAGACGCGCCCGGGCTCAGAAGAGCCTGTGAGGAGAAGCAGCAGAGACCGACCTCCTTGGTAGGAGCATGGGGAACACGCCCACTGAGGACAGAACATTCTGAGGGGCCAGCAGGGCGGGGTCTTCCTGTGATGGCGTGAGCTGTGACTATGTAGGAGCCGCCCTGCACGGCTGTGTTTGGCTGAAGGGAGGACTCAGGCTAGTATCCAGAGTGGACCAGAAGGGCCTGGCACAGGGCAGGGCACAGCGGCCAGGGGGAGGCAGCTGGCCGCACACTGCACCTGCGGTAGCCAGCAGTTCCCCAGAGCCGCGGGACAAGGCCCCCTCAGGATGAGCAGGAAGACAAGGACTCCCAGGACCGCTGCCCAAGCCACTGAAACCAAAGCCAGAACCTCGGAGCAGCAGGAGGAAGCACCTGGCCTCCTGGACAGGAGAGTGCTGAAGGGTGAGGGAGCCGTGGCCGCAAGGCACAGCCGAGCAACCCAAGAACTCCGCAGATGGAGGACTCCGCTCCAGAGGAGACGTCCTTCAAAACTGAAGGGACAGGCTGAGAAAGCCGCAGACCATCCCTGGAAGGAATATCAAAAGCAGCTCCTCAGACGCAGTTGAGGGCCACAGGAGTCAGGAGCTGCCCTGGGAAGGGGCAAAACGCAGAAAACCAAGCAGGACTGGCCCTGCAAAGCCACGGAGAATGGCCCTGGGCAGCTTGGAGCCCAGAACCAGTGGACCAGGGTGGGCGCCTCAGGGAGCCAGGGCTGTGAGGGAAGCAGGGCAAGTGCCAGTGGGCAGTGGCAAGGGAAGGAGGCACAGCAACCGGGCAGGCCACCGGCAGGGACGGGCGTGCCACAGGGTGAAGCACAGAGCCCTCAGGGCTTCCTCACCAGGTGGCAGGGGTGGGCACAGCGGCCATGTGCCCCTGGACAACCTGAAGAGGACCTGCTGTGCTGCCAGTCCTGGCCTCTGACCCACGCAGCACTGCGGAAGCAGGGTGGACGCAGGAGTGAGGCCCAGGGGGCCTTTCCTCTGGAGGCATGTGGGTCATTTTCTTCCCGGCTGCAGGCTGGGGCTCAGGCCGGGGGAGGGCGTCACTGAGGGAGGAGAGGCCACGTGGCCATGTGAACTGTCACTGGGCCTTGCCAAGGGGCTGGACGCACAGCGTTTCCCAGCTGTCCTCCCTCAGTGGAACCTGGGTCATCTGCACAGAAGCAGTGAGGCCGCCCCGGCTGTGGGGCTCTGGGCCGGGCCTGCGGCAGGCTTCTCACATCCCCCAGACACCTGACCCAGGGCTGGCCCACGGCCACCCACAGCTGTCAGCTGGACCTGAGGATGCAGCTCAGAAGCACTGACTGGCTGAGGACCTGGGCCCCTCGCCATGGCTTCACCGCCACAGGGTGTGGCCCCAGGAGACGTCACACACAGCAGTCCCCACTTCCTTCCTGCATGAGGTCTGGCTGGCAGGAAGAACCGAGGAGCAGGAAAAGAGAGCAGAATGTGAGTGGGGACCCAGACCTGGTGCCAGAGCCAGGCAGACCACCAGCAGGGATGGGCGTGCCACAGGGTGAAGCACGTGGGTCCAGACGGAACCAGGAGACCTCAGACAGGGCAGTGGAAGATACCCAGGTCGGCCTCTGAACAGAGCAAGGAGACCAGGAGACCCACCGGGTGGTCTCCACGATAAAGCCAGGGTGCAGGGAGGCCGGTGGGCACGGGGAGGCCAGTGGGCGTGGGGAGGCCAGCAGGGAATGGGGCCTGGCAACTCCTGTGGAGGCAACAGACAAGAACTTCTCTAAACCACAGAAGACAGCCCTAGATTTAAAACTCCCCAAACCCTGAGACAGAGAAACCAAAGAAAGCCACATCCAGGCACAGCAAAGTCAAACTTCAGGAAAAGAAAGAGAAAACCTTGAAAAGCAGCCCAAGAAAGAGTGCTGGGGGCATGGCAGTGGGAGCCGCAGCTGGCCGCATCATGGGGAGGCACTGTAGAGAGCTCCCCAGCTGCCCGGCCAGCTCGCCCCTCAACTCGAAGACCAGCTGCAGCCTGCACAGGAGACTTGGCAGCAGACATGGGGAGGACCACAGGCTGGAGAAGAAGCGATGGAGGCGCCTCAGGGGTCACTGCCTGCAGAAGGGAGACCCTGGGGCAGGGGAGGGGCGCTTGGCTGCTGGAGTCTCCCACTTGTCTAGGGAACAGTGAGACAACTCTGAGGCAGACCATCAGAGTCGAAGATGTCCAGAGCGATGCAGAAGTGTCAGAGGGAAAGGCAGTGGGGACAGAAAGCAGGAGGCCATCTGTCATCAGAACAGAGACTGCAAGCTGGACACTCATGGCATCGTGTGCAGAGGGCTCCTGGCCTGCACTGATGGAAAGACAGCTTGATGGGCAAACAGCAGGCCCAACATAACTGCTTGTTGTTTATCTTTGCAGCCCTGGGGACTGAGCCCGGGGTGCCCTACCACGGAGCTGCAGCCCTGGGGACTGAGCCCGGGTGCCCTACCAGCCCTGTTTATTTACTCTTTTATTTTGAGGCAGGTTCTCACTAAGTTTCCAGGTTTGGCCTTGAATGTGACCCTCCTTCAACAGCCCCCCAAGTCTCGGGGATGACAGCGACACTGTGACACACTTTAAATATAAAGGTACCAATAGATAAAAAGCAAAAGGTTGGAACAACAACAACAAAAAAGATCCATACCTTGCAAACTAAAGAACGCTGGTGTGGAGGGTAGGGTAGCTCAGTGGAGAGGGCCTAGCAGGCCCCAGGCCCTGGCTCCACCCCGCAGCCACACACACACACACACACACACACACACACACACGCACGCACACACGCACAGAGAGTAAACAGAAGGCCAGCATCGCTGTTCTTTATCAGAAAAAGTGGAAAGTAAGGGAAGAACCACTCAGAAGAGGCTAAGAGGGTATTTCTTTGCGACAGAAGAGAGATCTCCTGTGATCACAGAGGAGAAGGCCACCTCACTGCATCCGAGCCAGCGGCCACAGGGTCAAGAGGGACACAGAAGTCTCCAAATGTGGCTGACAACTCTAAGGTCCCCGCGGCATCTCAGGAAGAAGGAGGGACACCATCAGGTCCTCAGAGGAGTGCCAGCACCTTCGGAGTACCCAGGGGCCACAGAGCGGCAGTGCCGTGTCCACTGCCCACCTGCCTGCCCCGCCCTTGTCCTCTCGCCCCTGGCTGGCAGGAAGCAGAGGCGAGCCTCCTCCCAGGTGGCCAGGCCTCGGGGCTAGCTTGGTCCCCTCCTGACAGCGTGTGGCTGCCAGGTTCACCCCCCATCACCTGCACCCACGCTGCACACCACACCAGTGACAGGGTCCACTTTGTGCCTCAGCAGGACAGGAAGGAGGAAGGAAAGAAGGGACAGGGACCAAAATGCCCTGGGATGGCATGGAGGCCCAGCAGACCTCCTGAATGGGGGCTTGTCCCCCTCCTTTGTCCCAAGGGGCCTGGGCCGCCTCTGCCCCTCTCTTCTCCCCCATGGAGGCTGGGAAGGACTTGGCCCCTGGCGGAAGGGAGGTGAACAGGGCTGTAGCAGTAGGGATAGTGAGCATCCTGGACAGCCCAGGCCTGGGCAGCCCTGCAGACAGTCCCTCCTCACCTACTACCCAGAGCCAGCCAGGTGCCGCTGCTCAGACCTGCCAGGCTGCTGTGTGATCAAGTGAGGCTACACATAAAGGTGGTCCCCAGAGGCACCCGAGGGTGTCTTCCTGTCCACAGCCAGCAGGGAACTGGGGGACAGGCAGCAGAAGACCTGGGCAGGCCAGCACCAAGAAAGGCGCCCAACACCCAGGCAGGAGTCCCAACACCCAACACCCAGGCAGGAGTCCCAACACCCAGGCAGGAGCCCCGACACCCAGACAGGAGCCCCGACACCCAGACAGGAGCCCCAACACACAGCCCAACACCCAGGCAGGAGCCCCAACACCCAATAACCAGGCAGGAGTCCCAACACCCAACACCCAGGCAGGAGCCCCGACACCCAGACAGGAGCCCTAACACACAGCCCAACACCCAGGCAGGAGCCCAACACCCAGTCAGGAGCCCCGACACCCAGGCAGGAGCCCAACACCCAGACAGGAGCCCCGACACCCAGGCAGGAGCCCAACAGCCAGAAAGGAGCCCTGACACCCAGACAGGAGCCCAACAGCCAGACAGGAGCCCTGACACCCAGGCAGGAGCCCAACACCCAGGCAGGAGTCCAACAGCCAGACAGGAGCCCCGACATCCAGGCAGGAGTCCAACACCCAGTCAGGAGCCCTGACACCCAGGCAGGAGTCCCGACATCCAGGCAGAAGCCCCAACACACAAGCAGGAGCCCCGACACACAGCCCAATGCGGGCTGAAGTCCCACTGCTCAGGCAGGAGCCCGACACCTGGACAAGCACCAGACATCCAGGCAGGAGTCCAGATGCCCAGACAGGAGCCCAGCACTAAAGGCGGCTGGCCCCAGGAAGCTCCTGATACCCCCAGGGGAACGGAGGCCAGTGCAAGTGCCCACATCCGCGCCTCTGCACTCAGGGCCATGGGAGGCATGTCTTACTGGACAAGGGAGTAGTACTGCTGGGTCAGGTCATTCCACTCATCCTCGGAGAGCTCCTCTGTGCTGCTCTCGGACACGTCGATGTCCTCGTGCTCCAGCTGCCCCAGGTAGGCCTGGCACACCTTGCAGGCTGTGTCCACAAGCTGCCCCGAGAGGCTCCTGAACTTCTCATCTGCATCCTCAGGATCTGAAACCCAAGCACAGGGGCTGTTGTGTCCCATGCCAAGGGGACAAAGGCCATCACTCAGTCACAGAGGTCCTCTAGGCAGCCACCACAGGGTGATACCTCCTTCTGGGCAGGGGACCTCTCCCCGCACTGGACCGTCCTCCTCTGCTGGGCGTGCACCCCTTCCCCTCTGAGTACACCCTGCGACCAGACAGCTCTCCTGCCAGCAAGGAGATGCCACTTGCAAACTTTTTTAAAAACTCTGACATGACCACATTGGGCGACTGCAGGTGCTCTCCAGCACTTCCGGCTTCTCAGAGCACATGCACAGATGTCCCCGAGGCCCTGCCCCTGCCCATCACAGGGCACCACATCCTTCTGAACCCCAGGCCTCGGGACCACTGTTCAATCTCAGGAAGTGCAGGGTGAAAGCAGGTCTTGGGCAGCATCGGGGATGTGGGCCCTGACTGAGAGCGACCATGGCCCCCCGGCCCTGGGCGAGCCTGCAGTGTGTGCCAGCACGGGGGACTCAGGACTCGCTTGCAGGGGCAGCTGTGATGTGGCACAGACTCCCAGCAACACTTCTGCAGAGATGACCGCGGGCACTCAGATTTCCTCCTTTTTTTTTAAATTTGTTTTTAGTAGACGGACACCATACCTTTATTTTATTTATGCATGAAAGTCACACTCCATTCTCACAGGAAACAGCTGAGAACATGAAAAACTGACAGCTCTTCCCTGATCTATCAGAGAAGTGAGGCAAAAACACCGTCTCCAAGCTGGAGAGACAGACGGACAAGCCCAAGTCTGAACTGCTGGAGGCAGGGGCACAGCAGGTGGACACAGAGAGGAAGTCCACAGGAGCAAAACTCACTTAGGTGGGCTGTGGAGCCCAGTGGAGGCTTTGCCCTGGATGCCCCAGCTCTTGCTCTCCACACACGGGCTGAGCACCCACATTCTGTGTGGAAACCCTCCCCTTGACCTGCAAGGCAGACTGACTCTTCCTTCTGGATCTGTCATGAGTCTAGTCTTTTTGCTATTCCATTCTGAATGTCTCTCTGTGTGTCACATCCGACTACATATTAAATAACTTAACTATCTCACTTAACAGATAACATCAAGAGGCTAAAGAAGCTGGACGTGGTGCTGCATGCCTGTAATCCCATCAGTTTGGGAGGCTGAGGCAGAGGATCACAAGTTCAAAGCCAGCCTTAGCACCTGTGAAACTGCCTCAAAATAAAATACAAAAAAGAGTTGAGGATGTGGCTCAGTGTAAGCACCCCTTACTTCAATCTCTGGTACCAAAAAAACAAACAAAAAAACTAAAGATCAGATGCAGGAAAATAATTTGACAAAATCCAACACCCACTCGTGATAAAAGCCCTCAGGAAGAAAACTTCTTCAATGCGAAAAGAATACCCACCACAGATGCACAACTAGCATCACACTTAATGGTGAGAATCAGCAGCTATCTTGCAGGGATCAGAACAAGGCCAGGACATCCTCTCTCACCACTGATTTTCAACACTGTGTTGGAAATGCTAGATAATGCAGCAAGACAAGGAAATAAAAAGTATACAGATTGGAAAAGAAGAAATAAGACTGTCTTTATTCCAGATGGCATTGTTGTCTATGTAGAAAATCCAAAACAGACACACACACTCCTGGAGGAAATAACTTTATTATATAACAACAATGAACAATTGGAATTTGAAATTAAAAACAAAATAGCATTTATATTAGCACCCCCAAAATTGAAATATTTACGTATAAATAAGAATAAAAACATATGTGTAAGATCTGTGTAAGAAAAACCCCACAAAACTGTGATGAATGATCTCAAAGAACTAAATAAATGAAGAGTTATGCTGTGTGCATGAGTAGAAAAGACTCAATATTACCTTAATGTCAGTTCTTCAGAGTTTGGTCTATACATAGTCCCAACCGAAATCACATCAAGTTATTTTGTGAATATTGACAAACTGATTCTAAAGTTATACCTAGAGGCCCAAGACCAGAATCTGCTTCAACTCCAAATCGAAGGAGAAAAACTAACCTAACTAACTCTAGCTGACTTAGCAACTTCTGTGCCTGCTGTGGTCAAGACAGCATGGTCCTGGGGACAGAATACATAGAGATCCGTGGACAGAATAGAGTCCAGAACAGGCCCACACAGATGTCATCCTCTCTACCAAGGAGCAGATGTAACCATGGGCAAAGACAGTCTTTCAACCAAGGGTGTGGAGCAGCTGGGGGTCCAAACGCAGAGGCAAACAAAACCAAATCCAGGCACAGAATGCACATCTTCCCTCAAATTAACTCCCAAGGGTTTCAGGCCCCATGTAAAGTGGAAAACTACAGAACTCCCAGGAGAAGAAACAAAATCCAGACGACGTGGGGTCTCGGCGCCTCTTCACGGGGGGCCAAAGGTGCCATCCGTGAAAGAAATCACTGGGAAGTCAGAACTCATTAAAAGCAGATGTGTCTGCTCTGTGAGAGGCCCTGTCAAGGAGAGGGGAAGACAAGTGGCCACCTGGGAGAAAACACCTCCCAGTTTGGTAACGGAAGGATCCAGCGCAGCAAAGAACTCTTGAAACAGCAAGCAGACAACAGCCAGATTTAAGATGGGACAGGAGATCTGACAGACGCAGATGCAGAGACGGCCAGCAGTGCAGGACAGGATGTTCCACATCCTGTTGCTGGGGAGCTGGAGTTAATAGAGGGTGATGCTGTGACCACTCTGCAGCACCAAGGACATGCAGCACATCTGTGAGCGCAGGCTGGTGGGAAGGCAGGGTGCCACCACCTGGGTGCCACACAGTGGGCGATTTCTCATGGAACTCAACACATTCCTGCCACAGTGCCTTGCAACCGCACTCTGTGGAAGACTCACACCCACAAGACCCGCCCACGGAGCTTCACTGCAGCTTCATCACACAGGTGCCCTTGGGGCGAGCAGATAAACAAGCCAGAGTGCCAGGTCGTTCAGCCCTGCAGGGAACAGCCCTCAACCCATGGTGGACAGGACCTCAAAGGGTCATGGACAAGCAAATAAAGTCAGTCTGCAGAAACTACGGTCCTGGGACTCCAGCTATACCACCTTTATATGGAACAACAAAGGGACCAAGGCCACAGAGGCCAGCTGAGCCAACCACAGGTGGCCAAGGGGACGTTGGTCACACATCTTCAACGTCCCACCTGGACAGGCAAATGAGGCAGCAGCTCCAACCTGAGGCAGCCAGCGACATTTCTCTCTGCTTCCACACCTACCCCATAACGGCCCTCCCCTGTTCACCTTCCGCTGAACTGGGAGCCCCCGGAACCACTTGTGGCCTGGGACTGCCACATTCACAAATCAGTTTGCTCAAATACACGCCTTAAAATGCCAACATTTAGCCTTTGACTGTAACAAATGCACACTCTTGGGGGTGGCAGTGGTGGGCAGGGTATAGGAGACTCCTGTACCTTCTGCACAATTTTGCTGTGAAGCTAAAATTTGCTGAAACAAATCTTCCAGAGTAACCCACTTATGTCCGTAGGCCACAGGGGGGCGGGAGAGTGTGGTCCTCTCCTGAGGCAGCACCCTTGGCACTGTGAGCTCTGGGGCCACTGTGGGATGAGGGTCATGACCTCCCAGGCCCCCAGTAAAGGCGGAAAGGCCAACCAGTGAGAATCACTGGGAGAGCCAAATGCGCGGGCGCCAGGGACAGGGCTGCTCAGACCCTAGAACCACGGTGCCACCCACCCGCCCTTACCTTTCCTGGGGCCAGTGTCGCTTTGCCTGGCTTCCTCCCGCCTCCTGGACCTGTTTCTGTTGTAGTTCTGGTGGCTGACCACCCACTTGAGGATGCTAGAAGCCACCGTGCGCCGGAAGTCCTCTGGAAGGAAATGGAGGCCTCAGCTGCATCCCCATCCCACGTCCAGGACTGGGGATGGGGATGCAGTGGGCAAGGCAAGGCTCCCCTTTACTCTCAGCCAGCACCTAAGCCCTGCAGGGCCTCACTTCTGCCCCCAGCTGCCCTGTCCACCCCCCTCCTGTGCTTTCTTGGGTCCTGTCTTGAGCCCCCAGCTGCCCTGTCCACTACCCTCCTGCTCTTCCCTCCCTGTGCTTTCTCGGGTCCTGTCTTCAGCCCCACCCCCATCTCCACCAGTCTCAGCACAGGGCCAGAGAGATCTTTCTAGAAGCTCTTCTGCTACAGCTCCAGGATGCTCTGGGGTCTCCCAATCACTATCCCCATCCCAGGGCCTCTCTGGGCCCTCTGGACCCTCAGATGGCTGAGCCCTCCTGCCCAGGGGTCTTGTCTGCACCCCCCAGTGCAGATGCAGAACACAGTGGTGGGTCCTAGGTTCCCAGGCTTGAGGCCCAGCCTGGCTCTGAGCAGCACAGTGGTCACTTAGTCCAGGTCAGTGACAAGCAGGCAGAGCAGCTCAGAGCCAATCAGCCGACCCCCAGCTCTGCAGCCTCTGTCACCTCCTCCCTCCCACGCTCCCAGCATTGCCAGTGAAGTCTCTGGACTGGTTCTCGCTGAGTGCATGGTGGTCCTTCCTTAGCGGTCCTGGCCCTAGGCCGGTGGACTGTGGGCCCCAGGAGGCAGTCCGTCACTTACCCAGGAACTCCTGCTTTTCGCTCTCAGTGCAGAGGCTGTAGCAGCGCGGGAAGAAGGAGTCGGGGTTCGCCTGGACGTACCACGGCAGGCTTCGCATGTTCACACACAGCCCAATCTCCAGAGACAGCGGCACGTCAGGGGCCCGCATGGGCAGCCCGGCTGCACCGCACCCGCAAGGTGAGGACTGTTCGTCCACCTGGGACCCGTCCTTGGCTTGGCCAGTGTGCCCTGAGGACGGGGCTTCTGTGGCCCTGGGAGCACGCGGTGGTATAGCAAGAGGCACAGGGGCGCCCTGGGGCGTGGGCAGCCGGGCAGGTGCCCCGCGACCAGCCACCGGAGGTGGGGCATCCTGGGGAGGAGCCCACTGACCCGGCGCTGGCTGTCCAGCCCTGAGGCCCGGGGCCTGCCCGCGCTCCGCCCACCGGCGCCCGGGGCCCCTGCTCCGCCCACCTTGGTGGTGAAGGAGGCGGTCTTGGCGTAGTGGTTCAGCATCTGGTCGTAGGTCAGGCTGTGGTAGTCCACGACGTCCCTCTTGATAGTCCAGAGAAGGTACGGCATCTCGTTCTTTACCAACCTAGACTGGCAAGAAGAGACCTCTGTCAACAGCCGCCACTCAGGTCCGCCTCCTGGACAGCGGGACACTGCCGACACACGCAGGACCGGACAGGGCTGTGGCCTGAGGGCTGCAGCAGGCCTTCCACCACGGTGCTCCACGAACCCTGGGGGGCTGTCTTCTCCCCCACGGTAGGCGACGAGGTCTGGGCGGAGCTGACGCTGCGGCGGGCGACCCTGGCTGTAGGTGATTTTCTAGTAATGACCGGCAGTGGCGTGAGTGTGCTCAAATGTGACCAAGCGGAGACTCTAACATCCCGCCCCGATAACCCTGCCCCTTCGCCTTGGTGGAGTGAAGCCCCTTCCGGGCCAGTTTCTGCAGACAAGCTTGTGTGGCCCGAGGTGCGGACCGCCGGGCCGTGAGCGTGAGGGATCCTGCGGCAGGACTCCACCAGCTCTGGCCTGGCTGCTGGGCCTAGGGCCTCCTCCCACCCAGCTCGTGGCCACGCCCCAGACCTCCTGGTTCGCTGGACTCTGGGGCACTCTTCTTTCCAGGGTGGGACCTTTTCCCACCCTTAGAGAGAGGTCCATGGTCTGGGTCCTCACTTTGGGGTGGAGGTCTCCTTTCTAAATCCTGTTATGCATTCCCTTAGAAGCATAAGAGCACCCAGCAGGGGGGTAACCACGGCGCCGGGGTGAAGCATCGTGAGCAGAGCTGACACCGCTGGCCCTGCTCCCGGAGGTGCCCCGTCTTCCATGGCCACAGGCGGAATGTCCTGTCTCCCAAATCCACACAGGCATCTTCACCCCCAAGGTGAGTTTTAGGGCAGACTCTGGGAGGAAATGAGGTCACGGGGTGGAGCCCTCATAAATGGGATCAGTGCCTGTATAAAAGGACCTTGGAGAGACTCACCCTTCCCACCTTGTGAGGACCAGCAAGGAGTCCATCACCTGCCAACCAGGAGGATACCACCTGGCCCCAGGCGTCCAGCCTCCAGAACTGTGAGATGGGCCACCAGTGCATGGTCCTTGCCCAGCAGCCTGAGCTAAGGCCCCCGCTCCCTTTCTTTGCTGCACAGAGATGCATTGCTAAGTGGAACCCGCCCTGAAAGAGCCTGTGCTGGACACTCAGGCCCCAGGGCAGGGCTGTTTAGTCTCAGTGGCCCACCTCACCTGGGGACCTGCCCACAGGGAGGAGCCTGGGCTGTGAGCGCATCTCCCTCCCTGTCTGCAGCCCTGGATGACCCACTGTGGTGGCCCCCAGCGCAGCCTTGGTATGGGACTCCCAGCCTCCAGACCCTCCACAGCGGTGAGTGCCTCAGCCGCGGGTCCTGCACGGCAGACCAGGACAGGACCTGGGCTGCCACGTGCAGCTGGAGTTAGTGCTGTGAGCTCAGAATGGTGTGCTCCTTGGCCGTTCCTGAGGTGTCTAGGCACACTGGCCTGTTTTTCTGTCTTTTCCTGGTTGATTTGTGAGTTCTTATAAATACTCTGGATACTTGGATTCTTAGGTCATTTGCACCACTCGTACCTCCTCCCACACTTCAGTGAGGCACATGTACCTTCTCCATGGAGGGTCCTCTCCAGAGCCACTGAGTGGGGGTGAGGTGCTGCAGCTGCTGCGGGCAGCTGTGTTTGTGGAGACCCTATCTGGCGCATGGCCACATCCCAGGATCTGCCTTACAGCACAGCCAGCTCCCCACCGCCCCACACAACCCAGGCCCACAAAGGCCCTGACCCATCTGCGGTGAGCTGGGTCTGTTGTCCCTGCTTGTGCGGGCCAGAGTGTGCGCCAAGGGAGATGGTAGCACGAGGGACCTTGCCAAGGCATGGTCACCAGGGCCCCTGGGCCGGTGCGTGGGCCTACCATCACACTGTGGATGTCCTCCATCTTCTCCAGGGCTATTGCTTGGTTTTCTCTGATGTCAGTGCATTTGTTATCTGCAAACAAAACATGCATGAGAGACAGGCTGGTGCAGCCGGGCACCTCACTGGAGCCCCTCCACCGTCAGGGTCATGTAGCAGACAGAACAGCCACCTAAGATCTCCGTGGCATGGCACCCACCTGGGGTAGTGCCAGGGTTGGGGCCCCGGGGCCCTGGAGGCCCAGATGTCCCCATGTGGAGGGGCAGTGGAGGCAGCCCAGAAGTCAGCATGATGGAGTCTTAGGACCTGGGCGGTGGAGGAGGGTCCCTGCTGGGACTTGGGGGTGGGGGAGATGTGTGGCCTGAGTCTCCACGCCCTGAGACTGTCTAGTGCAGACACACTGTGCAGAGCAGCACAGGGACAGAGGGTCCTGGGGGAGCAGCTGGCATTGTGGGCGCCTGAGGACTGCAGGGGGCTGGGCCAGAGGGGGAACACTGGGGCTGGGCATGGACATGTGATGTGAAGAAGTGACCAGTACCCTGATGGGCTTGCCCAGTGGATGGGGAGCTGGGAAGGTGGTGGAGATATGGAATGAGACCCCAGCAGGAGGGGGCATCCCCACACACAGCTCGGCCCTGCGACAGACTAGCAGAGCGCCCCCTACGGAAGCACAGGCCTCTCTGATACTCTACCAGCGGCCCCGTCCCCTCCGACCTCCACACTGGGAAGGGCCTTGGGAAGGAAGTGGAACTTCTTCTCTACCCAGCCCTTCTTCCGCAGAGCGGCCCGGATCACCGGGTAGTGTCCATAGATGGAGAAGATCTTCTTTTCCTAAAATGGCAGACATGACTTAACAGAAGCACAGAGAGCCAGGGGTCTGTCTCCCCCAGGGGGGTTCGCAAAGCAGAAGGAGGCAGACTGTGCAGAGGGCAGACCTTGCCTCCTGTTCGGAGAATACCGCCCGGTTGGGTGGGGGGCGCCTGTGCAGCGGGGCTCACCCACGGCTGGGACCAGGGGCTCATGTGCTTGGGGCATGGTCCCCAGTGCAGGTTGCCAAGAGGCACTGTCTTCACCAGGCAGGCCTGGGGGAGGTGGCTAGGCCATTGGGGGCTGCCCCAGGTCTCCAGGGCCACGTTAGCTCTCCCACAGTGAGCTGTTATAAAGATCACCTGGCCCCCGCCGCTCTGGCTCCCTCTCTTCCCACATGTCCTCCCTCTTGCATGCAGTCCCACCTTGATGCCATCTATGGTGATGTGATGCCAAAGGGGGCCTCACCAGGGGCTGCACAGAGAGGGCCACCTCAGCTTGGAGTTTCAGCCTCCAATACATGAGGCAAATAACATCTTTCCTTGATACAGTTCCCAGTCTTGGGTATTTTGTTATAGCAACAGAAGACAGACTGACAGTCATGAGGGCATCCCTGAACCAAGGTAGAAGATACAGCCTGGACTCAGTCACTGCCAGGCGCAGGGTCAGTGGGGCTGAGGCAGGAAGAGGGGCTGAGTCACCAGGGTCCTGGTGGTCCAGGCACACTGAAGGTGCCATGCTGAGTTGAACTCTGCAGAGCCCCTGCTGCACCAAAGGCAAGGCCTCTGTCCCACCCTAACCAACAGGTGCCTGCAACAGGGAGGTCAGGATGTCACCAGGACTGTTGACGTCATTCGTTGACTCTGAATTAGGGAAAAGTCAGGCCCCGCTGGGAACCAGTCAGGAGAACCCTGCAGCAGCCGCAGAGCTGTCCCTTCCCCACTGCTGGCGAAAGGACACCAAGGAGGCCTTCCGATGATGCCCAGGGAGCTCAGAAGCAGACCCTCCAGCCCACCCTGCCTGATGTCAGTCTTGAGACCCTGGGTGGACACCTCCAGGCTGCGCCCCAGAGATTGCAGGACGGTCAGCAGACGCTGTTCTATGCAGCTGATCCTGGAAGCAGGTCATGCAGCATTAGACCACTGCACGGTCCCCAACAGGGACCTGTGCGCCACGCCCAGGAACACATAGCTGAGGAAGGCCGGAGGCCCAGCCGCCCTCCACTTGGCAAGCCCAGGCAGCCTGACGGGCCACAGGGAGCTGGACAGTGCGAGAAGGCAGGCTCCCTGTGGCTCCCCAAGGCACACGCCAGGCTCTGCTCAGCCCCATGCCCTGTGCTGCATGACTTCACAAAATAGGCTCATCTTGGTAAGTCAGCAGAATACCATTCCAAAGGCACCACAAAAGATGGCAAGAGGGCTGGGCTGGGGCTCAGCGGTAGAGCGCTCGCCTCGCATGTGTGAGGCCCTGGGTTCAATCCTCAGCACCACATAAAAATGAATTAATAAAATAAAGGTATTATGTCCAATTACAATTAAAAATATTTTTTAAAAAACTATTTTAAAAGTAGATGAAAAGAGTATAAGACTCTTATCACATGAGACAGAAGGAAATGCAATAAAAAATGTCATCGGTCCAGGGCTGGGATATGGCTCTGAGGCAGAGCACTTGCCTGGCATGCACAAGGCCCTGGGTTCCACCCCAGAAACACACACACACACACACATACACACACACGGTATCAGTTCAAGAGAAGGCACAGAAAGAGAAGAAAAGAAAACTGAACAGACAGGATACGATGAGCAAATGAAATCAGACAGCAGACCTGCTGCACACCCAGTCTAATTACAGGCAAGTACACTACACACTCAGGCTAAAGGACAGACCATGCATTTTTGTTTATAAGTCAACTCTGTTGTTTATAAGAGATCATTAAAAAACATAAACCTACAGCTAGGTTAGAAAATAAAAGGATAGACACAAGACAAAATAGCATTTGAGACGAATAAACATTATTAGAGTAATCATTTCATAATTTGAAATAGTTTCAACTTACCAGAAATATACATTTCTGTGAACCTATTATGAGGGCAAGAAAGTATATAAAGCAGAAATGGGCAGACCTACAAGTAGACAAGCCACAATTACATCAGGCGATTTTAACGTGCTTTTCAGTAAATGATAGAGCACAGATAAAAAAACCAGTAAGGCCACAGAAGATCTGAACAAGTCGAATGACAAACTCTCCCTAATGAGTGTGAATGGACAACTGTATGCTCACTCTCACGCAAATTAAGAAAATGTTAGGCGTAAAACAAGCCCAAGCATCGCTCAATGGAACAACACTCCATGTGTCACATTCTCAACCACAAAGCAGGTTGGAAAACAAGGACAGTACACTCCAGAAAACCTCAAGTACAGACATGAAGAATTGTGCTTTCAGGTAACTCATGGATCAATGAAGAAATCATAATATGGATGATGAGATACTTTGGGCTGAATAACAACAAAAATTCTACAGAATAAAATCTTATGACTAACAGCTAAAGCAGTACTTAGAGGAACATTTGTAGCCCTAAACGCTTATATATTCTAAGCTTTCAGGGAAAAAAATGTGAAAATCAATGAGCGGCACAGTCTTCTTACATGGAATTCCAGAGAGGTCAGAGGTCAGAGATGGAAAGCACAAAAAGCACACCGTGGTGGTCAGGATTTGGGGCCGGGAGGGGACACCTGCAAGGGCCAGGAGGGTGATGGAGCTTTCCTCACCGTGACTGACACTGCTGAGACCTGTCCTGCTGGCTCTGCCCGGAGCCCAGCCTGTGACACCTTGCTCCTGCCGCCTCAGGGGAAGGTTCAGGCAGGAGGCTGCTGCAGGTGGCTGGTGTCAATGGCCTTTCACATTCCTGCCCCAGCGCGGCCCTGGGAGTAGGACCACCAGCGCCCAGGCAGCAGTCCCTTCCCCGGTCACCTGAGCTTCACGTTGTCCCCCACACAGGACAAGACACCTTCTCCATTTCCCAGGTCCCATGTGGGTGTCGCAGGGGGAGAAGACGGGCTTCCTGCCCTCCCCCCAGAACCCAGGAGCCTCCACCCCAGAATTCCTCTCCCGTGGCACCAAGCCCCGCCCACACCCCAGGGCGCCAGGCACTGGTCACCACGTCGGCCCCCTGGGGGAAGGGGGGGGTCTCTGAGCAGGGGGATATCCCTGGCCCTCCTGTCAGGAGAAGTGTGCAGACGGACATGGGGCCACACCCACACCACCGGCAGGGAAGTGTCTCCACCAGCAGGCCGCCAAGCCCAGCAGACACTCTCCAACTCCCAAACAGATGCCTGCTTCAGAGAGTCTCCCCTGGTCCCAGAGGTCTTACCCTGATGGCTTTTTCTGTCAACTGCCGTGCTATTTTGTATCTGTCCAGTTTGGGGGAAGATGCCGAGGCTTGGGAAACTCCTTGCTTTGATTCTGCAAAAGAGAGACAAGCATCAGAACAGAGGACAGAGCGCCCAGTTCCACACCACAGCACCCGACCTGACGGGGTGCTCAGCCATGGTGTCCCACTGCCCACCCTCCCAGTGCATGTCCCCACCGGGCCCACTCACCTCATGCTCCAGCACCCAAGCCCCACAGCCTCTCCCCTCTCCCCTCTTCAGCACCTCTGCCCGCCACCTCCTCCCCAGCCACCACTTCATCCTCCTCCCCTGGTGCCCTCCCTGCTGCCCCAGAGCAGAGGCAGGGCGCAGGCCCAGGGCCTTCCACAGACCCAGGGCTGGGAACCCATTCTGCAGAGATGAACCAAGACCACTGGATCATAGGGACGTCAGTGGGACTGAGGGTCTCACAACATCACCTGGAAACACAGCCCCAGCCACGTGGGGTCACGGGCACAGATTTTAGGGGCCAACAGACCAGTGGGGACAAGGACTTGAACATGACCTTCAGAAATGTGACCCACTCCCAGACACTGCACAGGTTTAAGAGCTGCTCCGGGCGGGGCACATCTGAACTCAGAATTCAGACACCAAATATCAAATCCTGAGTGAGGTGTCTCCAGCTCTGCTTATTAAGGAATTTCTAGTTGTATAAGCATCTATCAGAAAATAATAAAAGTGAAACACAATGAGTTAAGGGTGTATCCCAAGCAGGTGGAAAGAACACAATAAAACCTGAAGAAACTGTAAGAAAAAGAATAAAAAGCAGACGTTAATGAAAGATATCATTTTAAACATAATAAAGCAGATCAACCAATCCCAAAGTTTGGACTAGTAAAGTTGACAATGCCGTGGTGAGGCTGGTGCACAGACGAGGCTGAACCCTGACAAGAAGATAGGAAGCACCAGGCATGGTGGCCACACCTGTCATCCCAGCAGCTCGGGAGGCTGAGGCAGGAGGATCACGAATCCAAAGCCAGCCTCAGCAATGGTGAGGCCCTAAGCAACTCAGTGAGACCCTGTCTCTAAATAAACTACAAAATAGGGCTGGGGGTGTGGCTCAGTGGTCAAGAGGCCCTGAGATCAACCCCTAGTGCCTCCCCCACCCACCCCAATAAAAGGCAGGAAGCTCCAGGGACGGTTAGGGATCTGGAGACACTCTGGGCTTCACAGCAACAGACCTGAAATTTAGATAAAATGAACACATTCCCCAGAAAATTCAAATTACCAAAACAGACTTAAGAAATAGGAAATGTAAAGAACACTCTACCTGCTGCAGAAACTAAATCCTAGGCTGAACACCACCCTGGTAGGAAAGCTCCGGGCCTGCTGGCCTTGGGGCGAGCCCCGGTGAACTGCTCCTTCTGGGGCCACCTTGTCCATGGGGCCTGGATATGGCCAGGACAGGCAAGAAAGTGAGGCCACACACAGGCAGCAAGAACGAACACCAGGGGCTGGGGATGTGGCTCAAGTGGTAGCGCGCTTGCCTGGCAAGCGTGCGGCCCGGGTTCGATTCTCAGCACCACATACAAACAAAGATGTTGTGTCCGCCGATAACTAAAAAATAAATATCAAAAAATTCTCTCTCTCTCTCTCTCTCTCTCCTCTCTCACTCTCTCTTTAAAAAAAAATCTATAAAAAAAAAAAAAAGAACGAACACCAGAAGAGCCTGGTCCAGAGGTGGACAGGGTCCGCTCAGCCTCAGGGCTGTCCCATTCTGGGCTCGGAAAGTGAGCCCAGCAGTTCCCCCACAGAGAGAGTCAGGGAACCTGACAGCAGGGCAGGAAGGCCGCCTCCTGCAGGGACAGCACAGAGAGGCCGATTCCCACAGCCCGAGAAGGCCGTGAGCAAACCCCTCGGCTCCCCGGGAGACAGCTGGCAAGGGCCCTGGTGTCTTGGGCCCTCCCTGCAGGAGGACCAGGCCTGCTGGAGGGGTGAGGTGTGGGAGGCCCAGGTGGCCTCAGGGCGTGGGAAGACCAGAGGGTGCTCCATGAGCCAGTGGAGACCACCAGGCACCACCATGGTGGCCAGCCCCACGAGCCGACTGCCCGTGAGCACAGACGCGCAGACAGCACCACCAAGGGACCTCACCAGCCCCCGGCGCCTCCGTCACACCAGCCATCCCTGGAAAGCGGGCCGGGCTGAACAGCTGCGCTGACCTGGGGAGGCCTGAAGGCCTCTGGGGAGGGACCCTTCTCACTGAGCTGGTCAGCCACCCATGTGGGAGGCGTGGCCCAAGGAAATATCCAGAATGCCGACCCGCTGGGCGGTGCTGGGCAGGCAGGAGGCAGGAGGTGGGAGGCCCCCACAGGGGCAGCTGTACCTCACACCCTTTCTGCCACAGGGGCAGCTGTACTTCACACCCCACCAGGTCACACCCCCCAGAGTGGTTCAGGATGACCTCCTGGAGTCCTGGGGGCTCAGCATTGCAGCCTGCTCCCCCGCCCTGTGTTCTTCACAACACACAGTACTGACCAAGGGCCCCAAGCCACCTCCTGCATGCTATCCCTGCACCCTGGAGGTCGGCCCCAGGGTACCTCCAGAGCTGCTGTGCTCTCTGCCTGGGTGACCCTGGCCACCGCCTGCTCTTTGGTTAAGTCCAGGACAGCAGCGACAGTGTGGCACAATGGGGTCTGTCTTGCTCCAGACGCTGGGCAGGACAGAGCACACAGCACCCCTGGAGGCATCTTGGCAAAGCCCCATTGAGCTACTGATATCTCTTCTAGGCCCAGGGCACACTCACTGGGCAGAGGGACAGGTCAAGCACTCCAGGAGGCCACTGGCAGACAAAGCCTAAAGCAGGGCTTCCCACAGAACAGGTGCCCTCCTGTGCAGCAAGTCTGGGTCACGCAAGCACAGGGCAGAGGCCAGAGGGGGTTAAGAGGAGCACCCACAGGCAGCATGCAGATGCTGACCAGGGCAGACACTGGCGAGGAAGTGGGAAATAAGACATCTGCTGGGAATCAGGTTTTACTAAGGTGCTTTTGTTAACTTGAGTGAGTGTGGAAAAAGAACTTGGTTACCTAAGTAAACATCACTTTTGGAGATGCATAGTAAATACCTAGATACATACTAACACTTAGGAACATTAATAAAAATTTAGGGAGACATTTCATAACATTAAAAAGACTTATCAGGCTGGGCTGGTGGCACACACCCGCAATCCCAGCAGCTCAGGCAGCTGAGGCAGGAGGATTGCTAGTTCAGAGCCAGTTTCAGCAACTTAGTGAGACCCTAAGCAACTCTGAGACCCTGTCTCTAAATAAAATACACAATAGGGCTGGGGATGTGGCTCAGTGGTCAAGTGGCCCTGGGTTCAATTCCTGGTACCCCACCAAAAAAGAAAAAAAAAAAAATCAATCTGCTCAGCTACTCAGGGAGCTGAGGCAGGAGGGTCACAAGTTTGAGGCCAGCCTTAGTAACTTAATGAGTCCCTGTTTCAAAATAAAAGTTAAAAGTGTTAGAGGGTGGGCTAGGGCTGTAGTGGTACAGAACTTGCCTAGCATGTGGGAGGCACTGGGTTCAATCCTCAGCACCAGATAAAAATAAATAAACAAAGTAAAGGCATTGTGTCCATCTACAAGTTAAAAAAAAAAAATGGTTAGAGGGTGTAGCTCAGTGCTTACCTAGCATGTGCAAGCCCCTGGGTTCAATCCCAGGTACTTAAAAAAAGAAAAGAAAAGAAAAGAAATCAGTTTGTCTGGAAGGTACAAAAATTCCAAATGTGTATACACCTAATAATATAGCTTCAAAATAAATAAAAACAAATTGAAAGAAGCAAAAGACAGAAAAATCTACCATTATTTTGGGATATTTTAACCTGCTTCAGTAAGTGGAAGATTAAGCAAAGGATTCATAGAGTACAGGAAATCTGGACATGGTGACTAGCCACCTGGACCTCATCCCCATGCAGAGGGCACCTGGGGGCCCCAGGAGCATTCCCAGCCAGCCATCACCACTTTCCACAGGGCTGATGAGATGAAGCCGGGATTCTCCATCAACTGCCAAACCAAACCAGGAAGTAACGACACCAAGACGAGGAGACAATTTCCTAAATCTTCAAAAATCAAGTAGCACACTTTAAAAAGAAAACAAGGAGGAGAAATCAAGTGGAAACTTAAAAGTGCTTTGAAGTAAATGATAAGGAAAATATGATACATCAAGGCATTACCATGCAGTTAAAGTGGAAAGAAAAAGGAAATCTATAGCTTTTAATTCATGTTTCAGAAAAGAAAACAAATCAACAGGGCACAGTGGCCCACACCTGCCATCCCAGTGACTCAGGAGGCTGAGGCAGGAGGACAGTAAATTTGAGGCCAGCCTCAGAATCTTAGCAAGACCCTGCCTCAAATAGAAAACAAAAAAGGCTACCATGTGCCTCAGTGATAAATCACCTTTGGGTTCAATCCCCAGCACCACAAAATAAATAAAAAGTGTTACCCAAAATGAAAACTCCCGGTCTAATGGTATTTCACATCAATCTCTCCAAATATTTAGGGGGAAAAACTTTATATAAGCCACTTCACTAAATAGGAAACTCTTTCCAACTCTTTTTATGAGGCCATAATTTAATATCAAAACCTGATGAGAACACTAGGCAAAAGAATAGTGTATGCCAATGTCGCTCATAAAGATAGGCACAAAGATCTTAAACAATGCATTTGTAAATCAAATCCAGTAACAGAAAATGCAGCATAACCACATGGGGTTTTCAAATACTAAACCAATTTTTATCAACAGAACACATCATATAAATAGTCCAAGGGTTGGGGATGTCAATGCTTTCTTCTCCATTTGCATTCACCACTGCAAATGGAGAAGAAAGCATGGCATCTGTTCATTTAAAAACTCCTGCTAGGCCATCGATAAAAGGAAACTTTACCACCTACAGAACATCATAGTTTCCACTTAAGTTTGGGGACAAAATAAAAATGTCCACTATACCATTTCTACTCTGTTTTTCTGAGAACACTAGCCAATGCAATAATGCAAGAAAAGAAAAGTCATAAAGATTGAAAAGATTTGTAGAGGAGGACTGTATACATGAAAAATCTAAATGAATCTATTACAAAGTGTACTTAGAAAGGTCACCAATTACTAAGTCAGTGCACTAAAACAACTGTGTTTTCAGAAAAGGTGAGAAAAATGAAACTGAAAAATGTCATCTATAGCATCTAAAACATCAAATATCTAGGAGTAAATCTAGCAACAGAAGTCCTGTGTATATGCACAATGAAAACTATAGACACTGCTGAGAAGAATTAAAGGAAAGTCAGATGCTGATGGGCTGGAATAGTCAATATTGTTAAGATTTTGATTCTCCAAAATTGATCCATAGACTCAATGTAATAATAATTAAAATCCCAGCACAGTTTGTATGTATGTAAATTAACAATTTGATTCAGAATTTACATGGCAGTGCAGAAATCCAAGAAAAACTAAGCAATCTTGAAGAATAAGGTCAGGGGACTTAAACCACCAGATAGTAAGACTTATTATAGAGCAACCAGAGCCAGGCGTGGTGGTGCATGCTTATAACCCCAGCTGCTCTTGAGGACGAGGCAAGAGAATTCAAGTTTGAGTACAGCCTGGACAACTTAGCAAGACCCGTCTCAAAATTTTGAAAAGAAGAAATCTCCTGGAATCATAATGGTGGCACAGGGTCAGGATGGCCAGCAAAATCAATAGGATAAAATGGGAACCCACACTTGAGAATAAGGATAGCCAGAAAGACCAAAGAACAGATGGGGATCCATGACTGGATGACCCCAGGGGACCTGCCAGGCAGAGGCTGAATCCCCTACAGAATGGGGAGTGTGCAACCTGGTTGACCCCTTGATATGCAAATGTGGGGATGACCCCTGCTTCACTCCATGTGCACCACTCAGTCCCAAAGGGTTGCATACCCAAATGTGAAAAGTGGAATTATAAAGCTTCTTTAAAACAAAAACAAAAACAGAAACAAAAAAACCTCAGGGTAGAACTCTCTGGACAAGGGAGTAGGCACAGAGTTTTAAGCAAGACCCCAAAGCACTAAGGATAGGAGATCGATAAGTAATCACACTGAAGCCAGAAGCCCTGGGTGCTGAAGGAGTGGTTGAGTGACTTAAGTGACCCCACAGATATTTATGATAGGCTCTGACAAAGAACTGGTATCCAGAACACACACGGAATTCCCACGTCAGCAATAAAATAACCCGACTCGACCACAGCCAAGATCTGGAAGGAGCTCTCCAACGGGGCTGCGGGAAATGCAGAGAGGGGCTGTGGGCGGGCCAGCTCCTACCCAGGCTGCAGAACTGTCAGCACTCCACAGAGCAGAGGGGGTGCCCAGCTGTGGTGCGGATTTCACTCCTAGGACTTGAGGTATTTACCAACCACGACCCTGTCCGATGAAAGGGAAGCGCAGGAAGGCAGCGGAAACCTCAAGGGAAGCCCAGTGGGAGTCCCCACCCCACCCTGCCCAGCGCCTCCCCCGGTGGGCCTGGGCGAGACACCTCCCTCTGAGCACCTGTGACCTTGGCCTCGCGCCCACTTAAGGCTGAGGACAGCGGGGACAGCCCGTCTGAGCGCTGCCCGACTCTGGGAAGCAAAGGCGGGTGCAGACTATTTTCTTCTCGGCGGTCTCCATCCGACAAGGCAGAGGACAGCTTCTGGCCTGGCTCCATGATGGCCTCCAGCTCCTCCTTCAGGCTGTGGGCACCTGCTGGAGAGGGGCACGAGGGAGCAAGGTCAGCAGGCAGGCTGGTGGGAAGATCCAGGTGGGGCACAGGTCTGGGAGAGGGTAGGTCTGGGGGCGAGGGTCTGGGTGGGAGGATAGGTCAGGGGTGGGGGGATAGGTGTGAGTGTGAGGGGGTCTGGAGTTGGGGGAGACAGGTCTGGGGTGGGGAGACAGAACTAGGCTGGAGGGACACGCCTGGGACACCAGAAAAGGGAGACATTTAAGGAGTTCCAAGGGGAGGGGAGCAGCTCTTCCCGGCGGGAGGGGGGTGGGCAGGTGGAGGGTTAGGGTAGGGAGGTTCTGGGGTTCCAGAGGGAGGAGGGCGGGTTCCGAGTGCGGGGAGCAGGGGCCTGTGGGGTCAGAGGTGGGGACAGGCAGGCGTTGTGGGACCGCTGCTCACCCGGGACCGGCCCCGAGGCGCGCGCCGCGCCTCCGCCCCCCGCCGCGCGTCCCCAAGTCCTGCGGTTGCCCAGGGCGACGGGCCCGGGCTGCGCGGCGCTTTGTGCAGGACCCCGGCGCTGGCGGTAGAGCCCGGGACGAGTGGTGCGGCGGCCGGCCCGGGGCGTGGGGCTGCGCGGACGCGCGGGCGGCGGAGGGCGGCGGGCGCTGCGGTGGCGGCGCGCGGGGGGCGTGGGTGGCGCGGGCTCAGCCGGGTCGCAGTCAGTGGCGCTCAGGCTGGGCTCCGGCTGGGGTTCTAGTCCCCGGCTGCTGTCCGAGCAAGCGCGGGGGCGGGGGCCGGGGCACAGGAACACGCGGGCCATGCGTCTGGGGAGGGCCCGCGAGTGGCCGCGACCCCCGCCCGGGTCACGCGCTTTGGCCCCGCGCGGAGGTCGGGGTCACACGGACCCGCCCTGGCACTTAGGCCCCTGCCAAGTCACAAAGACCGTGGTCACACCCTGCCCCTCCCGGGGCACCAGTCCAGGCCCTCGCCCCCTTGCTGGCCACAAGACACCCCACCGGGGCCAGAAGTAGGGGGTGCAGGGGCCGGTGTTGTGGTGGGGTCCTTCCCCACAAATGCATAGGGCCCTCTCCCTGGACAGGGTGTCCTCTAGAGGGTGGTGGCGATGGGGTGGCAGGAGCAGCTAGTAGGTCCCACAAGGAGCCTGCAACAGCCTTGGCACCCTTAAGGTCATTCTTGGGAGCAGACCCACTCTCACATGGGCACTTCCTGGTGTTTTGCTGGACCCATCTTCCTGGCCAGTATTGCTTGCCATGCAGGACCCCTGCAGTTCCTTTCTTCTTTGTCCCTGCCAGCCCAGCTTTTTGGGGGGTGGTTAGGAGAGACCCGCCCACTCCATCAGGGTATTCACTGCTGGGGATGGTTTAGAACATGGAGGTAATCTACATTTGGTTTAGATGCATCTTTATTTTGGAAGTTCTCCCCTCTGTGCACAGGTGGGCAGCTTCTCCTGGGCTGGCCAGTGCCTTCACCCACCAACACCTCTGCTCTGCCCCAGGCCCCACCTCCAAGGGTTATATCTAAATCAAGGAATCAATACCAAGGTGCCCTCAGCTCAGCTCACCCTCCTGTTCTACATCTCCATTTGTTAAGAATGTGGGCAGGCAGATGCCCGGACACCCCACATAAACAAACTGCTGGCCACATTTGTATGTTAGCGTTTATTGTTCTAGCGTATTAAATGATATATAAAAAAAGTGTAAATCAGAACTGACAATTTTGAAATTCCACTTGGGTTGTTTAGTTCTGTGGAGTGCAAGCCAGTAGTGATCCTCCAGCCACATCTGTCCCCTGATGACCACTGCCCCAGGGCAGTCCCTGTGACTCCCACCCACTCTCAGGAACAGGGGAGCAGATCCCACCTGGCCTCCTCACGCCAGAGCTGCAGGGAGGCAGTGGCCTAGCCTGAGGACCTGGGCCTCACGTAGGCAGGAGAATGACCTCCATGGTGGTGCTCATCTGGGCATGGCCTAGCTGGCCCTGACTTTGTCCTTTGGAGCTGCCCAGGACAAGGGCTGCAGAGAGGTCACCCAGGGCTGGAGATAGCTGCTTTCTTGGCACCTTCCAGCTTCCTGAGTCTTATCTGCATTCCTCTTCTCCAGCTGAACATAATGACCTCCCAATCATGATTCCTGGCAACCAGGGCCACTGGGATCAAGAGTAAGATCTGCTGAGAAGGTCCTCACGTGCCCCTGGCCAGGCTGCCCATCCCACCAAGTCCCTGGTTTACTGGTCCATTGGTGATAATGGCCTCCAGGCCTTTCTTCAGCCTCCCTGAGGTGGGGGCAGCGGTTAACACCCAGCTCAGTGGACAGCAAACATCAGTGCCTTCCTGAGCACGGCTTCTCCTCTTGTCTGCAAAACATGCTGGTACCCAACTCACCAGGGATTAACAGGTGCCATGTCAGCGGGAGGATCCTGTGTCCTCAGAGGGTAGGCAGAGGGCACACAAGCCAACTTGTGGCCATGGTTTTAACCGAAACTAATATTATTCTCACCCAAACTGTCCCTGTAGCCTGGCAGCAGGCAGTGACAGACATGCTGGAGAGGTACACAAGTGCCTGAGACACCAACAGCTGACCCTGGCCAGAGCTTGGTGAGCAGGGATCAGTCAGGCAGTGAGAGGCCTGGGGCACAGGGACTGCCCACGCTTAAATGGGGTCTATCCGCAGGAGCCAGGCAAATGTGGAGACCAGCTTCAACTGTCACTGCTGCAGGGTGGTGAGTGGCTACGCAGTCAGATCCATTTTTCCAAAGCCCCACAATCAGCTCCCTCCCTGAGAACACTGGCGGTCAGTGGTCATGCAAAGCTCCAACTGGACCTGAGGATCCCAGGGACACCCTCCAGGGCTGGGGAGGAGGTGGAGCCTCTGGCATGCTGGGTGTATGGAAGACCGGTGGGGACTTGGGGTGTGGGAAAGCAGTGGCAACTATGTGAAGTGGCCAGTTCTAGGGGTGGGACAGAGCGCTGGCCTGCTCTGGGCGGTGGGGAAGGATGCTTGGCGGGCTGGGCCCTTGAGAGGTGTCATCTCAGAAGGGGAAAGCGCAAAGTGAGGAAGAGCCACAGCACACACAGGCCACAGGGAAGGGCACACCAAGGAAGCTGGACCAGAGAGGCCTGGAATGTGGAGAGGCCTCTGTCCAGCTGCCCCTCTGCCATCTTCGCAGGGGCCTGGGTGGCTGGGCCACCAAAGTAGCATTAAGCTGACGGATCCCACAGGACAAAACAGCCCACATTCACCTACTCCAAAGTTAAGTCTGATGAGAATAAAAGCTGCCCTCAGAAGGGAAAGGGTGTGTTAGAGAGTCGTGGCCACAGGACAGTGGGGTCTGTGCAGCTGGGCGTCTACTCTGGTCACTGGGCCATCTGCACCACAACGGCTCTCCAGGCTTTCTCCTTGTCAAACTCCTTCAGGGGGCTTCTGGCCACCTGTGAGGCAGACAGGACCTGGGTTAGCTCACCAGAGCCACGCCTGATGCAGAAGGCAGAGCAGCAGCCCCCCATGCACCAGCAAGCTGGACAGGAGGTTGAGAGAGGCCTCCACTGTCCTGCTGTCCTCAAAATGACAGGCCCCTCCCTCAGGGTTGGTCTCTGAGTCTCTGCACGTATGGAGCCTGGGGTGGGGCAGGCTCCAGGGGTGGCTGGGCACATTCCTGGCAGCTGAGGAACAGGTCACCTGAGGCAGAGGTGACTGCATGCTGCCAGGCAGCAGGGAGGACAGCAGCCAGCCTCGTGGTGCATCCAAGCGCTAGCACGGGCAGTTCTGGACTCTGGAAGCACAAGGTGTCCACCTAGCACTGCCCCATTCTGGACTTGACCCAGAACCAGGAGGGTCTGCACTAGGCCAGGGACAATGCTGGGACAGACAGGAGACCTCCCTGGAGCAGAGAGGACCAGGTACAGGGGCCCTGTGGCTGCTGCTCCCAAGGGGCCATGAGCAGCTTTGTCCAGGGAGGGGCAGCCCACAGAGAGCTGCTGAGCCCCTGCTGTCAGTTGTGGCAGCCTCAGGACTCAGGCTGGCAGCAGGAGGTGGGCAAGAGGCAGGGTCTGAGCAGAGGGCCATGCAGGTGGCTGTGGCCTGGCTGAGGGGTGGGCATGACAACCTATATTCCAGGCTGGTGGGCACCCCTCCCCTGAAGACCTGGCACCCTCTGGAGCCAGGGAGGGAACTCTGATGCATGGGAGTCCCTGGAAGGAGGCTCTGTGTTTGTGAGAGCAAAGAAATTCCTGAGGCCCTGGTACTTTTCAGGATCAGAAATGGGTTTGTATTTGCCTAATTATTTTTTTAAAATAATGTGTTTCCTAATTTACTTCTTCAAGATTTTTTTCTGGGTTAAATTTAAAATACAAAAAAACATGAAAGGTTTTGAAGGACATTAGTGCAGGGGATGGTCACCTCCCCTGGGTTCTCAGAGGCCCCCAAGACAGGGAGTCTGTGAGAACAGGCCACTCACCTCCCCCTCTGGGCGCTCCTGGTGGCCAGTCTGGGTGTCCCAGGACGTGCACTGCAGCTTTGTGCTGACCTTGAAGCTCACGCACTGGATGGCGGTGCCAGTGTTGAGGCCGCCCTGCAGCAGCAGCACCAGCAGCAGCAGCAGCAACAGCAGGTCATAGGACTGTGAGGCAGATGGAGCTGTGAGCGACCAAGCAGCAGACCTGCCCACGGGCTTCCCCAGCACCCAGCACCTGCCAGCCCCATCAGCCACTACCGTCCCCTGCATGTTCTGCTGGTGGTGTCAACAGGCCTAAGAGTGCCCCAGAGGCTGCCAGGCCCTGTGGACAGCATGACTGCTGCTCCTGTCCCCACCTCAAGGACCCCAAGGACAGATAAGGAGCCTACAAGACCACTGTGCTTCACACCTCAGAGGGGAGCTGGCAGAAGGAACCACACCTTCCAATGAGGGAAGGAGAGAGAGGGTGGGGGTCCCAGGCAGTGGGACTCTGACCCACCAGCAGAGTGGCCCAGCTGTTGGAGACGTAGGACCGGGTGCCGTGAGGAGGGGAAGGAGGTGGGAAGGGCTCCGGGGAGGAGGACAGGCCCAGAGTCCTCCTGGCAGCCAGAGAGCCCAGGCCAGACATAGCACCTAGGTGCAGCAAGGGAAAGCCTCCGTAAAGCACCCAGCACCTTCTTCTCCACACAGGGAAGTCCCTCCAGGTGGCCCATGAAACACAAAGCACAGGAAGGAGTACAGCTGCCACTGAAGGGGAGGAAGTAGGAGGAAACAGGGCACAGTTCCCAGAGGACCGCAGTGCTGGCCTCCTGCAGCCCGGCCCTGGATCTGAAATGCATGTAGAAAAGCAGGTGTACCCCAAGAGAAGGCACCCAGCCCTGCCGGGCAGAGAAGGAGGCAGGTGCCCACTCTACCATGGGCACAGGGTCCTGGCACAGGTGGAGACGGCCGTGGCAGAGAATGGGAAGAGAACAAACAGACCTCCTGGGTAGGAGCACTGCAGATGAAGGGGCTGAGGAAAAGATGGGTTTTTAATTTTTTAAACAATGAAGGGTCTCATGACACAGGTCTAGCTGGGTCCCGGCCTGTTCTTACAAAACCTGGCTGAAGACGCAACTCAGATGTCCAGATGCAACTCAGGACATGTTGAAGAAACTCCCCCTTGCAGGGCCAGGAGCAGAGGGGAAACCACTGCCAGGCCCTGAACCCTGCTCCACACCTGGAGGGCGCCTCCCCAACAGCAGCGCTCCAAAGCCCCCTAGAAAGTGGGCTGGAGATGGGAGCAGAGCTTGCCGGGCTCAGTGAGGCCACACACGCTTCACCTGCATGGCCAAAGCAGCCTCCCCCTGCCTGAGGAGGAGATGACCAGCCCACAGCATGGATGCACCGTCCCCTGCAGGCCCTCTCCCAGCCAGCACTCCAATAAAGTGCTGTGCAGATGGCTGGCAGTGGCTGGGCTCCCATCCCTAGGGCTGGTGGGATAAGGCTGGTGGTTACAGCTGTACGGGGTAGTAAAGGAGGACAGAAGAACACTGGCTCCTGGGTGTTCAGGAACCACCAGAATAAATAAGTTAAAAAGAAAAAAAGTTGGGTATGGTGGCCACACCTGTAATCCCAGCAACTGAGGCAGGAAGATTGCAAGTTTGAGGCCAGCCTCAGCAACTTAGTGAGGCCCTGTCTCTAAATAAAAAATAAAAACAAAAGGGCCTGGGAATGTAGCTCAGGTGTTGAGCACCTCTGGGTTCAATCCCCAGAAACAAACAAACAAACAAAAAAGAGCCAAGGTCCAGAGTGATGGTTTTCGAGTCAACCTGACCAGCATGGAAGGGAAGACTGTGGTGATGTGGCTACCTCCTGGACAGCAAGTCAGCAGGTCTTTACACAGCTTTGACTCTCGAACCATACAAATGTTTTAAACATTTACAAAATATCATTAAAAAGGAAAAAGGAGGGGCTGGGGTTGAAAGCTCAGTGGTAGAGCACTTGCCTGGCATGTGTGAGGCACTGGGTTTGATCCTCAGCACCACATATAAATAAATAAAGGTATTGTGTCCGTCTACAGCTAAAAAAATAAGAAAAAAAGGAACCAAACCCTAAAGCTGAACACATTAGAAACCATACGCTGTGCATGGCACAACCCTCAGGGAGCCACACAGCAGGTGCCCGCCCTCCTTGGTGGGATGGACCTTAAGACTGCCAGTAGGGACGCCGGCCCCTGTGGTGGCAAGCAGCTGTGTGTGCCTGAGAAGACAAAATCTGGAGCCAGTGCACAGCAGCCAAGGAGCCCCGTGCCTGGAACTGGAGCAAAGAGGTGCAGACCAGGACTTGCCGAGTCTGACTGGAGACAGCATGCAAACCCCACTGCTGAATAAGTCTGTCCAGCTCTGTCCACCGAAGGTTCGGGAGCTGTGGTCCTCAGGTGTCAGTGCTCGCAGCCCCATCTACGCTGTGCACACTGTCCCCACCCAGCCCTTGTGCATGTCTGGACAGAGACAGAAAGGGCAGGCCTTCCGGTGTCTACCAGAAGCACAGCGCTGGCCACAGTTGGGTCAACTTGAGTACTGAGAGAGGGACAGCTGTGACCCTCTAAAGCCTGGAAAACTTGGCGGGTCCTTGGCGGTGCTCAGCAGAGGAGGGTGGCAGCCCACCACACAAAGCGCCAGCACAGGAGCAGAGGAGGGGTCTGAGACCCCAGGCTTACCCTTATTCATTCCTGAGGTAAAAATGCCACCCTAGTGCCCTCACTAGACCAGGGGAAGACAGCAGGGACTAGGACCTGTGTGCAGCCAGAGCCTGGCCAGAGCCCAGCTCCACAAGCACCCTGCACCACATATAAATAGGTAAAGGGATTGTGTCCATGCGCCCCATGCATCCAGGTGCGCGGGGGCCTCCCAGTCAGGGAGGAAGGAAGAGGGCCCCTGTGCTAAGGAGCCAGAGACCAGGCATCCACTGTGGGGCTAAGAATCACATGAGGACAGACACCAAACAACACTGTGTCGGAATTTTGATGGTCACAGGTGTGATGATGAGACTGTGATGTGTGGGGGCAGCTGTCACTTTTAGAAATGCTGACCTAAGGCCAGCCAGCATGAAGGGTCAGTTGTCCACGCCAGACTGCACTTTCAGATCCTCCCATCAGTAGGAGCAGCAGACGCAGAAGGCAAGCTGCTATGGCACCTGTGTCCACTGCATGGTCTTTTCAGTCTGTGCTGAGGTTTCTGGGAGTGAACTCTAAGGAGCCGTGAGGAGGCGGCTGGAAGGCCACGCAGAGCTCCACCTGGAGACAGTCAGACTCTAGCTTTTCTCTGACTGACCTGCGCCCTCAGTGCAATTCCGAGCTAGACCCAGTGACAGCAGTGTCCCACAGCTAGAGAAGCAGAGGCAGCCTGGGTGGAGGCCAGGGCAGAGCTGCCCACTGAGCGGCGGCAGCAGGGCAGTCAGGTGGGCAGCCATGCCACTGTCCAGGGGAAAGGCACGTTAGAGCCACCTCACAGTGCACGCACACTGGCTGCACCTGCGGCCGACTGAGGAGCCACTGTGGCCACATGGTAGGTGCTTGTCTGTGCTGGCCACTGCCAGGACAGATCCAGTCTGCCCCAGAGTCCTCCTCAGACTCCTGCTGACTACGAGTGGCCGATTCTAGGAAGTTGCAGAAGAAAATGAAGGGTACATACTTTGATGGCTGGTGGGTAATCTTTGAAGATCTCCACGAGCCTCACCACGCTGAAGGACAAGTACCCGGATGCCGTGAACAGCAGGGGGGACGTCAGGCTGCTGATGGCCAGCAGCACCTCCACCTGGGGAGGCAGGCAAGAGCAGACGGGGTGGGCCATGTCACTGCAGTCAGCAACGGCTGGGCTCCTCAGGCAGCAGGCGCCCAGCGCAGGGCAGCCTTGGGAGCAGTGGGCATCACAGGTTGCCCAGCCCTTCCACACACCACTCCCGCTCACCAGTCCCTGCCTCGGAGATCTGTCCCGCTGACCTCCCCATCTTCCCAACTCCTACGGTACTGCAGGTCAGACTGGGGAGGGGCTTTGAAGCCAGGAACAGATGCTCCCCGCACAGAGCCTCAAGCATGGGCAGCACAGGGCGGAGGACAGCCCACTGAGAAAGGACTGGTTCCTCCCCTCCCTTGCTCAGCCTCAGGAGTGTCTCTGTCCACATCCGAAGTGCGCACTTCCCTGCTATCCACAGACAGGGCAGCCCAGAGCCCTCTGCGGGCGGTGGGTCCAGCTGCAGCCCTCCCACTGCCTCAAGAGCTGCTCCTCCCTGGCCCCCCCCCAGCCCCCGCCCCAGCCCTGCAGCTGCCAGTGTGGGCCAGAGCCTTGTCTCTGGCACGGGGGAGGGGCAGGCAGAACTTCACCAACCAGGCACTTGCTGGGACACTCCGCCGTCACATGACTGGCAATGGCGCTTGGAAAACACTAGAAGAAAAAAACAATAACAGATTTTTTTCTTAAATTTTGAGACAGGGTCTAAATTGCTGAGGGCCTCCCTAAGCCACCGAGGCTGGCTCTGAACTGGAATTACAGGATCACCACGCTCAGCTGGGTTTTGTGAACAAAGAAAGATCTCAGAGCCGCTGCAGTGAGATGGAGTGTTGTGCTCTGCTCCGCCACACTGAGCAGTTCCTGCTTCCAGCCAGGGCCGAGGAGGTGGGGCCGTTTGGGGCTGATGGGTGCCTGGGCTATTCCCTGGGGGCCTGGAGGCAGGTGGTCTCTCACTGGCTTGCTGGGCTCCTTGTTCCTTGAGCATTCATTAAAAATTTTAAGCCCCTAGAAAATCTACAAGAATGGTGTGACTCCCCAGAGTCACCCTGCTGGTGCCTTCTGTGCCCTCAGCTGAGCACCTGGTCACTTGTGTCCACACACTGGGGGTGGTCCTCACACAGCAGGTGTGGTGCAGTCCCGGCTTCCATCCTGCAGACCCTCTGCTTCCAGATCCAGGGTCCGGTTCCCTTCACACTCTGCACCTGTCTGTCTGTGGGCCAACTCTCGGCTCGGGCACCCCTGAGGGCTGCACACCACTGCTGCTCAGGTTCTCCCTGGGTGTCCAGGTGCTTCAGGACTAGACAGGAGCTGCAGCTCCCAGGCGTCCACGTAGCCCACTGGGTCAGGCATCTGCTGGCTCTTCCCCTTTGAACTAAGAAGTGCCTCTTCCCATCTACCTCAAGGAGCTTGATCTAGTTCCACAGAGCAGGCAGAGGGAAGGTGGTGGGTGGCTACCCACCTGGGTGTGCCCTCTGGTCATCCCCCTGGGCCATCACCCCTAGGCCTCCGAGTGCCTAACATGGCCTGGTGAGCTAGTGACCCAGGCAGTTTCCCAGCTCCAAAGTTCCTATCCACATCCTGGGGCAGTGGTGTTGGCCAGTGACAACTGACTCCTCTCAAACAGGAATGACCTTTTTGTCAGGGCCCTGAGGAGAAGGTAAGTAAACGCAGAGAGAGTTGATGAGGGAGGTGAAGGAACTGCATGTGCAAAGTCCCCGGGGTTGGACCAGATGTGGCTGCAGAGGTGGGTTTGGCCTCAGCCAGGAGGCAGAAGCATCCACACATTTCCCAAAGGGCCTCTGGCTACAGCAGGAGAAGTGCTGAGGAGGGAATAAAAGATGGGGCACAGCCAATTAGAAAGCAGCTGGGGTGGCCACCCACCATGGGGAGAATGGGGAGGACCCGGCCTTCAGCCTAACTCCAGGCCCTGGACCCTGCCTGGCGTCCAGTGATCTATGCCCTTGACCTCTCTGGCCACCCCTGGCAGGGATGCAGGCAAGCCAAGCCAGGTAGCTTCCTACCCGAGAAGGTGTCCCACCTGAAGTGACCCACCCTCTTCCTGGGGTCTCCTTACCCCACAGCTGCTTGTTCCCTGCAGGAGGAGGGAGGGCCCTGTGGGTGCATTTAGGAATGGCCAGGGGACAAGGAAGAGCACCTTCCACTGTGAACTTGGTCTCTGCACTCAGGGGCTCAGGGTCTAACCCCCAACCAGCTCTGTTGCAGACACAGACATCAGACATGTCCCCTGCTCCTTATGGGGACTGTGTGCTCAGGCTGCACCCTGGGGAGCTCTCCTCCACCCCACCCACCTTCCTGCCAGCTGAGTGGCTCACCCCACCCCCATTCCTGCACTGTCCCAGGAGCCCCTGGGCAGAGAGGTCTAGGGAGTCACGGGCCCCCAGGGGGAAGCGAGCTGCGGCCCCCATGCACCACCCAGGCACGTCAGACCCCACCAGGGCCAGTCTCCCTACAGTGGGGGTCGACTGCAGCCAAGCCTGCGGGGCAGCCTCAGGAAGGACCGCTGCTGCTCTGAGGAGATGTGGACAGGACATGGGTGCTTGCCATGTCCTGTTCTTTTCTATGAGATGGTAGGGCAAAACTGAAACGTCCGCAAGGCCAGGCATGCAGCGTGGACAAGCTGTGGCTGGTGGCAGGTGCAAAATGACGCCTGGGGCCCAGGTCTTCTGCACAAAGTACAGAGGGATAGCAGCTCTGGGTATGAAGGGATACTGTGGTGTGACGGTCCCCAGGGGGGCCAGGAAGGCCGACTGGTACACACTGTGCAGGTTTGGGCTTAGCCCTGAACAACGTGAGATCACATGGCAACTGAAAAGACCTGCACAGTGACCTGAGGACCAAGTTCAGAACAGAGGCCATGCGTCCACACTTCCTTCGTGCCAGGTGTCCTGCTAAGCATCTGCTGTATCAGCATTTAGTATGAATCACAGCAGAAGTATCACATTCTATAAAACATATGCTACAAGTTGCATGGGATAATACAAGTAATTGGCTGTCTTAGGAAACACAGGAGTGATATAAAATATTAGCAACGAATATAAAATCACACGCTGATCGTCCAGCCCTATTTCCAAGTATTCTGGGTCAGGGGCCAGCAGGACTCTCTCCAGGTGCTTTCCTGTCAGAATGCCATAAGACAGAGCTCAAGACCAGCCACCTTGGTTCAAGAAGAGGAGCCCATAGCTGTGGCCAAGACTGTGTAACCAGAGCAGCTGTGCATGGACAGGGTGGCCAGCCAGGAAGTACTCACAGCCACTAAGATCCAGAAGAATGTCACTGAGAGGTGTGGGCCTGAGACCGCTTCATCCACGTTCATAGCAATGACCCCACCGAGGACAGCAGAGACACCAGCGATGACCTCGACCACCTGGGAGGGGACAGTGGGGCAGCATCACCTCACAGGGCCACCACTCTGAGGGTCTGCACCCCCATGAGGGAGAAAAGGCACCGTGTAGATTTCGGCTCCCAGGGTAGGCCATGGGGTCAGTGGGTGGCCTGCTCTCAGGCTGAACAGGCTGAGCCCCTAGAAGCTGATGCAGGGGACCCAGCTGGCCTTGGGTGAAGCTCACGGAGGCCACGGGAAAGCTGGATGTGGATGTGGCCAGCAGGAGTGCCAGAGGACACACTGTCACAGGGCTTGTGCTGGGGACAAGACTGGCTGGTCATCCTCCTTGCATTCAGACCCCACCAGACCCCACATGGACAAAGAAAACTGCCCCGTTCAGAGCAGTCACAACACAGGACAGAAAGCTCCCCAAAGAGAGGACACCTGCAGAGGGCGGTGACGATGGCCCACCACAAACCCGCAGGGACACCGCTGGCCTGGAACTAACACTCTACTGGGCAAAACAGTCTCCATGAATGAGGTGACCTGCAAAAGTGGAAGCTGACCAAAACAGACACCCCTCCCAAGGTGTCTGAGGAAGATGCACTAAACAGGAGAAAAGTGGGGCAGGAGGAGGACAGAAGCTTGGCAGAGGTGGACACAGAGCCCTGGGAAGCCCAGGAGCAAGTCAGGAGCCAGACCGCGGAGGCAGGAAGGCACCTGGCGCCCTCCCCTCCCCAACCAGGCCAAGGGGAGAGATGCGCACTGTCTACAGGAGGCAGACTGAACAGGAGGAGGTCTCCAGCTGAGAAATGTGCAACTTCTAGTCCAAAACCACCAGGAAGAGGATAGGAGAAGCCTCGGCTGACCCAAAAGAAGGCAGGGGAGGAGGTAAAGGCAGAGGAAAAAATCCAGAAGTAGGGAGGAATAAAAAGGGTAAAATAGATAAAATTATGTTAGAAACCACTCTCAGAGGAAATAGGCTAAACTCAAAAGCCAGGCAGATTAGATAGAAAAACTAAAATAGAGCCTTGCACCATTATAAGAAACATACCCAAATATCACCAGAATAAGATAAGCTGGAAATAAGAAGGGTAAAGATGCCTTCGGCCGAGGCCAGCAGAGGACAGTGATGTGCTCACGCAGTGGGAAGAGTCCGTGGCCGGCCCTATCCGACACAGAGAAGGTCGCTACACAATGCTCAAGGAAGAGCGGCTTGTCTGTAACTGAGAACACGGGCTCCCAGATCCAGGCTGGAAAGCGACAGAATTACAAGGAGAAGTCAGTACCCACACTCTACTGGAGGTTTCTGAACCTCCCCAGGAGAACAAGCGATCCTGAACAAACAGGAAATGGAAAGGGCCTCCAGAGCTGGAGGTTCCAGGGCACAGTGCAAGCCAGGCCCCTCCTTCTTCAGCTGAGACCCCAGGAAGCTCAGGAACACCAGCTTCTCTGAGCAAGGCACGGCTGGCCCCAGTGACGGACAGCTGCAGTGGCCTCAGACGAGGGCAGGACTCACGTGCACGCCCTGGCCAAGTCCTGGACATCTTCAAACATGAGAACGAGGATCTGACCCAGCCTCACACACCCAACCAGTGAGAGGAGATTAAAAGGGAAGTTTTTCTTACCGAATAGGATTTCAGGACCCGAGTAGGAAACGGCACTTCCTCCAGAATGTTGCTGCTGTCGGAGACGGAGCCCTTCAAGGAAGCGAGGCTCATTAGCCACAGTCATGGGCTCGGGGTTCAGCAGTGCTGACCATGGCATGAAGGGGCCACTAGCTGGTGTGGCCCAACAGACTTAAGGGGCATGCTGAATTGCCACCACTGCGGGTCTCAGGCATCATGGGTCCCAGGCACCATGGGCCCCTGGCACTGTGGGCAGTCTTGGGGGCAGAGATGCCTTCCTAGGTAACAGCCAGGGGCACCACCCCACGCCCGCCTCCTTGTGGCCTGAGTTGCCTATGGGGACCCTGGGGCAGCCAGGCCACATCAGGGTCATGATGCCATTGTGGAGGCCACCCACCTTCTTCCTCCTGCAGGGCTCCTCACTGGACCGTGCAGAGATGATCACTGTGGCTGCCATGAGAAGCTCCAGCAGGAGGAGCAGAATGAGGTTGAAGTTTATCTGCAAGGGAAGCAGGAGCCTCAGCCGCCCTGTTAGCCTCTCATGGTGGCACAGCAGGGCAGGCTGCGGGCCGGCGCCCAGCCCCAGATGGGCCATGCACCCCACACTGCCTCGGTCCCAGGCGGGCCTTTGGGATTTTTGTTTATTTCCCCACTCTCATCAAGGACTATGCAAGAACATGCTGCGGATGGATCAGGTTGTTGGGTGGCATCTGCCGTTCCCTGAGCTAACCCTCTCACTTATACAACAGGCTGACACTCGGTTTACAGCAGCTCCCAGTGTGACTGCCAAAAACTGCAAACACAGGGGTCTGAAGGGAAACAGAACTATTCTGGGTCCTGACTGCACTGGCAGATTCCAGAATTTGCACTCTTGTTAATATTCTCAGAACCAAGCCAGTCAGACCCCCTGAGAAAGGCAGATGCACCCTGAGAACTGAACCAACAGCCTGTCCGCCAATAAAAGATGGTATGTGCTTTCTCCTGTTTGCCAGCCCTCAAAAAGTATGCTGTGCACTCCTCCATTCTCCACTGGCTCACAGGATCGCTCAACCTCAAAACCAGGGCATCACTAAAGCTGGAGGCCTGGCCTGCCCATCTTCAAGCATGGACTGGACCAGAGCCTGCTTCACACCACCACTGGCACATCTGCGCTCCTCCCTCCCTCCCCTGTGGCTGAGCCATGGAGTCTAGAGCCTTGCCTGGCAAGTGCAATGTTCTGGATTTGATCCCAGCCCCACAAATACATAAACACAATAACAAGACAATTTAACTGATAACTAAAAACTAAATTTATAAAAGAAAGAATGTGCTGGATACAGTGGTGCACAACTGTAATCTCAGCTACTTGGGAGGCTGAGGCAGGAGGATTGCAAGTACTAGGCCAGCCTCAGCAACTTAGCAAGACTCTGTCTCAAAATAAGATAAAAAGCATGGGGGTGTGGCTTAGTGGTAGAGCACCCCTGACTTCAACCCCTACATACTGCAAAAATACACGTTGAACCACATGAAATTAACATTAGCATCTCAAAATACACAAAGTAATTAATAACAGAACCACAGGAATAGGTGAACCAATGGTGATAGGTGAACAATTTGACATACTTTCCTCAGAAACTGACAGAGGAAAAAGACAAAAGCATTAGAACTCTCACAATCACAAGAAAGTTGCTGCATTAACCATGTCCCCTTTGATGCTCTTCCATCTGGGGCTGGGCTGCCCTGGACAGGCTGCCCCTCCTAGGGCTGGCTAATTCTGGGATTGGCCAACGACATCATGTTCAAAGCACCCAACCTGCGCCCTTCTATCTGCTTGCCCATGTGGGGCCACCACCCACCTACCCAGTCAGCCCAAGGCAGCCAGGGACAGCTCTGTGTCCAGTACCTGCTGAAGGTATTCAGACTGGCTGATCCTAAGCCCACTACATGCCACGCCTACTCCTTCCTGGCTCTGCGCCACCACTGGTAGATCCATGCTCCTCCCTCCTGCCCTGTGGCTGAGCCACGAGTCACAGTGGGGATGCTTCCTCTGCCTGTACCAACCCTGATGCTCCCCTGAGTGGCCCTGCGTGCCCCTCCTCTGGGGTCTGTTAGACTGTTAGTCTGTCTTTCAATAGCCGGCATCTCCTGCTCTGCTGACCTCACCATATCTGAACAGTAAAAAGCCTGGATTTTAAAACAAATGCAACTAATAAGCTCATCTACAAAACTCTGCATGCCAAATAAGGCAGAATTTCCATTCTTTATAGTAGTTGTATAGTACTAACAGAACTGAGCAACTATTAGTCCATAAACAGGCCTGGTAAATTTCAAAGAACCAATGCACTCTAGATCATGTATTCTGGTCATAATACAATAATGTCATGCAAAAATAAGCAGCTGATATTTAAAAATAGGGACTGGGATTGTGGCTCAGCTGTAGAGTGCTCACCTAGCAGGTGCAAGGCCTGGGTTCTATCCTCAGCACCACATAAAAATAAATAAATAAAATAAAGATTAAAAAAAAAGAAACCAGACCCATGCATCTATTTTTTTGGGTCCTAGATAGTTTATGGACTTTGTTGTTGACAAGAATGGAGTCATGTTTTTTGTTTTTGTTTTTTAAGTTGGACACAATACCTTTATTTATTTATTTTATTTGGTGCTGAGAATTGAACCCAGGGCTTTGCACGTGCTAGGCTAGCCCTCTACCGCTGAGCTACAGCCCAACCCTGGAGTCTTGTTTTTTTTTTAAGTTGTATTTTCAGATAGACTACTGCTAGTACAGAGAGACACTTATTGAATTTTTAAAGAAAGTTTTATTTTGAAATATTTTTTTAAATATTTATTTATTTTAGTTATTGGCGGACACAACATCTTTGTTTGTATGTGGTGCTGAGGATCGAACCCGGGCCGCACGCATGCCAGGCGAGCGCGCTACCGCTTGAGCCACATCCCCAGCTATTTTGAAATATTTTGAAAAAAAATTGTAATAATACTACAGACTTCCTATATGTCCCTTTTAAATATTTTACATTTTTATTTATTTATTTTTTTAATTTTGAGAGAAGGTCTTGCTGAGTTGCCCATGTTATGGGCCAGGCTATATGGGCAATGACCAAACAGATTCCATTTTGCCCTGAAACTCCACGTCCTATAAGAAATGCTTCCCTCAGGGAAAGCCCCACCTCTGTACCCATCAACAGTTGCTTAGCATAGCATGTTAGGCAACACAACATGCCAATTCTTATACAATGTAAAATTGTTCTCTCTTTGGTTCCCATTTTTCTTGGATAATGTACCCTGTCAGAGATTGACTGTCTAGATGTTAGAAACCATTCTTTAACTTGTACACAACTAGAGATGTTTTGGCCCACTGTCTTTTCTGCTTGATTTTAGATCTCATGACATTTATGGGTTTTGAATCACAGCAACAGTCATGTAGACTTGCAGCCTACCCCCTTGGACCACCAGCTGATGGACCCGGACCTCCAACTGGTGAATAAAGTTTCCGTCTCCTGCTTTAAGACTGACATGGTGATCTATTGCAATCTTGTCTTAACACCCAGATGGCCTTGAACTTGTGATCCTCCCGTGTCAGCCCCCAAATTGCTGGGATTACAGGTGTGGACTGTCACTCTCAGCAACTTACATTGTTTTTTTATAAGTTGGTTTTGTGTTTCACAACTTTTCAGAATTCTTATTTTTCTTCCATCCTAGGAGTGAAACCCAGGGGCTCGAGCACGCTGGGTAAGTGCTCTGCCACTGAGCCACAACCCAGCCCTTCATCTTGTTCCACAGTTTAATTTGTATCTTCGTGACAACTATCATGCCAGTCTTTTCAGAGACCCAGCTTTTGGGTGTGCTGAGCTCTGTTCACTTGTTTGTTCCATGTTATTCTTTTCCTTCTATTCAGCACCCTTTCACCACTGTACTGTCCTGATGAGCTGGTTTCCTTCCACTGGAGTGGCCAGACTGTGACCTGGATTAGTCTGGAAGTTCAGGCAGGCTCTGCTACACTGCTCTGCTGGGGGCTCTCTGAGCATCCCCTGCCCCTTCAGCCACCTGCTGCCCCCCCACCCACACTGTGCAGACTGTGGGAACGATCCCCTCCCTAACTGTACACTCCCTTTTGACTGTCCCTTCTGCTTCTTGCCAGACCCTAAAAAACAGGCATGTGGGGCTATATTTAAATAGCACCCACTTATTGATTTATAATATCATTATATTATGACCAGAATACATGACACTCAGAACTGCAGCTCTGAAGGCCACGTGAAAACAAGAAGTCCGTATCTCTGCTGTCCTCTGACTGGGAACAGTGTGAGTTGATGACCCCGGGCAGGCAAAGCTGCAGGATGCTCAGGCTGGTGGGGAGGACTTGCAGCAGGCGGCACTCTGAGCCTGACAGAGCACAGGCATGACCCACAGCCAGCAGCCTCACTCCTGTGGCCCAGAGCAGCCTGGCAGAGTGTGCAGGCGCAAGGCATTGACATGCCACCAATAGGGGACGTGGTGGTTTGGAACTCTGGGGAGAGTGACAGGCTGCAGAGACCTATGACCAGATGGGCAGGTAGAAGGATCAGGAATGGGTGCGCTGTGCCACCAGCTGCCAGCAGCGCACACCTCCGAGAGCCCAGAGGACCTGGTGACGGCTAACAGGACGCTCATGGCACGCAGCGCGGACCCAGCCTGCAGCCTGTCTGGCTCTCCCCACTGTGTGGTGCTCTGCCCCGTGGCTCATGCCTGTGTCCTTGAGCACAAGCACAAGCAGCTCCAGGACTTCCTTCCTGGTCCCCACTGCTCAGTCCTGTCATAGCTCTGTGGCTGGAGCTCGGGTGGTGCTGGGTTCTGCAGGTACGAGGCCCAGAGATGCAGGGCTGCGGCTCCATGGCCACCAGGGGATGTAGTTCACCCCCTTTCACCACGTGGTTATCCGTCTTGTCTCCCACTCTGTAGTCCACCTGCGTGTACAGGCACTGTTCTAGGTCACGGACATCTGTTTAGACAAGGAGTTTTTGATGGCAAGTGTCACTGCTGTGACCTTCACATGTGTACTGCCTGGTCACAGATGTGAAGCAGTTCTCCAGGGCTTGCACCTGGGGTGGCACAGCATATATTTTAGAATGTCCAGCAAATCCCTAACAGTTTTTCAAAGGGCCTGCACTGGGCATCAGAGTTTCCCTGGGTGTGCGTTGAGCATGTGGATGGCTCTCGCTGGCTGTAGTACGCCTCTTCTCCCTGCTGCGCGCCTCTTCTGCCTGCTGCGCGCCTCTTCTGCCTGCTGCCAGGCAAGCTGAGCCCAGTCCTCGAAGGCTGTGGCTTCCTCCTGGGGCACTGGTCTCCCTGGGGAACTGAAGGGGTGCTCCATGTGTACTGGGCAGCTTCCCCATCCATCACCCTCTCCCTCACAGCATGCTTCAGAGTCTCAGGTCTGGATCTCCCTGGCAGGTGGGAGGTGGTCCACCCCAGGTGACCAGGCACTTGTGTTCCAGATCACAGACTGCCATCCATACATGTGAGGAGGCCCAGGCTGACCCAGTCAGGGTTGTTTCCCCTGCCTTTGCCAAGACCACCCTGGCAAGGACAGCTTTTTAATAAGCCTGGGGGTGTGCCCCAATCTGTTCTTCAAGGGGCTTCCTTTCCCAGCCCGAGGTTCTGTGCAGAGCTGCAGGAATTCCATGCATTCTGGAAGATTCCAAGAGGTATCCCCCCCATGCAAACATGTATGAGTCTCCTGCATGGCCTTGCCCTCCGATGGTTCAGGATGTCTTGAAGAAAGAAGCCTTGTATGCCTGAGTATCTGATAATAACTAACAGAAAAGACTCTTCTAAAAGTCATGTTGTCCTGAGTTAATCTGTCTGACCAACAGAACTGCAATTGACAAATCCAGGTCCCAAAATGTGCACAGATACCCAGAAGCCATGTAGAGCTCCCTTGTCTGCTGTGTCTACTGCTGCCTTTATCAAGGCCTCAGGCTGCATCCTGCGTTTCTTCATCTCCTAGGATCTTTCAGACTGCAACAGCCTCTTGGTAAAGATGATGTCAACATGAGATGCCATCCGTCCCAGCAACTGAGACAAGTCTCTTCTGTCCCCATTGCACCACGCTGACAGAGACTTCAGATCCCTGGCTAGACAGGGCCATCACCCCTGTCATCTCAAAGCAGCCACAGAAGATACATCTTGACCCTTTAAGAATAAGGGATCACAAGGCTGGGGGTTGGGGTGACATAGGAATTTGGGGATACAGAAAAGGAAAGACAGTCCATCCCAAAAGAGAAGTACCCCCAGAGCTATTGGGATGCAGGAAACACCCATGCATTTTTTCAATGCAAAACAAGCATTGTGAATAACCCAGCCTGTCCTTAACCTGTACTGGGGCCCTCACCCTTGATCTTTGCCCTTGCCTGCAAAAGTTACCCAGGTGCCATGACCAAGTGCAGAGAAAACTGGCCTAGAATTGTGTACTCTGGCCCTGGCTTCACCTCTAGTGCACCTTGTGGCCCCTGTACCTCCACATTAACACTCACATCCAGGGGTTGCTGTCTCTCCCTCTGGAGATGGCCTGCATTCTCCCTTGAATGGATATTTCTTACTTTACCCCAAAAGACATCTCCCTTGATACAGTCCACATATTCCCCGGAATGTATATCTGCTTTCCTAAAAAAGGAAGGGCGCGCCATCATTTTTTCACTGTAGGGTCTCACAGATCTCAGATTTCTGGATTTATCCCAGGAATTTGATATGTTTAATTCTACAGAATGATATCTGCATGTAGGTTGTTGATACAGTTAAAAGTTTTATGCTGTTTTTCATGTTCAGCAAGTTTGCTACATGCTCTGAGTCCCTGTGTGAAACTGGCAGGAATCCCTCTTTCTGTAGGTGGCAGGTAGAAGTCCCTTTCCCATCCTTCATTGTCCTTCTGTTTCTCACCTTGCAAGGCTAAGACACTTCAAATTTTGTTGAGGTTTTTGTTTTGTTTTGTTTGGTACCAGAGATTGAACTCAGGGGCACCCAACCTCTGAGCCGTATCTCCAGTCTTTTTTTTTTTTTTTTTAGAGTCTCACTAAGTTGCTGAGGTTGGCTTTGAACTTGCAATCCTCTTGCCAAAGCCTCCCAAGCTCCTGGGATTACAGGCATGAGCCACTGCACCCAGTTGGTGATATTTTTATTTGGAGGCAAAATTGAGGTGACAATGTTCTTCCACTTCCCTTAGTAGTATGTAAACTGACTGTGTCTTATGACCGACAGCATCACAGTTACTAAAACGTGTTTTTGTCCTGCCAGTATGGAGCCCAGAGCCTGCTCATGCAGGGCGAGCACTCTATCACTGAGCCACATCCACAGCCCTGTCACTATTAATTTTTAAGAGTTGTTGCAAAAGAGATGTTAAAATATTGCTTATAAATAAATTAATTCACTGAAATCAGTTAAATGTTCAGTGGAGATAATTCTCCTCAAAAGCATAATCAAGTTCTCAGCACTGTCAATTTGGGAGTCTTGGAAAACATCAGGGCATATCCCCACTCACTCAGACATCCACTGCACCCCCTCAGTGCTGGCAGAAGCCAGCAGCTGATGTCAGCAGAAGGTGTGGCCCAGGTCCCTTCCAGTGACTCACGTTGATCGCTGATGGATTCAGGACCAGTTTGCACCCAAACCAAATCAAGCACGTGGTGGTGACAGCGAATGTGGAAACAAACAGTATCTGAAAGTTGGGAATCTGGAAGACAAGGCAGCTCATCAGCTAGAACCCTGAGCACATGAGGGGAAGCACTGGGGGTGGCCACCTATCCCTGGGCAGCCCTATGGGCAGCCCTGTGGCGGACCCACCTCCCCCACGCCCTGTCCTGTGGAGGCTGCCCAGAAGGACTTACCGCACTGACATTTCTCCTTGAAACAGCGAAGCTCACGATGGCTGAGGGGATGCACTGCAAAGAAAGCAGAGCTGGTGAGCACCCTGCTGACCATGGCTTTAGTCCCAGCCCTGCAGTGACAGCAATGCCTGATGGGATGATCCCAGCCATGTTGGCAAACAAGTGTTGGGAGTCACTTGATGCAGGGGACCCTCGACACTGACAGCCCCAGTTACTTCAAAACAATTTATCCTGAAAAAGGGTTTCTAGCCAGGCACACTTGGATCCCAAATATAATTTAGTATCATTGCACAAGACCAGAATGGTCTTACCTGGAGAACTACACAGAAGGAAAAAGCCTTGGTGGGGAGGAGGCACAAGAGTTCTCTGATGTCCAGGGTCCCACAGCCCAGGAGTGCTCATCCAGGCCACACACTCTGACCCCACTATGGTCCCAAGGCTGGGAGTGGGCCAGCTAATAAGGGGACCAAACCCTGGGAGGGGCTGTGGATAGGGCCTCTGAGAAGCAGAGAGGATGTGTCTGCAGACAGTGGGGATGCGAGCAGGAGGAGCCCATGGGGGGCCTGAGCTGAGGATCCAGGGGGACAGGTTGGCTGGTGTCCTAGGGGCCAAGCTCTGGTAGCCAAGACAGGCCACCAGAGGCAGAGCTCTCTCCCAGACAACTATGAGGGGGAAGGGACACTGCCTAATGTGGAGCCGACCTGAAGCACTCTGGGTCTCAGGTGGAGGTCACTGCCCCTGACAAGGGCAGCTCCCATGGTGAGGACCTGAGGCCAAGAAGGTGGTTCCAGAGAGCAGGAGGGAAAGATGTCACCTTCTGCTAAGAAGGTCTGTCCTAAGAGCCCAAGGGAGATGCTGGGCGTGGGGCGTGAGGAAGCTCATGTGTTGTCTTTTAGGGCACATGGCCACTGATGGGGTGGGGCAGGAGAACTAGCTGGAGGCTGGAAAGGGACAGACTCCCAGGACCTTCTGCCTGTACAGGCCTGTCACCAGCTGGAACCCCAAGGAGAACCCAGACCTTGGTGGCTTTCCCTACTGACACACAAGACCTCAGTGGACAGTATGCTCTATGATTGAGCTGGCCAGACAGGGGATGGCCGGAACCACAGGACCTGGAGGTCTGCAGTTGTCTCTCCTCCCCTCCTGTGAGGACCACTGCCTCCTCCCCAGCCAGCCTGGGGAGGAAGTGAAATTCCATAAACAGGGCACCAAGCTTTGGTCCCCCAAAGACAGATTCCCCCACCAGCTCACTGTCAGCTGGAGCCTATGCAACTGCAGGTAGGAATCAAAAGTGCTATTTCTTGTACCAAGTCTTGGGAATGAGATTCAGACCTACTTCACTGGAGCTTTAGAAGTAGTAAACCCTATTTGAAGTTAAAGTCATACAAGAGATCATTGAATGAGAAACAAGTGGCAGGAACCGAAAGTCAGGGCAGGGACTAGGGCACTGGCAGGCATGGCTGGAGGGCTGCTTACAGAGCCTGCTGCACACCGTAAGTAATCCATCTCAGAGGGGAACACGTTGCCCAGGTAGAGGGAGAATCCCGAGGTCACAAGAAGGCAGCTCTGCAAAATAGCAACACAAACTCAGTTCACAACATGGTTCTGTCTGCAAATTACACATGCAAGGAGTGAGTGGCCTGACACTGCAGCATCTCAGAGCCTGCATCTGGCCTTGCCTGACCAGAGCCCTCTCCAGGGACAAACGAGTCCTATGCCTAAGGCCAGAGCAGGGACCTCTGTGATGTTATTTAGTGGAGAAGACAGGGGCTGTGTTAAAATCAAAGGCAAGAAGTGGTACCTCTCCCCAGGGAAGCCCTAGCTCCACCTGGTGTGCCCATGTGACAAAGGTCCACTCAGAATCTGGACACAGTGCCTGCCCCACCGCTCTGCAGAAGCAAACCCTAGCAAACATCTAGAACTGGCTGCTGGAGTCAGACTCTACAGCCCAAGGTCCGGGCTAAACCTGGAGTTGTGAAGAGGCTGCTGAGGGCCAGGTGTGGTTGTGTCCATCCATGGGGGTTGCTGCAGGTTGGCCAGAAGAGCCTGGGCAGGAGAGAGGTTGCAGCCAAGATGTTGGTTCTTAGTCCAGAGCCACAGGGAACTGGGTCCTGCCATGGAATGGTGTGTCCAGGGGCCTGTCCCTCAGCTATGAGGACCACACCACTCCTTCAGGTCTCCAGCTATCTGCCATCTATGTAGGAACATCCCAGGAAAGACACTTCAACATTTGATGCAGGCCTGCCTGGGGCCAGCTCAGACCCGAGACCCCCTCCCACCCTTGCAGCCTGGGCCTCAGGGACCCACAGGAGTAAGGAGGCCACCTTGAGCTAGTGCTGACCGTGGGCTCAGTACAGTCCCCTGGTGGGACAGCAGTAGACCTGTGTGGTAGGTACTAATTGGAAAAAACAATTCAGAGGACACAAGCATGATAAACTCGTCAGTATTCAAGAGGCTCTCCAGCATTCCCCTGGGGGCTGCTCCTGCCCATCTCTAGCCTGGGAACAAGCAACACCTCCGCCGGGGGCCTCGGGCCACTGTCTTCACTGAAGGGGTGTGCTTGTGGACCTCACCCCAGGGCCGTTGTCAGGCTACTCACCCCCATCAACACGGAGAAGACCCAGGTCTTGTAGCTGAAGCACGAGGGCAGCCTCTTAGACAGCTGAAGGTCGCCAGGCTTTGCGTCCGGGGTGTAGCTGCCCTGGTCCTGCCGGCCTGGGTCCTGCCGGCCCCGCTCCAGTGTGGGCATTCGGTCGTAGCCCAGCTCCTCCCTGAACTGCCCCTCCCGTGTCATGGCACTGGGGACAGGCATGCTGCGAGTGGTGACATGCGGCCGTGCTGAGACTCACAGTTACAGGCCACCGTTCACTGGTTTGTAACAAAATTGTCAACTTTGACCCCTGAGAAAGCTTCAATTGCAATAAGCTGTTTTCAAGAAATAATTTTTCTTAACAAAGAAATATTGTGCACACAGAAATGCTATGAATTTAAAAAATAAATACTTATTTCTATAAGTGAACAAATCACTTTTCCAGTCAGACAGACCTAGGCAACATGGATTCGGGGTAAGACTTGAGGCTTCACTTGCTTTGGCAACCTGGGTCCTCAAACACACACCACTTCCACTCAGTGAGCAACTTCCTACACACCTCACTCTGCCCTGGGGTCTCACTGCTACTAGGCTCAAGGTGGTGACTGCCCAGGAGACAGCCCAAGACTCACTTGTTCTGCAGCTTACGTCTGTGTGCTTACCTCCGATGCTGTCCGGCCGTTGGGAGAGCTCGTCTTGGGGTGAGGGGCTTCCAGCAAGAACTATTCACACATGGAACAAAAGCCCAGCAAAACTGCACTTGAGCCAAGGGAAGGAGCACTGCCTCCTGAATTTCAATGAGATGGAGTAGATCCTAGAAACTTCGCTGCTTGGTTGTGTAACCGTGGCTCAGAGCTGTCCTAACCCAGCAGGAGAGAAAGGGCCTCCCTGCTCCTGCTCATCACAGACTTGCCAGGTGGGCATCTCCGAGGAAGAAGCGTAGCTGAGAGCAGAGTCCACCATGTGCAGGATCCCGGCCAGCCTGTGCCTGGAGCATAGCTCTATTCAAAGGGTGTACTACATTCTCCTGCAGCCCTTTTCTGTCCCCTGTGATCACATGATGGAATCTCCTTCACAAGGTCACACAGACCTTTCTGTTAAGTACTGGCTGGACTGGCCCTTGCTGTGGTCCAGGTTCCGCCCACTGGTTCCTGTGGCAGTCCCTAGGGCTGGCATGGTATCGCTGCACCCTTTATTTCTGCTCACCAAGCAGAGAAAAAGGACATGAACATATTTCATCCAGAGACACTGGCCCCTGGCAGTTTCTTTGTGAAAACTGGCTCTTTAAACCACAAACCCACATCAAACCTGGACACTGTTGTCAAGTTTCAGATCACGGGGGGTTTGCTTGTATCAGCTTCTCAACCAAGCAAGGACTAGGGATGATTCACAGAAACTAGCACCTGTGAAGTCAAGAACTTATTTTGAGTGGGTTGAGAAACTTTCAAAACTTTTAATTTTAAGGCAATTAACAGTTACAGAAATTGGTCCAACTGGATTGAACCCTGTGTTTCTTTTTGTTTGAAGAAAAATGCGGAGCCAATTTCACCCTTTGGAATCTTTCAAAAGCTGCTCCCTACCAAGAAACAAACAGTGGCCTTGACTCAGAAGTTGCAAAGCACACCCCAGGGCCCCCAACGCACAGAGTAGAAGTGCATCCTCCTGGCTGGAACAAGTCCTGTGCTCCTGCATGCTCTTCCAACCATTCTGTCTCAGAGCCCTTCCTCCCTCTGCCCACTGAGCCCTCCTCTGCCCCGACATTTACACGGCCTTCAGCAAATATCTGAGTGAACAGCGCAGGCCACGGTCCTCCACACAAAGGTTCCTGCATGGACAGGAACACGTGTGCACCATAAATCATGTCAGCCGCATGGCACCTGACCTTCTGTCTCCAGGAAGAGAAACAGGAGGGGGACAGGCCTCAGTGAGAAGACTTGAGAGCCAAGGCATGCTGAAGCAAGGAGGGCAGACAGAAGGGCTGGTGGCACGGCAGGTGCAAAGGCCCGGGGTGGCCTGGGCAAGGATGGAAGAAGTGGGCACATGATCCTGGGATGCAAGGGTGTCCAGGTACAAGATGCCTGTGGGTGTGCAGACCACTTGCTTTTGACTCTGAGACAGACCTGCTGGAGGGGTCTGCTGGAGAGCAGGTGGGGAAATAGGGCAGGTGCTGCCTGGCACCAAGGTGGCAGCACTGGGAGTGGAGGGAAGAGAGCCATTCAGGAGAGACCTGAAAGAGCCAATACTATGTGCTGTCAGTGGCGTGGGCTATGCTCAGCCAGCCAGGGGGAAGCAGGCTCAGAGCTAGGGTCTTGCTTTTCATTTTGGCAAACCTGTGGATGTCTCAAGTAGATGGAGTTCAGGGATAGTCCTGCCTGGCAGTAACTTCCACCACAAACCACCCCTGTTGGGAAGCTGGACCCGTGAACCCAGCCCCCATGTCAAATGCCCTGGTCTCTAGGGTGTCTCTTCCTACCAACTCAATACATCCCTGGGATCCTTCTCATTCACCTGTGAACTCCCAGGATGAGTCCCAGGATGAGTCCAGGCACGGCAGGACTCCACAAGTGTATAAGGAAGGGGTCACTCCCTCCCAGCCCTCAGAAAGGAGGTTGTCAATCAGACTGCCAGGTCTGGTCTAGTAAAATACAGATGTCCTGACCAGAACTAGTGGAACCTTGGCCAACACAGCAGAACACACATTGCTCACAGCAGTATGTGGAACATTCTGGCAAGAAAACTATTTGTAAGAGAAAGAAAGCCTCAATAAATTTCAAAGACTGAAACATCCGGGTTTTATTCTCTGACCATGACCAAATTAAACTGGAAATCAGGAAAGTTCTCAGGAAAATCTCCAAATTTTTATAAATTAATCAATCTATGTTAAAAAATTAACAAAACAAAAGCCCCTGTGGTCAAAGTAGAGATCACAAAGGAAATTGGAAACTCAATGAAAATGGAAGTCAAATTTTGTAGGATACAGATAAATCAGAGCTCAAAGAGAAACTATTAAATTTTAAATGCTTACATTGTCTAGAGAAAAAGTTCCCAAATTAATCAGATAACTTTCCACCTGAAGAAGCTAATAAAAACACAAATTAAACCAAAAAGGTAGGTGAGAAATAACCAAAAAATAACTGAAATAGTAAAGACATACACAATAAAGACCAATGAAACTTGGAGGTGTTTTTAAAAAGACAACAAAATCGACAACTCTTAAGAAGGAAACAGAAGGCTGACCTGAACAACTGGCCTCTGCAGACCGCGCACCCACGAGAGACCGGGATGGACAACTTCATGCCAGCAATCTGTCAGGTGGGAAGAAACGGACAGGCTCCTCAAAGGGCGGAATCAGCAAACCTGGACAACCCTACAGCCACGGCAGAAGACGGCTTGTCATTTAAGGCCGTCCCACGAGGAAACCGCAGGCCGATGGCTTCACCAGCGCTGGCTTGAGTCCGCCAGCCTACAGCCTCCACAGGAGGAAGGGGAGAGGGCCGGGGCCAAGAGGAGGCCAAGGCCAGGACGCCCCGGGGCGGAGGCAAGAGAGAGCCCTGGCCCCGCCCCGGCCCCACCCAGGCCCACCTCTGCCCTGCGGGGGAGGCCTCCCGGGCCCGCCCCGACCCGCCTCAGGTTGCTGCACGCACTACTCAGGCATGACGTCACTGCAGAGCGCGGGGTCTTCCAGAATGCTGACCAACGCCAACCGCCAACCGTCGCAGGCACGCTGCGCTCCAAGGGAGTCAACGCAGGCGCAGGCGCAGGCGCAGGCGCAACCGCGGCGCCCCCATTGGCCAGGAGCAGAGAGAGGCGATTGGATCCGCAGCAATCCCATTGGCTGAGCTCCGCGGGCGGCGCCCCCATTGGCCGAGGGAGATAGCCGCGTGCCGTGCCTCAGGTGGCCAGCGAAGTCAACTCGGCGGGGAGAGCGGAGCCATGCTGCGCCTCGCGGCCAAACTGGTGGCCTTTTTCTGGAGGAGGGAGGACGTCCCCGAGGAGGAGCCCGGGCAACCAGAACCGGAGCTCGCGGAAGGTGCGCGTGGGGTGGGCGGGCGCCCCTCAGAGAGCCTCCGCTGGGAGGCCCAGGGCTGCGGGCTGCGACCAGCCTGACCTGTGACCTGTGACCTGTGACCGTGACCGTGACCCCACGGAGCCGCCTACCCTCGCGTGTTGGGGCCGCAGCACGTTCTGCGCTGCGCGCGGACCAGGGCCTCGCCTGTCCTCCAGCCCCGTCAAGCTGAAGCCGCGCCTTCAGCTTGGCCATCAGCTCCTCCCCTCCCAGCGCAACGCAGGGCCGCCCTTTTGGCTTATGCACAGTTCCTGGTTTGGACACGGGTCCTTCCCGCTCTTTCTGGGAAGAACGATCTGGCAGTCCATCTCCATCAAGGCGCCCTCTTGCTCTCGCGTGTGTGCCTGCGAGGGCACCTCCGACTCTGCACGCCTCTGCCTTATCTCTTTCCCTGGCGTCACTTGCAGTTGTGAGCTTTCCTCATTCCAAAAAAACGTCATCCGACCCTCTTCAAGCGTGCTTTCTGAATGTGATGAAATCGCTCCTCCTCTTGTGCCGCTAATGCTGGCAGACTGCCTCTCCCTGGTGCAGCTTTCCCCCAAGGTTACAGCTGTTTCTCCCTGTTCCTCCTTCTCTACAGGAATTGAGTTCAGGGTAGTGCTTCCCTTTGGCTTTCTCTAACCTCTAAAACGATGACATTCTCCACAAGAGAAGCCAGAAATATCAGAAATAGAGTGAATTGGGGGCAGCACAGTAAAGGCCACCCTATGCTGATGTGTTAAGGCCTACAGCCAACTGCAACCTGGAGCAGGTCACTCATCCAGCTGGTCTCATCTGTAGAATGGCTTTCAGCAACAGCTTGCACTCCAGCAATGTGCATCACTGAGATTGCTCAGCTCTGATGTGGCCTGGGCCCCAGGCTTTCTCCTGTGAGAAGTCGCCGGGAAGGCACAGCAAGGACTGCAATTACAGTTCTCAGGAGATCTCTCTGGCTGAGGGCCAGTTGGTTCTTTCCCAGTCTCCCTGGGCTGCTGCCGCTGCTGTTCTTGATAATAATAAGGGAAGATGATGGTAACAGTTCCTGAAAGCCAAGCAGTTGATATGGCGCTCTGCCCCATGCCAGCCACTGAGTACGTTGTGTGTGTGTGTTGGTACTTGACTCTCCAACAGCACTCATGGGTAGTGACCAGTATTCTCTCCATTTCACAGATGGAAACTGAGAAGCCCAGGGTGATACATGGCAGTAGAAGAGCCAGGAGGCAAAGCCAGATAGTTTGGGTTCTCCCTACCACATCTACCACCTATGTCCCCCAGAACCTGAGCCTCTGCCCCAGAAACCCTACATTCCAAACACTCCATGCCATGTCAGGGTCTCTACATCTCAAATCCCGCCCATAGGCTCCTGTCCCCTGTGGATGCTCATGGTCTTTCTCTGGTAGGGCACAATTGTAGCTGATCTTGCTAACCTCTTTGCTTGCCTGTTTCAGGTGACACTAGGTTGAAAACTGTGCAGGGTGTCGTGACAAGGTACTGTAGTGATTATGGCATGATTGATGACTTGATCTACTTCTCCAATGAGGCTGTGACTAGCAAAGTGCTTCTGAACGTTGGACAAGAAGTCATTGCAGTTGTTGAAGAAAACAAAGTGTCAAATGGACTGAAAGCAATCAGGGTGAGTCCGGGTTCATTCAGCAACTGTCTGTATGCTCCACATTTGTCAGCCTCTCAGACATGGCCTGGCCAAGGGAGAGTGGAGTGTATCTGAAGGGGAAGCGTTTGTTTTAAAGTTCAAAAGGTAAAGTTTGGGGATGTAGCTGTAGCTCAGTGGTAGAGCACTTGCCTGGCGTGTGTGATGCATGGGTTTAATCCTCAGCACCACATAAAAATAAATAATTAAAAAAGGTATTGTGTTCATCTATAACTAAAAAAATTTTCAAAAAGGTAAAGTTTGCTTATAAATGTATGCTAGAATACTGTTAACAGTTCTTTGTTCTTCTAGCCATTTTTAAAAACTGTTCTTTAAATGATAATGATTGAATCCTTTATTAGCAGGTTAGCAAAACTCAGTGGACTCTATTAT